>NW_024040707.1:19209942-19809942 GCF_014851395.1 Micropterus salmoides | reverse complement strand
GGTATTAATTAGAGTGATCCTCTGATGGTGTGATCCTCAGCACACAGTTACGCTGGGAAACAACAGAGATATCTATTTTATTTTATCTAAATTGCTACAAAATGGAGGAATTATTTTACTTATGCTGAATGTAACTTATTAATAGCACTTCAGACATGGTGTTAAATATGAAAAATAAAACATGTAGGAAACATAAGAGTAAGACTTGTAGGAAACATATGATGTATAACTAACATTTTACATGTCTTGTCACGTGTTTAAAAGCAAAGGCCTGCTTGCATGCTTTCATGTGTACGTACTTATTTAGTTGCTAATGCTTATGTTACTTGATCACAAAGTTGTTGATTTGTTTGTTTACCCTATTTACGCACAGTGCCAAATGATGGCTGATAAGAATGGAGAAATATTTATGTTTTGTCTGTCATTAAGATTTTATTAGTACATTCTATGAGCCGGGGTTCGGGCTGAGCCAAAATGAACTCTGTATTACAATGTACATTATTTTAGAAATGTTATATAATCTCATTGAATGGTATCTGCATACAAGCCCTAAAAAGTAACATCCAGTCATCCTTTCTATTACAATAAAGTACAGTGATGAAATATCGCACTTGTTATATAAATATGACTGTTGTTTATTTTAAGAATTTATAATAGTCTGAGAAAGGCTGGCTGCATTTTAAGTCCCTGACCAAAGGGATGTTTAATGTGTTAACAACAGATTAAGATGTTATGTTAAAGATAACAGGCTGTATGCATTCCTAAAAAGGAAGTACTGAAAAGGTTGAGGAGAAGGAGCCAGTAGAACAACTGCTGTGACTTCCTTCATTTAATACCAAGTTTCCATTTGCTCACTCAAATTCCAGCTGAGATCTGTCTGACTGAAGAGAAGCGGTCAGCTGTTTAGTGTTTTGACTGGATAATACCTTTAAGGCCATAGTAAGAATGTGCCTTTGAAATAATTTATAACACGTAAATATAAGCACTGACCTTAATTAAATGAACATTCCTCTTTTGTAAAACCACATCTATTAGTGGTACATTTAATGTCTTCCTTCCACTGCTTCTGGTGTTAATTGTAACTCTAATGTATGAGCTATCTGTTGAGAAAAGATATTAGACTTTTTGTTTGCCATATGATTGTCATTGTCTTAATTTGATCCTACAGGGTCACCCAAAGTAATATTCCATGTTATCAAAATGCACAAGTGTATACTATGTATGTAAAAGAATGCATAAAATCAGCAATAAAGCGAGTTCTTTTACCAGAGAAACGTAACTTTAAACAAGTTGTCGTGTTTTATACCAAGGAGAACAAAACCACACAACGAAAGAGAGAGGCCTCTGTAGGTCAGTGTTTGTACATGTTTGTCATTATTTTGTGGATAAAGCTTGCATTCATGGCTGCTAACACTTCCACATACCTCCCTTAATGTGCCTTACTGCTACATTCACTACATTGTGTTCCCTTGCTGTCAGCCCTGCTGGCTGAGCGTCAAACTGCTGTCCTGCTCTGGAATATTCACCGGCTCTCGCGCACCAGGCCAGCTGCATTAGTTGCTAATATTAACAGTTGAGTCACTGAGCTTGGAAGAGGGGTGAGGTGGGGGGCCTGGGAGTGTTCTGGAAACCTGGTTGTAACTATATAAGCAATGGGCCCGAGTCAGTCCAAGCATTATTTTAAGAAGAACCACACACAGGCGAAAGCTGACAGAAAGGACACTACTCAGGGAGACTCCTGAGATCCTTCAACATCTTTGAGCAACAGAGAGATTATCACTGAAAGTAAGTAGCAATTTGATTATAAGATTAGATAGATTATATGAGGTGACAGACTTCTTAGTGTTGTGACATATCTGTAATGGTGTTAGGTGCATCCTTGGGGCATTATTTTAATCAACTTCCCACTTTCCTAAAAGATGACAATAAAACTTACCCACTACTAATGAATCAGTTCTGCTGTATATTATGGCTTCATTAGTGGTGGCGTGGTTAAAATCAATTCAAGCTTGTGGTTTTGGACAATTTCTAGGAAGAAACATTTCTAATTTATGGAATACATAAATCAGTGGGATATGGTTAACCACTCACAGTCAATATTTGTTAGATTTTTATTTTTGTAGTGGAATAATTACATTAAACTTTTGTCAAATTGTTAAATAGCATTCTCAGCCGTGGATAATTAATACACTGTCTGATATTTAGATGGACAAAAATTATGGCACTACAACGTCACAGTGCTCAGTGCTTTCATGTGCAGCATTAGAAAATTAAAACATGACGTTTCTCTATTTTTTCTAGGACCTCCAAATCAACAAGCAAGATGTCCTCAGCTAAGGCAATATCTATTGGCATTGATCTGGGCACCACCTATTCTTGTGTCGGGGTTTTCCAGCATGGCAAAGTGGAGATAATTGCCAACGACCAGGGCAACAGGACCACACCCAGCTATGTGGCCTTTACCGACACAGAGAGGCTCATAGGAGATGCTGCCAAGAACCAGGTTGCCATGAACCCCACCAACACAATCTTTGACGCTAAACGGCTCATCGGGAGAAAGTTTAACGACCCCGTTGTCCAGTCCGACATGAATCTCTGGCCTTTCAAGGTGATCAGTGATAACGGAAAGCCCAAAGTCCAGGTGGAGTATAAAGGGGAGACTAAGGCCTTCTACCCAGAGGAAATCTCCTCCATGGTCCTGGTTAAAATGAAGGAGATTGCTGAGGCCTACCTGGGACAGAGGGTGTCAAACGCAGTCATCACAGTTCCAGCTTATTTCAACGACTCTCAGAGGCAAGCCACCAAGGATGCCGGTGTGATCTCTGGACTAAATGTTCTGAGGATCATCAATGAGCCCACAGCAGCAGCCATAGCCTACGGCCTGGATAAAGGTAAAAGAGGAGAGCGCAATGTGCTCATCTTTGATCTCGGTGGAGGAACCTTTGATGTGTCCATCCTCACCATTGAGGACGGCATCTTTGAGGTGAAATCCACTGCAGGAGACACCCACCTTGGCGGGGAGGACTTTGACAACCGAATGGTCAAACACTTTGTAGAGGAATTTAAAAGAAAACACAAGAAGGACATCAGCCAAAATAAGAGAGCAGTTAGGAGACTGCGCACAGCTTGTGAGAGAGCCAAGAGGACCCTGTCCTCCAGCACCCAGGCTAGCATCGAGATTGACTCTCTTTTTGAAGGCATCGACTTCTACACCTCCATCACAAGGGCACGCTTTGAGGAGCTCAACTCAGAGCTCTTCAGAGGAACACTGGAGCCAGTTGAGAAGGCCCTGCAAGATGCCAAGTTGGATAAGTCCAAGATCCATGAAATCGTCCTGGTTGGTGGCTCCACAAGAATTCCCAAAATCCAGAAGCTCTTGCAGGACTTTTTTAATGGCAGAGATCTGAACAAGAGCATCAACCCAGATGAAGCTGTGGCCTATGGTGCTGCAGTCCAGGCTGCAATCCTCATGGGTGACACTTCAGAGAACGTCCAAGATCTGCTGCTGCTGGACGTGGCTCCCCTGTCTCTGGGCATTGAGACTGCAGGCGGAGTTATGACACCTCTAATCAAACGAAACACCACCATCCCCACCAAGCAGACCCAGATCTTCTCCACATATTCGGATAACCAACCAGGTGTGCTGATTCAGGTGTATGAAGGGGAGAGAGCCATGACCAAAGACAACAACCTCCTGGGAAAGTTTGAGCTCACTGGTATCCCTCCTGCTCCCCGAGGTGTACCACAGGTGGAGGTAACTTTCGACATCGATGCCAATGGCATTCTCAATGTGTCCGCCGTCGACAAGAGCACCGGCAAGGAAAACAAAATCACCATCACCAATGACAAGGGCCGCCTTAGCAGAGAGGAGATAGAGCGGATGGTACAGGAATCTGAAAAGTACAAGGCAGAGGATGACATGCAGAGGGAAAAGATTGCAGCGAAGAACTCACTTGAGTCATACGCCTACCACATGAAGAGCAGTGTCGAGGATGAGCATATGAAAGGAAAGATTAGCGAGGAGGATAAAAAGATGGTCATTGACAAGTGCAACCAGACAATCTCCTGGCTGGAGAACAACCAGATGGCAGAGAAAGACGAGTATGAGCATCAGCAAAACGAACTAGAGAAGGTGTGCAAGCCGATTGTGACAAAGTTGTACCAGGGCGGTGCACCATCGGGAAGCTGCGGCAGCCAAGCAGGAGGCAGCTCTAATGGCCCCACTATCGAGGAAGTGGACTAAAACCATGGACGGCAGCATTTTGTTTACATAAATACTGTTGTTTGGTCCTAAAATATGTGATTTCACTGTTTTTTTTTCTTGACATAATGACAAATAAAAATACTTAAAACAAAATGCAACTCTCCTTTATTTGTTCTTGTAATGCACAATTTACAGATGATTTTTAATAAGTGATGTTCATTCCAAAAATCGATGCATCTTTCACAGCATATGGTGACCTACTGTAATGCTTACTCCAATTTGAAACTTTATCTTTATCTGTAATTTCAAATAGGGGCTAGCCTTTGAGGCTTTACTAATTAGACTACAATTTTATTGATCTTCAAGTCTCACAAGGAGATCTGGTAATAATCAAACTCACTCTGCAGACTGGTTTCAGCTCCTGGTTCCAATCATAAATTCTGAGTTGGGAAAGTTTTATTCCAGCCTCGAGAAACATATTTTGATGCTTGATACTCTTGTGACTCTGTGCCGAAAATTCACTTCAGGAAATATTAAATGTTTTTAGTAAAGATGCCTGACTGGTACTGACTGGTACTTTTGAAACTTTTACCCTTGTTTTTCATGAATTTGGTGAATTTCTGTGAGTGTGATCTCTCTTTTTCTTGTTTTGTAATATGTTTTATAATTTAAAATGTTTAAATGTGTTTATTACTAAAACACAATATTTTGTGTAGTCATTTAAAACTCACTTTGCTTTTGGAAGCCCTGCTGACGTTTTTCCTTTTTTTCTCCTGTGGTACCTGTGCAAAGGATTTAAAGAGTATTTCCACCACCTTTTCACTCAGCTACATATATTTGACAGCTTAGTTTGCAAACGAAATGCTCTGCACACCCACTCAGGTGTTGTTTTTTTATTACTCTCTGATCTGAGACCTAGGTGAGGTGTAAGCTGGGTGGAACTATGAATTACATGATGTCACCAAGCTAAGAATGAGCCCCGACAGATACCACAAAACCACGAAGGGTGAGATAAATGTCAAATTATGTTATGACCCCCAGCAAGACTCCTTACCAAAGAGGTCTAACATAATCAAAAAAAAAAAGGTCCAGGAGTTGCAAACAAAACAATAAGTTTATTAAGAGCAGTTTGTAGATACCCACACAGTCCTGAGAAAGTTTTTTTTTTAATTAGACATGAAAGTGAAAACTCCTGTGTGGGTGTACAAATTTTGTGCAGGGGCTTAAGGTTTTACATAGCATTAGAGGACAATGAGATATCACAGAGAAGGTCCACTCTGCCTAATGACTTATTTTAGTCTTGTTTATACTTTTGTTACTTTTAAGTATTTTTTTCTGATAATAATACATTGTTTAATAGAAGAAGAGTCTACTTCACTGATTTAGCATTGCCCTCCTAAAACAAAATCGATGCAGCAGAGCCAGAGGTATGGTCTTTTTTTATTCCACGCATTCTTTTTCCATGTCAGAAATGGGTGCCTACATTACCCACAGTGCAACTCGGCCACCGACAGTTCTGCCAGAGAATTCTGGTGTGTTACTAGTAGTGGCTAATGTGACCTCGACCTGCCAACCTTAAACAGAGATGAGGAGCAGGCTACAGGTCTGGTGAGCCCTCTTGGATAGCCTACTACAACTTTATATGTAGCAGTACCTCCCAAGACCTGTAAACACAGCCACCTTCTATAAAATAAGTCCCCATAATATTTTCTACACAGAACTTTAACTTGTAACAGATTATTTTTACTTTTTGATAGTCTGTTGCTACTTCTGCTTAAGTAAAGCGATTGAACACTTCCTCCACCACTGATAATCACTAAATAATCATTATTGCTGAGTGGCTGATTGAGAAGTCTCGCAAAACATGTTGATCACTGAATAATCCACTAGGTGGCGATTTTAGATTGTGTCAGCAACACATGAGTCTCGTAAACACACTAAAAGCTACTTGTTGGATCACACTTAGTAGATTCCTAGGAATCTCAATAATCTTGGGCTACCCCTGGAAATTAGGCCTCCTTAGTCCAAAATCACATCTGGATATGTCAGTAAACATATTGATTCCACTGATGAAACATAAATTTTAATACAACGAGTGAGAAAAAGGGCTAATTCAAAAGGTTGGTCTGTGTGGTTGTCTTTGCATATCATACAGTAGAAATATCCGCGAATAATCAGGACAGTATAATGGAGTGGTTTCTGTGCACTCCTTCTTGTAGTACTACTCCATCCGTGTATGCAAGTAGCCAGTACGTCCCTATATTCTCACATGCACGAGTGGACATATCATAAACACATGTTGTACAACCTAGAAGCAATAGCAAAAGGTAGAGTGCAATACACAACAATTCAGATTGTGCTCAGTGCTGTACGTTTTGCAATTAGTCTTCTATATGTCTCTTTATTTATTACAAAATGTGGTCTAAATATGTAGCCTACAATATTCCACACACTCCATCATCCCGTCCTCTCTCTCTAATTAGAGGGAGTGGTTCAATAATGCGCCAACTTCCGCCAGCAGCCAAATAGTTAAACTGTCGAGCCTGTTGTTGAACGCACCATCCAACCGGGCTGTGTCGCTAAGGGAAGATAGGCTACTTGTAGAGAAGCAACAGATCCCCCAGCTGGAAAGCAACAACACATCTGGCGCGCGAGCTGAGCGTTTTTTCAGCAGGAGGAGCTGGAGCAATATCTCGGCGCATAATTAAATTGAACGGGATCATTCTCAGGCGTCCTCGTCTTGTGCGGAGAAGAGAAAAGTTGTCAGGAGTAGGCTAATAGTTTTGGATTTTGGCGTTGCAGGATTTGGATACCATTTGTCAAAAGGGGGGCGAGGAGTGACAAATTACTTCATGTTTAGTGGTCCATCCTACAGGCCCGTAGCCTAGGCTATTACCGTGCGTAATTAACCAGTAGCCTATATTTTTTTAGTTGGCAACAACCTTGTGTTCACGGCGGGAAATAAGGGCAACATCTGAAGGCATCACTTTAAACCACATTGTGCCATCTGTTCGACGAAAATAAATAAATAAATAAATGCAGTGAGCCTGATCACCTGCGTTTTGTTGCGACATCAGGCTGAGTTTTGTAACAGGTGGTTTTTAACACTTTGGCGCTGTACAGACCGTTAGGTTATTTCTCTTTTATAAACGAGACACGGGACATAATAAGAGCTTGGGTCTGAAATGAGGGCGCACTTTTGCTTTAATTCTGTGATTTTTGTACGAGTGGACAATCCCTCCGTCTAAATGATAAGCTCGGTGTGTGTTTCCTCTTACCGAGGGCGCAAGTCAGGCAACAAACCTCCGTCTAAAACATGTCTGAAGGAGGAGATGGCCAGAGGTGAAGACTCGGACAAAATTATCATCAACGTGGGCGGCACTCGTCATGAAACCTACAAGAGCACCCTCAGGACCCTGCCAGGGACCCGCCTGGCGTGGCTGGCGGACCCCGACACGCAGGTCAGTTCAGACTCGGACGCAACGACCCCGAGTGCCACCGAGTTCTTCTTCGACAGGCACCCGGGCATCTTCGCCTACGTCCTAAACTATTATCGAACCGGCAAGCTGCACTGCCCAGCCGACGTCTGCGGCCCGCTCTTCGAGGAGGAGCTGGCGTTTTGGGGGATTGACGAGACCGACGTGGAGCCGTGCTGCTGGATGACCTACCGGCAGCACAGGGACGCGGAGGAGGCCCTAGATATATTTGAACCGCCGGACCCCGAGGACACCGACGACGACAGAGAGATGCCTAGACGGTTCGGCATAGAGGACTGTCCCGACAGGTCGAGGGGCTGCTGCGAAGTTTGGCAGCCGAAGATCTGGGCTTTGTTTGACGACCCATACTCGTCCAGAGCAGCCAGGGTGAGTTCACCAGGTGTTTTCACCTCTGAGCGATTTAGTGTCAGCCTGAGACCATAAACACTGCAGGTGATTTTCCATTCATGTTGTCCTAATCAACAGGTGTCTGCAAGTGTGTGTGTTTGAACTATCTGCGTTTGTATTTACGCTTTTCACGTCGAGGTTTTTGTATTATTTACCCCTCACAATTAGGATTTTTTCGTACCAGATGTTTTAGTCTAGACTGTGTCTAGCTCTTGTCTGAAAAGTCAACAGCATGGTTCAATTTATTTACATTTATTTCACTAGGATAATTAACTCAATATCAACACTAATTAGGCTACTGAGTACTCCTGGGTACCCTAAGATAAACACGGGCACAATAAAACCATAAAAGACTTGAAATAATAGCAACAGTCTGCCAGTCAAGTGGACTGGCGTCCACATCTTACTCTTATGTGGCCTGAAATGTTACTGTTCTGTTGTTTAGTAGTACCAACTCAGTGATTCAGTATCTTCATGTGAGTGTAGACAACTTTTTCAGTGTTGCGTGCATTTCACATTAATGTCTGTAGTTTTTCATCCTGGCACTGACATCCATGTTTAATTTTAATGACATGCCGGATTTCTCAGAGTTTTAAACAATTCTGGGGAGTTTTTGGCAGGTTGAGTTGAAGGTGGTGAGATTCTTTGTGTGAAAGAAAGTTGTTGTTTTTTTCAGGACAGTTCTGCTTTCTGGCCACAGTTCATATCTTCACATCTGTTTCATTGACTTTGTTTCCAGGAAAAGACTCACCCACACATAATAGGAACGAGTAAAGAGTAGCACAGTGAACATCCTCTATACCTTTTAACAGCAGCTTAAAGGGAAATCTTACAAACACCAGACATACCTCTGTATGATAAATATTTTAAGCTTATTTGTTTGAGTTGGCTAATATTGGGAAAGATTATACTCACATGGCTCTCTGTGAATGTAACACAGAGCCAGTTAAAACACAAATGACTGAGTGTGTTACTGATGTGGGGAAAATGATTTTCTGAGATATTAAGATTGAAACACACATGGACTATAAGGGATGTCTTCATGCTACAACATATCCAACGTTATGGCAACAGTTTGGAGAAGACCATTTGCTTTTGCTCAACATGATTGTGTCCTTGTGCACAAAGCCAGGTCCATAAAGACATTGTTTTCCCAGTTTGGTGTGGAGAAACTTGTCTGGCCGGCACCTGACCTCAACCCCATCCAACACCTTTGGGTTGACCTGGAATGTTGACGGCGAGCCAGGCCTTACTTTGGCATCAGTGGTGGACCTCAGTAATGCTCTTGCGACTGAGTGGGAGCAAATCCCTGCAGCCAGTTTCAAAAATCTCTGTCTGGCAAGACAAAGCAGATACAAGTGCATCTCAGAAAATTTGAATATCGTGGAAGAGTTCATTTTGTCCTGTAATTTAAGTCAAAAGGCGAACCTTTCATATTCTATTTCATATAACTATTTCAGGCCTTTTTTGTTTTTATCTTGATGATTATAGCTTAAAGCTAATGGAAATCAAAAATCCATATCTCAAAATATTAGAATAAAGAATGTATAATACAGAAATGTTGATCTAAGGAGAGCCTTTAATCTCTCTCTGGTTCAGTACACACAATCACAGTCATGGGGAAGACTTCTGACTTGACAGTTGTCCAGAAGACACTCATTGACACCCTCCACAGGGAGGGCAAGCCACATAAGGTCATTACTGAAATGGCGACCAGGAGATTTTAAAGCACTTTATGCTTCCTTCTGTTCACAAGCTTTATGGGGATGCTGGTTTCTTTTCTAGCAGGACTTGGCACCTGCCCACAGGGCCAAAGCAACATGATATTACTGTTCTTGATTGGCCAACCAACTTGCCTGACCTGAACCTCATAGAGACTCTATGGGATATTGTCAAGAAGACAATGACAGACAACAGACAAAACAATACAGATGAGCTGAAGGTCGCTATGAAAGTAACATGTAAGTAAGTGCCACAGTCTGATTGCCTCTGTGCCACGCCGCATTGATGCAGTACTTCATGCAAAAGGAGCCAAGGTCAAGTGTTTCTGTATAATACATTCTTTATTGTAATCTAATATTTTGAGATACAGGTTTTTGATTTCCATAATCTGTAAGCCATAATCATCAAAATTAAAACCAAAAAGGCCTGAAATATTTAGCTTTCGATCTAATGAATCTAGAATATATGAAAGTTTCACTCTGTGACTTAAATTATGGAGGGAAAAAATGAACTTTTCCAAAATATTCAAATTTTCTGAGATGCACCTATAATTGCCTTTTCGTTATGAAATTTAACCACAATTGTTAAAAATAGAGAAAACGCTGTTTCATGACAAAAAATACACTGCTGCTGAAGTGTTCCCACACATCCTGTTCACGAGTCTTTGAAAAACTGAATGTACATCCATGTACAGTAAATCAAACCATATAGTAAACAGAAGAATAGGGTCACAGTACACATATTAGAGAAAGATAAATCCATTTGTGACATTAAGAAATTTAATCTACAGTGTTGCGTGAAATACCACTGCCCTATCTTTGCTCATTTGTCCTCATTTGCGAGTATTATCATTCAAAGGCTGTTATCATGTCACAGCTGAAGTGTTTTACATGAATATGTCTGTATATAAGTTTCTTCTTTCATCTTGATGAACAAGATACACTTCTGTTTGGTTTATCGCTAAAATAAATGTATGTATGTGCAAATTAAAATCACTTTGCTCTCATTTTTTCCACAGGGGAAATCAGCACACTGTAAGTGTTTTAAAGCATGCCATGCCTAATGGCTTAGCAACAAAAGCGGCAGAGTGCTAAGTGAAGTAAACGTGAAAGCAAGTATCGAGTGTCACTATAGCAGGATTTATCAGGCAAACGGCCAGCAGCTTTCATGGGTCAGAAAGAAAAATAAATTTAGTCCGGAAAGAGAGAAGCTGCTACTGCTGAACCGTCTATCAAGAGACTCTCGCAGTGTTGGGGAAAGGATAGTGTTCTTATTGCATGCCAGTCACACTACAAATAGTGTTTATTTTAGCTTCTTGTCCAGGTGGCATTTGCAGGCTGTCACTGTAGAACAGCTGACATCTCTGAGTCACAGCTGCCACTGCGTTGGCACCAGCTAAAGATGACTGCGCTGTACTTGCCAGTTTATCACGTTTCTCACCACTGAATATTTGTAAATGAATTAACTTGGGATTTCGGGAAGTTCTACAAAAAAAAACAACCATAAAAACCCAGCAGTGGAAGTATGTTTCTGGAAGTATGTATTAAGAATGAGTGACTGTGGCTCCATATTGACCCAGTCATAATGTTCCTTGTCCATTTCCTCTCCAGCCGATTCATGTACATATGTTTGCTCTGTGTGCATTCTGAATGGATGCAGAGTGCATTTTGAGAGGGACTCATGTTACCTTTTATGGCCTTTTATTTCAAAAAGCCTCTGAGCTCATCTCAGGTAATGTGATTCTTGAAAGTCGGAGGGAAGTTAATCTGTCTATCATTTAAGCCACGTCCTCCTCACTATCAACAAAGACAGGCTCTGTGAAAGTCACACATGAAGCCTCTATACTGATAATGGCCCCACTCACAAATCATAGACATGAGGATCATATAGAGCTGCCACAGCGAGTGTAACAGCCTTAACATAAAGTGCAGTCAGAATGTATCAGAACAGTAATGGCTCTTTACTCCAGCACATTAGATTTGAAATGAAGCAATGACTGAGATCACTGTGCTGACTCTCAGCTTTAACTTGAGGGTGTTTACATTCATATCAGATGAACTTTGGATGAATTGTAGTCCTCAATGGACAGGCCAGGCGGCATGGCTGAGTGCTCAGTTGGTCTACCACTTTGCTCCTGACTAAAAGATCTTAACTATGAGGTGGATTGCTATGCCATTTTGTAGTGACGTTCGTGTTCCCCAGATGATGTGTCCTACTGACATTGCCGAGCCCCTGACTTTACCATCTACTGCCAGGTCAAACTTTAAATGTTTCCAATACCTATTTAACATCTGCAAAACTAATGATATTGCCATCAACCATGACCATGTTCATTGTGGTAGCATGCTAACGTGCTAAGCTAAGAGGGTGACAATGACAAGTAAACATTTCACCTGCTGAACATTTACATGTTAATATTGTCACTGTGAACATGTTAGCACTCTTTAATTTTAGCATTTAGCGGAAACCTGCTCTGTGCCACTAACATAGTGGTAGACTCTACACAGTAAATTCAATTCCCTAAATTTAATTTTAGCGACAGGAATTAATTGGACAAGTTAAAATAATCTCATTATTAAGTAATTACAATTATGGTTTTGTTGTAAATCCTTTGTAGTCAATGACTGGCTGAAGCTTATGAGTCAGAGATCAGGTATCTTCCCGATGATGCTTTTCCATACATGGACACATGTTCAAGTGTCAAACATTCTTGTTTGGCCTTTGAACCTCCTTGGCTGCCTTGTCTTCATGGTTAGGATCACTTACTGCTGTAGTGGGGTAGTAGTAAGGGCTGCAGTTTTTGCCCCCGCCTCCACACCACACACACACATTTCCTGTCTCTCTCTTCAGCTGCTCTATCAATTAAAAGTTAAAAAAAAGAGCTACAATTTCCACACTGTTCACAAATATGGATGTGAACAGTCTCAAATATCTTTTAAACCTGAAAGTCAGAACATTATCCTGACCAGGCTTTTTAATCTTAGTTTTGTTACACGTGACAATCAGACCTGACATTAGCATTAAGCCCAAACCTGATAACTTTGCTCTATCTTCCCACATGCAATATTTCATTAATTCCACAGCTCTGCTGCCTGTAATTAATCACCACTGTGTGTGTAATAGTTTACAACTTGTTATCAGTGGTGAGCAATTAAAGCTGCCTTTCCCACAGAAAAGAGCAACATACTTTATCCCACGTAGAGAAAGAAATCAATTTGTCTTTGTTGTGAGACCAAGGGATTAATTGATTTGTGAGGTCATATGCATATTATCTGGATTCTAAATTTCCATTAACCATTTGGAAAAATAAAATGCTGTTTTCTTTTAATTTGTTCAGATTTTGCATATACATTGTTTACTGACTGATCTTTACGTTCAGCCTCGGACTGGATTAGATACTTTTGATTTGTCAGTTTGTTTATTGTCAAGTTAGAGATGTTTAAATCTCTAACTTAATTCTAACAGATATGCAAACTTAATTCATGTGTTATTTGCCATTAACTTACTCATACTGCTATATTTATTATTAAATATTAATAGTGGGTGGGACGTCTAATCCTAATTGTAAATAAATATTGACATCTCACCTTTGTCTTCGGGGAATCATATCAATGTATTCAAATTTTGCAGAAAGAGTTTCACTACATCTTCATCCAAACCATGTGTTTACTTTTAGGGCTGAGGTGATGTTCAAGAATAAAAAAGAAAATATTGGTCAATATCTTTCAATAAGTTGCTTTGGTCATTGCTAATTATGAAACTCATTCGCACACCTCACATTATGTCCAGTGTGACGCCCAGCTGTAAAATAATGAACGAGCGATTTGAGCAGAACCTCTTATTCATCTGGGCCCGGCTTTCACAGCGCTGACACCTTTCTCTGCTGCTTGCTGAAAGGAACACATCATCAAAGCAGCACAGCCTTGTCATGACACTTTTATAACACTGAATTCTCAGTGAAAAAGGGATGTAATCCTGTGTGATTATGTTGGTTGTTTATTCTACTCGGTTTTAAGCCGTTTGCTGAATTTAGAGTGGCTGTGTTGCTGTGAGATGCATCACAAAGTCTGCACAGAGTTGCAGACTTTATAGACTTTTGTTTGCAGACCAAAAAAAACAAAAATACACATTACTGAAAATAGCAAGGAGCAGTTATCAGTGATATGTATTGTTGGTATTTGAGCTGCAACTTAATAAGCAGATTTCCCTTTTTAAAAGCCCTTGAGTTAAAAAAAAGTTTAGATTTGTTCTTGATTTTAATAAATGATTTAATATAGACCATTGAACTGAATTCATAACAGTATGTTCATCAGTTTAGAATATTTGCCAAACAATACTGCAATTCTGAACTGTTCTAAACAAAGACTGTTGATATTTGAAGTTACCCCTCCTTTCTGCACTCTTTCAGAAGCTCCGCCCTCCAAATTCACGGACACGCATTGTCATGACAACCAGTCTGACTCGGCCAATATATGTCAGATTCCTCAGTTTCTGGTTGAGGACATGTTGCGTTAATGAGGCGGCATGTTTTTTGCTGCACTGTAGAATGTGTGACAACAAGACTGACAATATTTAAATATGTATTAGCAAGCAATTAGCATGTATAAGCAAAATACTTTTCTAAGCCATGGAGACTTTGTTTTTCTCTAGCGTTGAAGTCAATGCTACCTTTGGCGCTTATCCCCTTCACTCTTTCTTTAACAGTTGGCAAGCAACACATGGGAGTTCCGCTTTAGTCTTGAGAAGCTTCAGTGTTTATTCGCCGTTCACTGTAAATTAAACAGTACATTTACTGCTACACAAGGCTTATTGCTGACCCGTTTTCTATCTGACACAACTCACCGGGGCACCCGTTCACACCCTCGCTCGTCTCTTCCTCCTCTACCACACACACACTGCTGCTACAAAGCTAATATAGCTAACCAGTTGAGATCAGCCATCACAAACATGACAACAAATAGACAAGACATTACTGATCTATCGTTTTTGTGAAACAGCAAAGCAAACATTAATGTTGCTCACCGGTCGAGCAGAAACAGAGCCACCTCTGTGTCCATTTTCAATCCTTTAGATTTATCCAGCATTGAAACGCCTCAACAATACGCGGGGCCTCGCCTTGCCTGGTCATACAACTTGTTTCATATGTTGGTCTCTTCAGACCTTTTCCTCTTGGGCTGTTTCTCAACCATCTTCACAGCGCCTAGAGTCCTGGGATGAGTCCAGCATGTTCGAAAGTACCTGTGTTTGTTTACAACATGCACGAAATGGAACAATGTTGTGGCTGCTCGCTCCAAGCAGCTTTGCTTGTGTTGTATTTACAGACCAAGGGCTATGTAGGAAAAGCTGATTTTTTTTAGAGCACACAAAAAACCCATGAGGAAATATTTGCTGAATTTAACAAAAAGTGTATTGGATGACAATCGCAAAGGATCCTTTTAACCCTTTATGACCTGCCATAGAACAATTCCGCCATAGCATATCTACGTATTTTTCCATGCTGTACTGTCAATTTTTGGAGCATTTTCATATGCCATACATTCCTTACAACCCCAATTTGAAGGCTATGTATGTAATAAATTACTAATAAATCAATATTTTGATTTGAACTATGTACATAAATTAGTTTGTAAGATACATTCATTTTTATAAACAGTGCACTTAACACCTTTTTAGCATATTTCTTTTGAGAGCAATGTTGATTACACAATTGGTAAAAAACAAAAGACCTTATTAAATATTCAATTACACTACTCTATATATTCAATTATACTCTATACACTACAATTAAGTGGTTAAAAAACTTTTCATTATAGGAACTGAACATGCAAAAAGACTGATGACACTTGACAGGTGAGGGGCGTGCCTTACACATGAATAGAGTGCCTTTAAATTTGTATAATAAAACAGATAACATATTGCTTTTGAGAGCAATGTTGACTGAACAATTAAATGGTGAAAAAAACAAAGACCATGTCAGACAAAAAAAGTACATCATCAGAACTAAACACACAGAAAGGCAACCCTACATATACACAGGCCACCCTAGCTGTGAAAACACTTGTGACAGTCTCTGTCCAGAATAGGCACTTGGCATGCTTCACACATGAATGGTGTGCATTTCCCACAAGCCTAAAACAAAGAAGCAGTAAAACGGTGAGAAGTTAGATGCTTTTGACGCGAAAACAATATTGTAATGACAAAGAGTAAAATAGTGCGTCATGCAGTTAGGTTAGTTCTATGTTTGTTTCGTTTATTCTCCAACTCCAAAACAAACCATATATTATGAAAATACACTTACGTGTCCTGGGACGGATGAATTATTCAAGAAAGTTGGCTTCATCCCCACTATAAACCGAATCTGGAGCAGATAAGCAGAGGGAGAGTTCCTCTTTGTCGGACGCGATTACTAGCTCCACAAGCTCCCGTAGGTTTTAAAGGGTTAAATAGTAGTTCTATCAGCTTCAAACCTCAGCAGGAAAGTTTAAGTTTACATTACAGAGGTAAAGAAGAACTAAAAGCTTTGTGTTCATTTCTTTTAACATAATGATACATTTGCACATCAAGTGCAGTCAGTATTTTGACTGGCTGACTAGGTTTGAATGGTTTTGACTGATGATCAGTCCTGAATGTTCAATGATTATTTATTTATTATACTGCGATTTCTGGCTGAACTCTCCATCCTGTACTTTGTTTTGAGACAAAACGTTCCACTTGGAATATCAACATACCCTGACGCTGCCAGACACAGATGCAACTTTGTTTTAATTTAAAGCAACTCTCTGGAAGCCATGGTACATGCTGTGCAAATTCTTCAGTCTTGTTCTGCAACATTTTGACTGCTCAAGGTTCGTTTTCTGGCTTTTTTACATTTTCACAGTCTTCATCATAATAGAGCATGCTCAGTTGTCATGGCTAAATTGTCCTGTCAAGTATAGAACTGCGGTCACATCATAACAGATGGTTATATATGCGGCGAGATCATAACCCCTGTTCAGAAATGGTCTCTAGCATCAGGTGTGGATGGTCAGTTCTTGTCCTGGTTTTCCCCCGATGATGTAGCAGTGCCCATCCTGGTCTTAAGCATTCTCATCATCAGCTTCTTGTACCTGTTGGCCTGGAGTGCCCTTCTCTCTCTCTCTCTCTCTCTATATATATATATATATATATATATATATCATCCTCCTCATTAATAAGATGTTCTGCTCTGGGCAGGAGGGTCTTTGCCACTTTAATAGCAGGGAGCCCTACCTTTTGTCGTGTTTTATATCCCAATGTAGATCAGCCCTACCACTTTTTTGCTTAAGATTTCTGGTTCCATGAAATATAATAATAATAATGCATTACATTAATATAGAGCTTTATCATTGAAACTCAAAGCGCTTCACAGTGAAGTGGGGGGGGGGCCTCACCTCAACCATCACAAATGTGTAGCACGCATGTAGCGCCAGAATGCTCACTACACATCAGCTTGAGGCAGAGAGGGAGGGAAACATTGAGCCAATTACTATGGGGGATGATTAGATGGCCAGATGTAGAAAGCCATAAGCGTGTGATAATGAAGGATTTCTCTGAACAGCTGACAGGCTGAGCAGTGGACTTTAATTCTCCTCTGTCCTCAGGTGTTCTGGCTCTCAGACATGAATCCATGTGACATGGATTCCAAGAAAACTTCAGAAGTGGCTGCTTTCATTGGCCTTGCAGCTGCTGACTGCTCAGAAGGCTTGTTGTTGTCATTCTTGCGTGTAGCGTGTTAGTAACAGAGTGTGAGGCTGATCAGCTGGAGGTGATAGCTGTGATGGGACTCCCCAGCTGCTGCACACTGACGCACAGCCTGCTCCCTGTCTAGCTCCCTCCCGTTCTGATTTTCCCAGCTGGGACCAGGCAGCCAGCCCCCTGGGGTACCTCTGCACTGTCTGACACCTGATGACCTTGAACTGATGTCTTTTTAGCACAAGTGTTTGGCTTTACATATCTCCAAAGGCTTCATTATACTATACTATGGTAGGTCGAGTGCTCTATAGTGATTAAAATCATCTGCATAATCATTCATCAGTAATTATTTCAGTGGTAAAATTTATTGGATCTTTTCATTGAAAAAAAAAAACCAGTGGAATGTGTGTTCAGATCTATTACTGTACAGTGCATTTTCTTGTGGATGCTGTGTATTTGACACTCCTCAGTTTTCTCTTTGGTGATCTTTCCCTCAATTGCCAAAGAGAATTCGGCTTGGTCCTGGCTGTATGTAGCCTTTGTTTTTAGTAAAAAAGCGTCATCATGTTTAGGAAACGTTAAGCAGAACCAAATTCCCTATGGGTACCCAATACTTGGCATTTTGGAAGGTCTCGATTCCCAACCCTAACAAGAATCAGACAATAAATACTACCGGACAGATGTAAGAATGTAGAAGCTACATTTACATTCCCAGAAAATTAAAAACAACAAGGTATAAATGTTTATCCTGCCTTATAATGAGACTTGCTTGTATAACAACCGCAGGCTCAGCACAACCAACATGGAAACACTCTGTGGTGACAAAGACACATTATGGCAATCGCTTCAACAGTGGGACTGTGTTTATAGTCTCCACTGCTCAGATGTAAACTTGATATTGTGGTCTCCCTTTGTGTCAGGCATTAAATAAACTATACAGACACATTTAAATGCTGCAAGATTTATTGAACAAGACAACAATTTGCAGACATGCAACGCCAATAATAAAAAAAACAATCAGCCAGAGAGACACACACTTCACTACAAACCCAAAAATGCTTTCAGCAAGAGAAGTGGCAGTCCACCTACAGACCCATACACACAAGCATGAGGTCAGGCTGTGTCATGTTATTGTTAGACTTTTGTTTTGAGCCTTTTATGAGCAGAGCAAATTGTCCTCCTGTGTGCCAGGACCTGCAGCACCTCCCTGCAGAGGTGCCCCTGGCTGAAGATACCCAGTGCTGTTTAGTTCAGGGATAAACCGTTTGGCATTTGAGTAAACTGAACGCTGCCAGGGCCTGTTAGGCTCATCACAAGCATCTGAGCAGCAGCAGGACTCAGTGCAGGAGCCCTTTCTGTGCCATATGTTTTTGTCAAAGCAAGAAAATAGTGATAATGTTTGGCTGCAAGATGCAAAGATGCTTGTTTATACTCACCAAAAAGATTAATGCCACACATACATTGTATAATAGGTAATAATACAGAGATCAGATTGATGAAACATGCATATATTCTGTTAAAACCCCTCTAGACAGCACGGACTTCATCCTAAAAGTAATTTGCTTGTACACATTCAAACAACAAGTGGTAATTCCAGGTTGCATTTTGACACAGCGTGTCTGATAACCACCTCATACACATGTTGGTATTTAGTCCAGATGTTGTCTATGGGACATGGAGATGTCTAGCTGCCATATCATGTTCATATCAAGGTGGTGAATTAATTTGCTTTTAGTGCTGCAATACATTAGTCATTCCTTTATTGTGAGTGTATTCATCTGAGTAATTTTTTTGAAGCAGAACTTAAGTGGAATACGTTTCCCAGTCATCATTAACGTGACAGCATTTTGCGTTCTTTCAGAATGTGTTTGTTTGCCTATTATGTTTTACGCCACAGTGAAATTCATTATTAAACAGATGAGATGATGAGCACAACACAATCAAAGGCATCACCTTTTTAAATCCCAAGTGTGTCATATACTGTGGGTCACAGTAGGGTGTCCCGAGCTTCTGTTATTTTGCCCATCTTGTTACATTTTTTGCATTTATTAGGCTATTAAGAAATGGCATTGCTTGTTGTTATAAAAGCTCTCTTTCCAAGACCGTCACAAGTCTGACTAATGACCCTTAATACCATTTGAAAACAACTTCTTTTTAAATTGTGTAACAAAAAAAGTTGGCATCTAATGCTTGTCAAATTCTTACAGTGGTTTCAGAAATGAGCAGGAAAGGAGTTTGTGTTAGGTATTGAACAGAATGAAAAGCAGCTAAAAAATGCCAACTAAGTTTCTGCAGACTATGGAAATGTAAAACCCTCTCTGCTGAGCCCTTGTCTTAAAATTCATGTATATATTTAAGTACTGGTTGCACAGTTTGTTTCTTGATAATTCCTTCCCCAATTATTTAGATGTACAAGAAAAAAAGGTCCCAAAGAGGGGTGTGCATGGCTCCTCTTAGCTATCATATCTTCTTCCTTAAAGTCTAGTTTGCACTACACGATTTGTAGCCCAATTTGCTGGTTAGTGAGCTCGGCGACTGTCAGGCTGTGATCAGGGATAAATCAGCAATCGCGGCCGCCAGTCATTATGTGTAAACTACACAGATGCCAGCCAGATATCTAGCATGCCAAATATCAGCCAATGAGAGCAGGCAGCTACTTTTTCACTGCAAAACACTTTTTAAATCACTTCCAGCTCTCTTTGTAGCTCAGACGATTCCTGCTACCTGCGTGTGCTAATCCATTCTTTCACCCATATTCTTTGTATTTATTTATTGCTACCTTTATAATAACAAACAACAGATGTTTCGTGTGTAGGTTCGCGTCATTTCCTGTTTCACATTTCACGTGTGTTTTCTTGACAAAACGTGATTTGGAGACCAGCGTTGGGTGACTGAGCCATGTAGTGTGTGACTCCCTGTCACCAATCGGTCACATAGTGTGTACGACTTCAAGACTTCCGTCACAAGATGGCAAGTTGTGTAGTCTGAACAGCACGGCCATCAGCCGACGCTGAAAGTCGTGTAGTCTACACGAGCCTTAAGCAACAAAATCCAGTCTGCACCAGTACCCAAAACAAGCATATCTCAACCCCAAGGTCTTCTTAATCTATGACTAGACAGCCTCAACCAGACCTCTCACATTAAAGGGGGCATAAATGGCTCAGTGCGTTATCCAATGGATGAACCATGATTCAGCAGTTTACACAACATTATGATTATACACATATATATTTAAGTGATTTTCTACCACGGTTCCCCGCTTTTGATCATGAGTTCAACATCATTTCAACAAGATACAATTAACTTCCCCAATATGGCCTATGAGTTCCATCTTGTGTAGACTAAGAGTTGCCATGTTCATAGGAACATTTCCAAGTGGAAAAGATGCTAACAGAGGTCAAACATCCCACTCCAGTTAAGGCTAGACATGGATAAAAGACCTAATATCTCTAACTATACATGCAACTGTTACGTTGGGTGCGGTTAGGACTCAGGAGCAGACAGAGACAGCAAGTGAGGTTTGGAACAGGGTTTTAATGATAATATAGACAATGTGTGGAATAGTGTCGGCGAATGATCCGGAGCTGGTCTGCCGGAGTGAAGATAGCGTGGTTGAATAGAGGTCCAGTAGTGGTGGCCTTGGCGTGGCGGGCGGAGTGGCAAATGGTGTAGCAAACGGAGATCCCAGGCGCATTGAAGTGAGAACAACAATCTGGCGCTGACAGTCAGGTGTACAGAGTCTTTAAGCCAGGGCTTGATTGGCAGATAGTCAGCAGCTGTGCTGAGAGCCAGGAACCTGGGAAGACCACACCCACACCACACACAGAGAGACTAGCCAAACCACAACACACTCACAAGGCTGGTCATGGATAGACCGTGACAGAGCCCCCCTCTTAACGAGAGCCTCCTGGCGCTTGACCCGGCTTGTCCGGGTGGGCCGGTAGAAATCTCGGAGGAGTGCAGGATCCAAAATGAAACTCCGAGGCACCCAAGACCTCTCCTCCGGGCCATACCCCTCCCAGTAAACCAGAAACTGAAAACCTTGACGGCGAACATCCAAAATGGCCCGTGAAAGCCGGGTGATCATCTACAGAGGACAGGCAGACACAGGCTTGAGAAGAGACACGTGAAACACAGGATGTACTCTCATAGACGCAGGTAATTTCAGTCTCATGGCAGAAGGATTGATTACCCTCTCAATTTCGAAGGGGCCAACATACCGGGGTGCCAGCTTCTGAGACTCCACCTCTAGTGGAAGATCACGAGAGGACAACCAAACCATCTGTCCGGGGGTGTACGTAGGTGCAGGGATCCGGTGGCGGTCTGCCAAACGTTGATTACGGGTCCTAGTCCGTTCCAGAACCGCTCGGGCCTCTCTCCACACTTGACGGCACCGACGGATGTTAGCCTGGACCGACGGGACGGCAACCTCCCGTTCCTGTTCTGGGAAGAGAGGGGGTTGGTGCTTTACGGTGTCTGAGACCTGCCTGTCTACACTGTCCCCAACTGAGCAAGACGAGAACTGCCAAACTGGGAGAATATCTGCAAAATTAAATATAATTTTAATCATAAAATTAAACTGAGGTCTATTTTTATTAAATGGGATAAAGGGGTATGTTTTTACCCAAAGAGTGTAGGCATTAGCACACAATGGCATTGTTATCATATTTCCAAACTCTTGTTGTTCATGACCTTGTGTAGATTGGTAAATGTCTGACAAGTAACTTATACCTGTACATCCTTTAACAGCTCTTCTTCTGATGTTTACACTGGGCTCCATGATTCAGGTTATTAGTCAGGTCTATCATGCAACCAGTGAAGTCAAGAAAGAACTGATGAAAAGCTGGGGACCATTTTTTTTTAATGGACGTTGGAAATTGTCTTGCTGAGAAACCTCAACAAAGGCTGAAGCCTCTCGCTTGATGGAGACCACCTTACTTATCTGGGGTTGCCTGTGTATCTGGCTCTTTTGTCTGGATAGTTTTTCAATAGGAAATCATGGATGAGAGGACACAATGAAAGCATATTTTGTATCTCTGCGTGTATTACAGAAACTGTGAGTCCATGTAAATTAGTACTTAATTAATTTTTGGTAAATAAAGGCTGTTTGCAGTGTTACTGAAACACATTACATTTTCGAATGAAAGCATGAAACATTTTGAAATATGTAATAATAATAACATTTCTGTGGGTACATCTACTCAAGTACAATTTAGAGGCACATAACTAGAGTATTTCCTTTTTTCTGTTATTTTATACTCTTGTCGACTTCTTTTTTTGTTTTATGCTGCTAGCTTGTTGTGATATACCTTCTGACTCAGCATCACCTTGCTGATGTTGTCCATACTTTACGGCTTTCCTTCTTGTCCTGCTGCTCAGTCCTCATCTTCTCAGGGGATCAGAGCCACGAGTGCTTCAGAGCTCTGCAGGGACAAAGCTGAAGCAGGTTGTCATGGTAGGAAGCTGCACATTATCTGGATGCACATATAAACAGACATGTATTATATAGGCTACATGTGTGCAGAATCTCAGTTTTTGCTGTTTTAAACATGGGGAGCTATTTTTCCATCTCACTAAACTCCTTAAACTATCCAGTTCCTATATAGCTTATTTGTTCCACATTGAATTAGTGTTCCCTTTGGACATCACATGCTTAATTTGTTTTTGTAATCATAGACCCAAACACTATAAAGCTAATTGATACGTTAGAGCCCACGCGGGGGGAGATAGACAAGTGCATGCAAGGCGCAGGTACATGTTTATCCAGCTGGATGATTACAAAGGTTGAACAGACATTACGATTTGTCCAGGCTTTAGTAAACACTAAAGACAGATCAGCACACAATGTTAACACAAACACAGACAGGCATGGCCATTGTGCTGGGTCAGGTCAATACCATGCAGCCATATCGTTCAGTTTACCTCCCATTGTTTGTTAAAGTGGTTTGACTCACTTGCCATTTTTGATTAGGTTTTTTTTTCTGAGACAGATCACTTGTATTATTTTCTATATTGCATTTGTATTAGAGGGAACACTGACGGACTCACTGAAACATGTCTGATAAACCTGACTACAGGAAACAAGGGAAGGTGACTGTAAGTCTTTCATGACTGATTATTGTCCAGAATCTCTCCTTCTTTATTCCCTTGCTGTTCTCTGCCAGCTGGCTCTGCTCTTCTTTTCACTTCCTTCTCCTCCCCTTGTGGTTGGATTTTCTTTGGAGATGACATGTGTTGTTTCCAGATAATCCAAAAACCTCCTTTTGTCAGAAACAAAATTGAAATATAAGACTGTTTTCCTCATAAAATACAAACACAACTCAGTTACCTCTTCTTGGCACCATGTGAGCGCCCCCTGCTGTCTGTGACTGGTAAGGCCTATGTTAATGGAATTAAAATTATCCTGGCTCTCCTGCAGACTTAAAAAACAACAACAAAACAAACCATGTATGTATGTGTGTGTGTGTGTGTATATATATCCATATGTATGTATGTATGTATGTATGTATGTATGTATGTATGTATGTCTGCCAAATTCTGACCCTACCATCTGAATGTTGCAGCTGAAATCAAGACTCATCAGACCAGGAACGTTTTTCCAATCTTCTATTGTCCAGTTTTGGTGAGCCTGTGTGAATTGTGAACTCATTTTCCTGTTCTTAGCTGACAAGAGTGGCATCCGATGTGGTCTTCAGCTGATGTAACCCATTTGCTTCAAGGTTCGACTTGTTGTGCGTTCAGAGGTGGTATTCTGCATACCATTGTTGTAAGGAGTGGTTGTTTGAGTTACTTTTTAAGGCATTTTGGTCCGCACAACTGCCGCTCACTGGATATTTTCTCTTTTCCGGACCATTCTCTGTAAGACCAGCCTGTCTGGCACAATCAACCATGCCACGTTCAAAGTCACTTAAACCCTCTTTCTTCCCCATTCTGATGCTTGGTTTGGCAGGTAACAGGATGTCATGAGGAGGCGTAGTAGCAGTGGAGCTAAAATAATGTTTGATGTATTTGGTTTCCACTTGGGCTGCATGATTGATATAAATTAATAATATCAAATACTTGCCATTTAATGTGACGCTCTTTTGTATTGCTGTCATTACACAACCATTTTTTATGCATTTTTGTATCTTTGTATTCACTGTTAACGTTTCACATTCAGCCATGCTAGTGGCCAGGTATAGACCACTGTATACCACCTTGGTCAGGAATTATCTATCTTAACAATTATGACTTGGTTTGCCATGAAATTTGGTTTTGACATTCATTTCTCCTTCCACTCCTTTCACTTCCTCCTCAGGATGAATTGTAGGAACGCTGGTGTGCCCCTGATTTTTCATCTTGTGCCATCATCAGGCCGAAAATTTAAATTTGTTCAATTCTAAACTAAATGTTAGCATGCTAACAGCTAAACTAAGATGGTGAATAAACACCATACCTGCTAAACATCAGTATGTTAGATCAGCCATTGTGAGCATCTTAACATGCTGATGTTAGCATTTTACTCAAAACACTGCAGTATAGCCTCACAGAGTCACTAGCATGGCTGTCTCTTAGACTCTTTTTAAAGTGTTCAAGTGTTTCAAAAGTGTAACGGCTAAAAAAATCTTACTGTCTAGACCTTGGTATGACATTCAGTTAGAAAATTCTCAACTTAAATAACATTCAGCATATAAGGAAATATTTTCTCTCAAACACTTGGCCACTCAGTTCCTTCCACTTTACTTGTTGCTGTATTTATCTAATGTTAGTCAAATTAAGATGTATATTTTTCTATCCCACAGGTGCAACAATTCTGTCATGGGTAGGCAGGTAACAGTGGTTTTGGAAGCCCCTTTCCTTTGTTTTATTGGTAACTGGTCAGCATAGTTAGAAATATTAGGGCTAATTTTCTCCTTTTCTGAGAAAGCTTTTTGCTGCCATTCATTCTTATACATGCAAAACTAACTTCACAGACGATAGTCCATCACAATAAACGTGCAGCCTTACTTTGATGTTGTTAAAGTTTGTGTCTTATCATATTTGTTTGTGTCTGACTTAAGTGTTCTCATATCAGTGTTATGAGTGCTTACTGTCAATCACCGGACACTCACTGTCTCCACCAGAACAAAATCTGTCAAAACATGCTGCTTTACAGACTTGATTGGCACATCCATCTCTTTTTATTGGTGATACTGTAAAGCCTGTAGATAAAAAGAAGTCTTATAATATAATTACATATGGCATGGATTGAAAACCAATTTTCCAGAGACACACGTCATGCAGGCAAAGGCTATAATGCAAGCTTTTGTACAATTTCTTATTTGTGGGAAGACATGAAATTTTGTTGATTCATTGTTTCATCTGTCTCATCCAGGCAGTAGCATTTGCTTCTCTCTTCTTCATTCTGGTGTCCATCACCACCTTCTGCCTGGAGACCCATGAAGCCTTCAATGAACTGCAGAACCGGACAGAGTTGGTTGTCATAGGAAACGTCACACAAGAAAAGGAGAGGAGGGAGATGGTGACTAAGCCCATTCTCACCCTGGTGGAGGGCATCTGTGTGGTCTGGTTCACATTTGAATTCCTGGTGCGTATCATCTGCTGCCCAGACAAGGTTGTCTTCATCAAGAACACGCTCAACATCATTGACTTTGTGGCCATTCTGCCATTCTACCTGGAGATGGGCCTGAGGGGTCTGTCATCCAAAGCTGCCAACGACGTGCTGGGCTTCCTCCGTGTGGTGCGGTTTGTTCGGATCCTGCGGATCTTCAAGCTGACGCGGCACTTTGTTGGCCTGCGCGTGCTGGGCCACACGCTGAGGGCCAGCGTCAATGAATTCCTGCTTCTCATCATCTTCTTGGCACTTGGTGTTCTCATTTTTGCCACCATGATATACTACGCTGAGCGCATTGGAGCCAGCCCCAATGACCCCACTGGCTCCAACCACACACACTTCAAGAACATCCCCATCAGCTTCTGGTGGGCGGTTGTCACAATGACGACGCTAGGCTACGGAGACATGTACCCACAGACGTGGCTGGGCATGATGGTGGGAGCGCTGTGTGCCCTGGCTGGGGTGTTGACCATAGCTATGCCGGTCCCTGTCATCGTCAATAACTTTGGGATGTACTACTCGCTGGCTATGGCCAAACAGAAGCTGCCAAAAAAGAAGAAGAAGCACAACCCGAACCCAGATGCTCCGACTGACTCTGTCTCATTTGGGAAGTCAGAAACAAACTCACACAGAGACAGCACTCAGAGTGACACATGTCCGCTGGCTGCTGGGGATAATGTCAGCAGGAACCGTTCAGGTCAGGCCGCAACACAATATTAAAGGGTCAGTTCACCCAAATGAGAGGGAAAAAATGTGATAAAATTGTGGTATCTAGCCATGCAGATTGTGAATTCCATTCACCTCCACTGTATTTAGGCAGAAATCTTTGTGTGGACTCTCTCAAAACCTGGGCAAACCAAAACTATCTGCATGGCTAAATACTCTAATGCCGTCTTTGTAATTTGGGTGAACTGACACTTTAAGCAAATGTTACTGTATTGTATTTATTCAGTAGGCTTTAAATTTTGAAATATAATTCCGTTTAACCTATTCATTTAATCAAATTTCTTTTTCCATCAATCATTTTCAGACTGCCTGACCGATGAACCCTGTTTAGTCATAAAGACAGTAAAACACCAGGATCAAATTACTCCTTATAACGTCTCAGTCAAATTAAATTTCATCAGAGAAAAATACAGATTTTATGCAATATACCTTTGTCTGGGCCTTTGAGGCAATCTCAATAGAAGCTTTGGCATTTACAATGCCGTGTGTTTTTGTCTTCCTGTCAGACTCCAAGCAGAACGGGGATGCAAATGTGGCCCTTTCAGAGGAGGAAGGCTGCAGCCTGACCCAGCCACTGTCCCCCAGTGAAAAGTGGTCCCTGCGGTGTACCCGAGGGCGTGACAAGACTAAGAAAGAGGCCACCTGCTTCCTCCTAACCTCTGGAGACTCCAACATCCATACTGGTAAGTTACATACATACCTGAATATACACATTTACTGTTGGCAGCATTGCACATTGCTGCATTTTAACTGTATTGTGGTTTCAGTTCACATCTTGGAGAAAATTTGGTTCCATAGGTATGTCGTCAGGTATTTTGTGTTTCCTCCACTGGTGCTCTCTGCGAAGTGTGAAGACAGTGTATTCAAGAAAATCCTGTTAGTGCAGACCAGGTTCAAGCCAAATGCATAGTTCTTGACAGTTAGCTCACATGTTCTATTAGATAGATTGACATTAGGTTGTCAATCTGCTCAATACCAGCTACAGGCAGGACACTGTTAGCCTAGCCCAGACCTGAAGCAGGAAGAAACAGCTAGCCTAGCTCCGGGGGGGGGGGCACAT
The DNA here is from genome assembly GCF_014851395.1 of Micropterus salmoides. Classification (NCBI taxonomy): domain Eukaryota; kingdom Metazoa; phylum Chordata; class Actinopteri; order Centrarchiformes; family Centrarchidae; genus Micropterus; species Micropterus salmoides. The sequence continues at coordinate 19,782,043 of NW_024040707.1, read as the reverse complement.
AAAACCCTCCCTAAAACCACAGTTTTTCTACTTTGGTTTTTGTACAGATTAAGCAAATTTGATATAATGCGTTCATTACTAAGCTTTAGAGGTGCTGGTAGGTGGATTTTCTTACCTTTGGACTAGTGTTAATTTTGTTAACGGAAACTCTGACTAAATATGTTCGACAGCTATATTTCATTCCATGACTAAGACGAGATAATGACGAGACGGCAGTGACATCATTAAACACTACCTGCGACTATGTTAACCCCTTGATGCCGATTGTCACGAATTCGCATCATACCTCTTCCTTTCACACGCATGTATTCCCCCGATGCCTGTTTGTGCATATTCGATACGCACCTAGGAACCTTTTGCAAGCCCTGGTTTCTTGTTTATGCCTGTTGTCGCTAATTTGCATCATACCTGCATCATCCCTGAATTTATATCTTTTCTATGTTCTATAGACAAATTAACAATCTTCACTTAATTTAACATCAGCTTGAAAGCAAATGAAAACACAAATAATTATAATTTTTTTATTGTAAGAAAATTCAAGCGACAAGGGGTTAACATGCAATATTGTTGATGAAATAAGCCAAGATTAAAAAGTAGTTCAGGGAAGACAGCCACTATCGTTCTTCAAACAACGATGAGACTTCATATCGGGAGGAAATTCATAATCTTGCAGACTGGTGCTCAGAGAACAACCTACTGCTCATCGTCAGCAAACCAAGGAGATGATCGTTGATTTTAGGAAGAAGGAGATAAAGACACACACTGTCTACACTTGGTGCTGAGGTGGAGTAGGTGAATAGTTGGAGGTTCCTGGGAATCAGCATCACAGAGACCCTGACATGGTCGTCTCACATCTCGACACTGGTGAAGAAAGCTCAAAAACAACTTTACTACTTGAGGAAGCTTAATTCTTGTGTCACGTTCTTGTCAGCTTTTACAGAGCAGTAATAGAAAACAACGTAACTGGAAACATCACTAACTGGCATGGGATGTGCACAACTCAGGACCGGAGGCCTCTGCAGCAGTGGTTAATTAAAACTGCTCAGAAGATCATTGGTACCCATCTCCCGAGCATCAGTGTTATCAGTGAGGTGAGGTGCTTGCGCAAAGCCAAAAGGATATTAAAGGGCAGTACCAACCCCAGCCACAGCCTGTTCACTCTGCTGCCTTGTGGGAAGAGATATAGAAGTTTCAGCTGCCACACCACCAGACTGCAGAGCAGCTTTTCCCCCCAAGTTATCAGACTCTTAAACTCTAATTCATCTTCAGCACTGCTCCATTGAATATAGTTTATTTATTTTATTTATAATTGCTTTCATATTAATGTATATTGTACATTATAACAGAACGAAGTTACAAACTCAATTTCACTTTAAAACCTTTTCTAATGTGATAAATAAATCAACCTTGTAGCTTGTAATCTTTCTTTTTGTTGACAATAACGAGAAGACGAAAGTGTGTGAAACTTTAGCAAAACACAGTTGGGGTCAAGAAATGCAACAGCCACCTCACTATGGCTGAAACTATAAACCGGCACAAAAATGACAATTAGCCAACCAACATAAACCACATGCACTGAACAGACACATTACAAACACTAACAAAAAGCAATATATGCATTTTGAAACATGAAACAACAAACTACTCAGTCCAGCAGAGAAGGCATAATAGGAAATGTGAGCCGTAGCTGCAAACTACATTACAAACCAGAGCAGAGGGCCACAAAGCAGCACACTCTGCTCTGCCTAGGTTGCAAAATGTAGATAAATAAATGTATTCAGTGTCTTTTGTTGGGAATCAACCTTGCGTAATGTGAAATAAATAGACTTGAAGCGTAAATAAATGCTTCAGGTGGCGGCTACGCACGTCACACATAGCTGAGATGTGAGACTGCATGGAACCAGACCGCTGCATACATCAAAATGTATGTATGTAAGTGTATCTGCTGCACAAAAGGCAAGTTAAAGTTAACAATGAAAACAACAGGATGTGGGAAAAGAAACAAGGTGATATTTGGGCTTATTTTTGTTCCAATGGAAAAAAAGCATTGCCTATCAGAAGGGAAGCAATGTGGCAATAAAATAGCTGGTAAGAATACCACAAACCTGAAGAGACACATTAAGGCACACCACAAAGAAGGTGAGGTAGGTTAACACATTAAGCCAACTAGTAAGGTGGTAGTGCTACATATAGGCTATCTTGAAGATCAGCCTGCAATTTTCATCAAATAATGGTAAGATAATAAGTTATAAAATAATTTAAGTAAGTTTGACTAAAACTATACTAAAATAGTTTTATTATTTTTTATAAAACTAAATGCCGAACCCTTTAGTCAACTAAAACTAAAGCACCAGGATGAGGTTGACTAAATATGATAAGGACCTTTAACACATGGACTAAGACTAAATTAAAAAATAGCTGTTTCCCTATTCCCTGTCTTTGTGCTAAGCTAAATGTCTCCTGGCTGTAGCACATATTTAGCATATACAGACATGAGAGAGGTATCAATCTTGTCATGTAACTCACAGCAAGAAAGTGTATTAGAGGACTTCCCAAAAGGTAATCTATTCCTTTAAATTAGCCATCTTTCATTAGCACATGTCTTTGTGTTGAAAGTGACACACTGATGGAGGCGTTGGCACAGTGCATAGCTGAAATGTCAAAGTGAAGATTTTTATTTCGTAGACTAAATGACCCACTCAAAATAACCTCACATGAATAATGGACTTCATACAGTAGTTATAATTCTTTTCCCTTTTCAGCTGTCAGGAGGTTTAACAGGACTAAAAGTGTGCAGCCAGACTTGCAGCCCACGCTGTAATTATACACCAGAAAACACAGTCGATGATATACATCAACTGTTGGGATCTGGTAGGGACAGATTTGGTTATTAGCAAAAATATCATAGATATTTATAAATATTAATACAATTATTAACATTACACAAGTTATTAATAAAGTAATAATAATAATAATCCCTGGAATCAGGGATCAACAACCAAATGTGAAAACAGTCTCAAAAAGATAAATGCCAACATTTAAACACTATTCTGCATAGATAGAGTGGACAGTGAAGGGTGAATCTGAGCCTTGACCGTCACAATCAGCTGCTTTAAAAACACAATATACAATAACCACAAGCATCAAATCGTTAAAATTATAATGGGATTTATTTACTTCGGCACAGATAAGTGATCACACCTTTAGTCAATAAACCGCTGTCATCCAAAACAAGCATACAGCAAGCAAGCAAATATAAATGTGTAGATGTGTGTTTGTGTGTATAACATTAAAGGGGAGGTGTGAGGGAAATGGTGGACGTGACCACGTGGGAGATTTGTGGGTCGAAACCCACAATCACACAGGAACCAACAGTAAACTTTCATGCAAGAGTCATGTTCTTGGCACTAAACACACAGTACAGCAGACACTGATGTGAATGCATGGCAAAAGATGAAAAATCGGAAGTCAGTAGGATCACCAAAGTCAGTAGGATTTATCCTCTGGGGAACATGAATGTCTGTACAACATTTCATGGCAGTCCTTCAAAATGTTCTTATGATTTTTCAGTCTGAACAGGTCACTAGTCGAACTCACCATCCCTATAGCCATGATGCTAGCATGATTAGAAAGAAACGATGTGTGTCTGGTGGAGTTGTGTCAATGAATGTCTATAGACTCAACAAAAGGTTTGAGTTCGCTCATTAAAAGGTGAGAGAAAACAAAAGTGAATGCACCCAACCTCCGAGCTTCTATCATCTTTATTAAAACCTCCACAGACTCAAGGCAGTTTTTAGTCATTATTCACAGGGCAGATTAAAAGGAAATCGATGGTTGTTGAAGTAATGGCATCATCTATCTGTCGCTGTGCACTCTGAAAGCTTTTCTTGAAAAATCATCTTCACGAAACGCTGCTAGGTAAGGGCACCCAGCAACTGTTGTGTCTAAATATTTAAGAAAAAGCTGTATTTTTCCTGACATACATGTGTTCAGGTTCAAGTACAAGTATTTGTAATGTAAGTTGGATTCAATCAGTCATCTTGTTGACATCCAGATTTCTTTGAAACACCTTGGACTGCCAACTGTCTCAGCGATCACTAACTTAAACTACACATTTGTGACATGTAGAGCTGGATAATAAAACAATAACAAGGATTTTTTTTCAATAACAATATAACAAACGTTTAATAAATATTTGATTTTATTCACTTGATTCATACTAGGTCTTATTTTTTGTTTTGTTGAGGAAAAAGGACTGAAAAAGCTTTTACTTAATTTTACTTATGCATATTTGTTGACAAAGATTTTTATCATAATTGTTTTGAATGTTCTACCTCAGATTTGTGAAGTGATCCACTGTTTGGCATCAAGTGTTGAATATAAAGAAAAGTTTAAACCACAATTAACCATCAGGTTTCTTCAACTTTCGCTCAGGAGCAAAATTCAGCCTTTAAACTTCCGTTCCACTTAGATCTCTCGCTGCTTGAATGGCTGCTGGATCTTGCATCTGAGCTTCATAAAGTACCCAGAAGCCCTTTGTCAGAAGAGACTCTGTATTTGGCAGTCATGGGTCCATTCCTGAGCACACATCCCACCCAGTCAACAAACAGCCAAACAACACTGAAGGTATCTGCAAAACTGCACTTTAACTGAGATGTATTTTTCCACCAAAGCTCGTTAGCTTATCACTGTTGAGGAAAAAAACAACACATAAATGGGGCACTTACTGTAGCTTGGCTCCTATGAGGGTATATCACACTTTTTTTGACAGTCCATTACAAGAAATTGTATTTCAACGTGTTGCCTAAAAGCCTTTATCAATCCCTAAATGTGTAGAGTGGTGCTGGCTCATGGCATTTTGTCACATGCAGGAAAAATATAAAAAACACACACAACCTAAGTTAAATCTGTCAGATACATGAGAAGCAAGGATGTGGATGGACACATAATGATGCTCAGGGAGTAAATCATCTGTCAATATAGTATTTACAGCCTCCCAGTCACAGTGGGAAAGCTAAAAACACAGAGAAACACAAATTGTCCCCAGCCTGCTGTCACACGGATTTCTCTAATAATACGCTAAATTATCTGGTAAGCTCATGAAATAGCCAAGCGAGCTCTCTTCTGATTGCAGAGACAAAAAGAATGTAAAGCTGAGCAAAGCCAGAACACCTCAAAACTAATCTCTCTGAGAGAGAGAGGAGGGGGTAATTCAATCGTGAGTCCTCTGTCTGGTGAGTATGTGGATAATGACAACCCAGTCTATTACAGTGGAATATCACACATACACAACACATCTGAAAAAAGGTTTCAATTGGACTTTCACCGTTTCCTAACAACGCTAAAAACTGTTGTGGCAGAGTTCAAAATCAAAACATCTCTTTGTTTTTGTCCTTTGTTTTTGTCCAACATGCAAAAGGCTCCCTTTGTGATTGCAGCCATTTTGAGTTGCCTAGATAGAGGGCAGATTATGGGACACTGGCTCTGGTCTTCAGAGCTATGCCCATAGGGGATGTTGTTAGGTTAATTCCAGGAGGTATGGATAATATTTCACCAGAGCAGTATGGCAGGAAACAGTGAAGAGGACAAATGGATTCAGCAGGTCTGAAGATGCTCAGACGGTTATCAGCAACAGGAAATGCCCCCCCCGTGCAGTGGGAACAAAATGCTGCTGGATTTGAAGTGATTAAGGTTGTCACAGGGAGTCTGTGACAGTGTTAGCGCTCGATGTCACAATTTAAACAAGCAACTGATCGAAATCGCATTGTCGCAGCGATGTGGCAACTGGCATCTCGTTTCCTTACGACAAGTGCAATAACAGTGTGGCAAACCATTCTAGTGCTGCTAAGAGGAAACAGCAGATGGATACACAGACAAGCAGAAAAAAGGCTTCTGAGCTCAGATGAGCCTCCGTACTCCCAAGTGACTCCTCTTGATGATTGTGGCTAATAGGTTTCCATTAACAACGTGGGTGGTCAAAGCAAAAGCGTCCTGCTGGCCTTAAAAGTTCAGATCTGTTGGATTTCTCTATCTGTGAAGTAGAGCTAAAATATAAGTCAACCAGTTACTTGTTAAACTGGCAAACGTTCACAGGATTCTCAACTTTAAGGATTAGCAGCTTTGCTAAATATGATTGCAAATTAAATATCTTTTTGTCAGACAAAACAAGCTGTTCGGAGATGTCATCTTGGGCTTAAACAATTTTATGATGTTTTATAGATTAAACAATTTATTGATTTGCATTTTGAAAAAACAAATGATTGCTGATGATGACTAATGATGAAAATATTCATTAGCTGCGCCTGTGATGGACTCACAGCCTGAACAGCTTCCGCTTTTATTCAACAGAGATACTTTATTACACCGTGTCAAAAACTATTAGACTACAGGTCTGTTTTCTTTCATGCTCAGATCATAAGTCACCCTTGTATTTCTGTCCTTTTGCGTTTCCTTACAGAGAGCTGCAAAGACATCCTCGCTGCCACTGGAAACTACGCTCAGCCAGAGGTCACCACACTGACCTGATGCTGATTGGCTGTGAAAAGGAGAAAGAGCATGAACTTGCGGCGGAATACACGCTGTGTAGAGCTTCAGCTCTCGTCCCTGCTTTTGTGTCGTTCCTAGGATGAATGGCAGACCGGATTCTTTTTATTCAAGACAGGATTTTTTTTTTTGTTGTTGTTGTACATCCTAAACCATGTGGTACAAAATCAGCTGCATAGAAGATGTACCACATGCACACTCATTTACATGTTACAAAGCATTTTGCATGTATTGCATGATATGGCATTGTATAATGTACTGTTGTCTTAAAGGTCCTGAAAACAGATTTTCTCAGTTAGCTTCTTGTTATGACCAACAGGGTCCTACATGAACACATTTTCTGCCAGTTTTGTAACATTTTTGGTTATTTCACATTTCTGTACTTGGTTGGAAAAAGTTGATGTCATGTGTGTCTGTGCTCCAATCAGGATTTAGCAACATTTGAATCAGAATCTGATGACAGTTGGAGGGTTGTTGTTGCACTGTCAATCAAAGCTTATTAAACCAGACCCACACAGTCCTGATGAAGCAGATTAGCTTTTGTTAGTTTTTGGGCCGTAAACTCTCAGTAAATAATATCTATCTTATTATTTGTTGGTCAGCTTTGACTGTTGCTTTTTCAGTCATGAATATTTAATGTTATCGAGGAAGATTTAAGATTTTCAAACAAAATGTTCGAGGGCTTTAATCTGAAGTGTGTCTGTTTAAACCATCTGGCAACATCTTTACTAATGAGATGTCGGTTGCATTTGTTAGCCTGATTCTTATTTTTTTCTTTCACATTTGGAGTAATATGTACAGAAAGTCAGTTTGTGCTCATTTTGGAAGCAAAAAAAATTCTAAACTTCATCATTTAGATTAATGTCTCATATCCATAAATGTTGTTTAGTGTCAAGTAAGAACTCCCAAACTCTAGTGAATATGGGTTTGTACAGCAAAAATGTTACTGTGAACTAGGATTAGATAAAAACTTGAAATCGTTGTTCGATCCTCATCAAAACAGACCCAGAGTTCTTTGTAGATCATCCGGTCTCTGCCTCTGCTTTTCAACACTGACCACAGGGACAACATGCAGTTATTTTGATGAGAAACAGCGTGGTATGAATGCTGCTCAGGCAAGACATTGTTTGTAAATCCTTTAACAATAAGAGAATTTAACAAAAGAAAAAAAAAATCAATGGAGCAGTATTGTCTACTACATCAGCCGTATACAATTAATGCATCATTACTGGTTGAGTCTGGACCAAATGTAGTCTCTTAGGTTACATGGTAGATTTTCATTACCATTCTTAGTAAAAAAAAGAAAAAAAAGAAATACATACAGTGCAATGCCATCAGTTCCACTTGTGCCTCATGTTGAGTAATGGAGCTTAAGTGTGTGCAGTAATGTAATTAGATTTGTTCCTCAACACTTCTGGTTGTGCCGGATCTGTAGAAAATCTGTGACATGTTTCCACAGAGAGAGAAGTAGGAGGAGTGTGGTTTCTTTCACTCGTGGCTTATAATATATTCCTCATGGTCTACCATAGTGGCCTTATGTTTAATAAACAAAGGGAAAGTTCAGTTAATCTTCATTAGACTCCAGCTTTGTTTCTATGCTGACCCAGAGGTCTGTAATTATGTATAAGCACAGTTGTATGTATGTAGCAGAGTTCACCATTGTGGATCATTCATTAAACTCATTTCTCCTCTGTATATGACATGCTTATGCACCATGAAAGAGCTGTTAACCAATAATGAAAGATTATTATTTTGATAATTCACCTATTTAGCCTCATTTCCTGTTTTCTCTGTTGTATATACTCGAATGTGCACACAGCACATCAGTTTCATATCTACCCCATTATGGATTGTATAAGTGACTGATGGATTTTAACCCAGTCCAACTGTCAGATATGTGTGTGTGTGTGTGTGTGTGTGTGTGTGTGTGACTGTTGTATCATGTAGGCATGTGTTTCTATGCAGAAATAGAAATAAAATCCATTCCCCCCTGGTGTTGAAGAGAAAATGTAGTCGTTTTTTTAAATTTTCATTCACAGTTTAAATTTTTATTTTCATTATGTAATCTGTATCCCCCCCCATTAAGCGCACAGTTTGCTGCCTATATAATGCTACTCCTGTCATCTACTGTACAGCTATTTACAGTGGTGACACAAGTGTTGTCTAGTGGTCGATCTTGCTTAAAGTGGTGTAACGGCAGTCACAGCTGTGCCTCCTGCTCTCCTGTGCCTCCATGATTATGTACCAAAGGTGTAGATGGCATACAGAACACATCTCCATGGAGATCTGGGATGACAGGCAACACTAATTACTGTTCTGCTGCCTCCATCTCCCCCTCCCTCTGTCTTTCACACTCAAATAAACACGTCACCATCTCTCTTTCTCTCTCTCTCTCTCTTTCTTGCTCTCACACACACACACACACACACATCCTCATGGACACACTCACCTCAGCTCAGCGTGATGATCGTTAATGTTGTTGCTCATGAGGGAACGTTTTGATGTTGAGGGATGCATTGTGCAGTGGACTGAGGTTGTGGGGGTAGGGTGGGCAAGATGTCACAGGTGAGTCTAAACCACCAAGGCTGCATGAATATGAAAGCAGACACAACGTGTTCATACAAAAGTAGACAGTCTTTTACTAAAGCTATATGTGGACTGAGAGACTGTTCAGACAGAAGCAGGGGTATGAGATGAAATAAAGACGCTCCTATTCTGTCTCTGAAACACAATATCTGGCTGATATTAACTTGACGAAGTATGTAGATGTGCACAGAGAAATTTTCAGCTCATCTCCACAAATTGGCAAGCTACTGGAGTTGTGTGCGTGCATCGCATCTGTTCATGTGATGACATCTCAAGACCTGGATCTGATTAAAATCATGTACATATTGTGATGCGTTGAACACTTGTGTGACAAGTGGATTTTGCTTGAGGGCTTTTTCATAAGTGTGATGCAATAAAGCTCAAGACTTAAAGGGACATTTCACTAGTTTTCTCACCTACCCCTAGAGGCATCCAGTTATACAGACAGTTTTGCATTTGTTTCTCCAGGTTGAATTAAACATCGCTTAGATTTCTGCTCAGAACAATAGTGGTGAATGGAATTTAAGGTGCTCATAGTACTGAAAATTATATCTTTCCAGAGACTGGTCCTCATTACTAAGAAAAATCAACAAACCAATTTCATAGGGACTATTTGTGGAACAGTGCTTCTTTTTCATGTTACTGCTTTGCATGGCTGCATGCATGCAATAGTGGATGCTGTCATTCTATTGTTGCTTCCTGTTGCTCTGCATGATTTGCGAATGCTGTTGTCATTTTATTATCTTATGTTTGTATTTCTTAACCTGTAATTTCATTGGTTTTAGAACAAAGTGCCAAAGGACTGTTGATAATTAGCCAGCTAACTAACACTGGCACATTTAAAGAAATGTTGATTAATGTCAGTTGTCCCAATAAATGAAGAAAAGTAATTTCTTAATGTGGTGGGCACCATCAACACAATTCCATTCACCTTTGATTGTTTTGGGCTTGGAGGTAGAAATCTAGTAGAAATCTAGGAGAAGGATATTTCAAAACATGGGCAAATAAAACCAAACATTTCTGGAAAAAAGTGTGAGAAAATATTTATGTAATATTTTATTTATTTAATATTTAAATATTTATTTTTGTGTTTTAGTCTAGATTAACAACTCACTATTTTGTCATTAGACAAATGACATTAGAGAAATTTCATAACACTTGTTGAATGTCTTGTGGTTCATGTTGCTATGGCCATATTTCAAATAAAGCATCAGCCTGTCTGTAAGAAAGATGTTGCAGTTAAGTTTTCCTTTCAGTGGATGTTGGTTGGTGATTAATGCATGAATCATATGTGTTTTGCAGCTCAGTATGTAGACAATCTGCTTTTAGATGCTCATTTTTGCTTTATTGCTATGTGAATGTTATGGTCATCACAGGTATCATCATCATCACGTGAGTTTAACAGCTGGTGCCACCACAGTGGATAAAATACAACAAATTAAATCACTTATTCCAAAGGGAAATACCACCTTAACAGTCCTCTTTAAACGTGCGTACGTCTCTGTGCTCAGAGGTGATAATTGCCCAGCTGGATCCTTTAATTTGGTTGAATGCCATATTTTGATGACTCTATCAACACAAAGCAGAAATCATGCTAGTAGCTGATAGTTTTTTTCACACCTGAATAGCTCCATTAGTGAAGCAGCATCTCCTGCTCAGAGTGCCCAGAGGAAAGATGATTGACAGATTTGCGGGGCTGGGATTCATGAAACAAGATGAGCTCGGGCAGAGGAGAACAATTCGGAACTGAAAGTTGAGAGAGAAAATCTGTCAGAACTTGTCCTGTCATCCTTGATTACTCCATTTCATTGTTTCCCCTCACTCCTTGTTTTATTTCCCCCCTCTGTTGAAGGTTGTCATGACAATATTGAACAGTTTCTATGGAGAAAGGCTGAGTCATTTCACCATTTCATAAATTTCCTCAACCCTGTGGAAAAAGGGACCATCTTGACTTCTTGTCTTACCTCTGGAATAACAAACTTTCACTTATGGCTTTATGAGGATGTAACATAGAGGGGCAATGGCAGGCAATGTGAACTTTCCACTCTACATAAGCAATAAGGAGCTTTCATGTCAAATATAAATGATGTATTATTATTGGATAGCTGTGGCCTGTAAATTCTGAGAGCACTTGGAAGATGAAGGCAAAGGGATTTGGATCAATGTATTGAGCTCACTTTGTGCAAGTCATTGCTTTCAGAATACCAGACTGTCCATTAATCTGTTTTCAACACATGGTTGAATTTTCTATCATGAATCAGAAGATATTTTCAAACAGGGGGAAAGAAAACGCTGGCTCTTCCTTCTCTCTTCAATTGAGGATTTCAAGCAGAAAGTTCTAATGTTGACTGAATGCTTCAAAATCATCTTTTGAAGCAGGATTCAAAGCATTAAAAATTACAATTCGGCCATGGTAATGCCCTGCTTTGACAGTCCTATTCCATCCGGCTCTTAGGGAGGAGGCGGGAAACAGAAGCACAGTGTGGTTGCCATGCAGACAGAGCTTTGGGGCTGTTTTTTCCCTTTTCGTCTCTCCACTTTCCGAGTTCAAGGGTCATCCCCACTTGAACCTGAGTGGATGTGAGGCCACAAGAGCTCTTCACTGCTGCCAGTTATGGGGAGCAGAAGATCTCATGTTGTTTTCTAAACTGAACTCACAATTCATTATTGAGGATGTTGATTCTCACTTTTAGTAGTTGAGTCGATTCCAAATCGATTAACAGCACAGGGAAGAAATATTTGCATTGGCCTGAATAATTGACAACCCTGATACTTCCATTAAAGCATATAGGTTCATTAAATCACCATCACATACTCACACATTCTCCTGTCAGGCTTGTGGAGATTGACAGAATCATTTTCTCTGACAGTGAACATTTTACAGACTGTCTTTTTGAACTCCTCATTTGCGACATTGGTAACTCTTAGCTGCCTGATAGTTGAATGGGTCACTGTAATTGTGATTTCCCAAAAATTACGTAACGCAAGTTTTTTTCCATACACTATCTCTTATATGAATTCCAGTGATAGGCAACTAGAGGAAAAAGATCAAATAGAGAAAAACAGATTGATCAGGTACATGTCTCATTAGTTAGATTAATCTATTGCTTTTTTTATTGCCTGCAGTATTTGTAATCGGGTTGTAGCCTCGCATAAAAATAAACCATTCACTAGCTTTCTTGGTTACCTCTGACGGTCTGTATGCTGCTTGCTAAATTAACAAATCAGGTTGGACTTTTTGCAAAATCTATTGGTTAACATAGGCTGTGATGTTAGTGCACATTCCTGAGCCTTTTGCCTACTGATGCTGAACTCCACCCAGCAACAACACCGCAGCTAACCAAATGGAGTCTGCTAACAGCAAACACAGACTCCAACCCCACATAAGGATAAAACAGCAAAAAAGTTGTGCTGAAGCCTGTCAGGCCAAACAATAATCAGATAAAAAAAATTACCCAGAGTTGGCTTTCATCCTGTTACACAGGTAAACTAATTACTGCCAAGCATGTGAAATATATTGTGGTTTTGTGCTTTGGCTGGCTCAAGTTAGATAGCATGACCTTGCTGGCTAATGACAACCAATTGCTAATGTTGTAACGTTGTGTTAGTTGTAACATAATGGTTTTCCACATTACTTCACCAGCTAACGCGACCCATATTACTATCCTTTTTTTATTTTTATCACTGCCCTCATGTGGAATTAAAGGTTTAACAACATTGTGGGTTACCAAGTTAATTGCAAAGATTTGACAATGCAGCATTGTTGCTAAAAAATAAATAATAAATATATTTTTTTTTACATTTTTAAATAAAATTTTAAAACTCATATTAAAACAACACTAATTTACATGGTTCATTGATACAGAAGGAATATGAAATAGAAGGCTATTTACAAGGTTGATGTGAGTTTTTAGGGCCTAACCTTCTGGCAGTCGGGCAAGCAGAGAGTGGAGCCACACCGTCTTTCAATCTCTCTCCCTCTCTTTCTGACATTTACAATTCCTGATTCTGTCATTGTTCTGTTGGCTACCAATTTTTTTGTTGTATGTAAAAAGTAAAAAAAAAAAAAAGTCTTCTCCTGTGGATTTATTGATGTGGATACGGACGAGGGGAATAGTTAAACATCAAGCTAAGATGTAATTCATTGGAAACCTACAGCCATGTTAAACTTTGACCTACTGTGCAAGCTAACCTTTATTCAAAGACATGTTTTTACTGACATTTCAGGTGTGCTGACTTTTTACCTCTAAATAAAGATAATCTGGCTAACCTGTTGGTTATAAAGTATGTTTCAAGTATTTAGGAAATGTATACCTACTTTGTATTTACAGTATTTTACTACTTGTTTGGCAGAACTGAAAGATTACCAACACAAGGTGGTCGGGAATGTCTTCTGTCTCCTGAACAGGAAACTGAAATCATAAGCATGGTCCTAGAAAACAACGCCATAACATTACAGCAAATACAAAGAAAAATAATAGAAAACAATGACATATTTCAAAATATTGATAGAAATCATCTCAGGATGAAGCAGGTCTACAGGGTGCCATTTGAATGCAATTCAGAAAGAGTCAAAGAATTGCGATATAACTATGTGCAAGTGAGTCCCACAATTGATGCATACACAACACTGTATACAGTAAATTATACATATTTCAATATTGTAATCATAATGATTGTGCTTCACAATAGTGACCACTCCATGTCTATTTCTGATATTGTCATGTGTGTTTCAGAGAGTCCTTGAGCTAGAGGTGGAGCACCAGTTCATCTTCATTGAGGTTGGGTTCAACATCACAAAAAGATGAAAGAGGGGAAGGAATGTCATCGGCCAGCGTGCCATTGTTGAAGTCCCTGGCCAGCGCGGAGGGAACATCACAATGTGTGCAGCGATTACCCACCACGGCGTCAGCATGGGGGGGGGGTTTGTACAGTAAATTCTTCTGTTTTTGTATGTAGTGTATGTGCAACTTTGTGTTGGTTGGGAATGGGATGTACATTGTTTTTGTGGGACAAATAAAATATATTTGCTACCGTGTATTTGTGTGTTCTGAGTATAAAAACAATATTCTCAAATATTTTACAACACACTTATTTATGTACGTCTGTAGTAAGTGTAACACTGAACAAAAAAAAGGCCTAAGTCATTATGATGAATGGAGAAGAAGTGTTTTCCATTCATCATAATGTTTTACATTGAGCACATCAGTGTTCAACTGGTTCTTATGAATGTGTATTCATATGATGGTTTTTGTGTCATTTGAAAACAAAATACCATTTTGAGAAGAAATAACACTGTTTTGAATGTAAAGTTTAATTTTGCAGGAGAATTGAGGGGTTTTGCCCATTGTGTGTTTTTTTGATTTGTGTGTAGAGTTCTGAGAATATGAGGCATTCTTTCAGAAAATGTGCGTAAACAATCGAGGCGAAAAACTCTAAAGAGGTGGTATTGTGCTCATTTTCAAGTTCAAAATCTTATTTAGGGGTTGTACCAGAACAGGTTTACGTGGTTTCATTTTCAAAAAACACCATATTTTTGTCAGACTGCAGCTCCTCTTTTCACGCTTTGTTTTAGCAATGGAGTGATACATCTAGCCTCTACAAGATCTTTGCTGGGATTGCACATGCGCAATTCTTAACTCCCTTTGGGGTGGACTTTGGGCTTTTTCACTTTGCAAACCTATTACATCCACAAAAAGAGAGAACTCAAGGGGAAAAAGCCAAAAAGCATAATACCACCTCTTTAAAATTATTGCTAGGGACAATTCAGAAATCACTGGATATTGGTGGGGACATGTCCCTATCATCCCTACTAAATTCGACACCTTTGGCAAGCTGTAATAAACCAGAATAATCCTGAAATTACAACCAAAATGTCTGTTTGCAACTACAATGTCATCAGGGTACCAAATCAACATTTTTCACAACTGATAACTGTTCTGCCAGAGTGCTTCATGATCATGACTGTAGTAAAGTGAAAAGCCCACTGACCACAACAAAACCCCGAATAATCAATCCTGGGAGCAGGGATGGAATTGTAATGATCTGTGAAGAGCAGGAGAATAATTCAGACAGCTATCCTAAAGGGAGTCCCCACCCGCCGCAGAAGCATTATTGTGTTAAGCAGAAGCCCAGTCTCTTGTGGGCCACTAATGGACAGAACTCCCTGTTCCCTGTGTACAGTGTGGTAGGGGCAAATAGTGGGAGCTCTATAAGCATTGACCCTGGTGGACTACACAGCACTCCACCACCGCCGCCACTCTCTTTCTCAGCCACCTTTGGTGTAATGATCAGACAACACACCAGCTGAACTCACACGAGCACTGTAATAGGAAATGCATTTTATTTGAACTGGCACATTAATCCTGGCTGGTTGATAGTCTGGTCAGCTGAGGATGGATGTAATGTGTGTCTGGCCACTACTGACATAGAAAAGTACTGATGAAGTTTACTGTTTGCAAGAGGAGGCCAAGAACAGTCATCAGGGCATGTGGGAAACAGCTGAATCACTCACAAACAGCTTGTGACTGAAACAATACAAGAAAGGTTTGATCACTGCCACTTCCTCACAGACCACAGATATCATGGAATTAATTAAACATGTGCATGAAGCCCAGTAAATGATTTTATGTGTTTATATTTTATGTTTTTGTTCATCAGGTTGAACATTAACACCAGTGTTTGTAAATAACTGGCTGTTTTCTCTTTCCATCAGCTGTCCAGACGACTCAGATGTAATGCATCCACATTGTAATGAGTGACTGAGGTGCAAGCCAATGGAAAGCCAGGCAAGTGGGATTGATCGTCTTATCCAAACCTTGGCAAGAAAGTGAACAAACGTATTTTCACAAAATATTTCTTTAACAGGGTGTTTTTTTTTAATTGAACCTTTGCATTTTAAATTTCTTTAAAACAATCTGTAAATGCTGTAAAATGTATGTAAAAAATATGTTTTACATTTTGTTTTGCACATTTGTGAAATGAGGATTTACATATAGCTATATACTGGCCAATGTGTACTCCACCTTTAACCCCACAATTGTCGACTCCTGATTGTCCACCATTTTGGTCATGTTCTTGAACTGGATGTCTCAACAATCAACCTTCACCAAGTGACCCGGCTGATTGGATTTGTGCCAGCCGATGGAGAAAAAAATATCTGCTGCTTCTTTATGCTTTTCTGAGAAGTCAGACCCTCATACTTAGATATCTCCCAGGTGGATTGTGCATATAAACAGTCATGGGTGCTTTTCCAAGAAACATTTATGTGACCTGAACAAACTTACAAACAATATAATTAATCAAAGTGACAAGTAATTATCTGATAATAACTTTTGCAAAACATCTGGCTGCATATCTTTGTTTTGAATCTAGAATCAGCTAAACAGCAGGAAAGTTTAAGTTTAAACTTTGAGCACACTTGAAGTATTTTCGGAAGAGCCTCTCTTAAAGCTTTTTACTACCATTTAGTAACTTCATACTTGGGAATGAGAGTCCTCTCAGACTGGAGGGATGTCTTGTGCAAGAGCTTGGCTATTATGTCTAAAGACAGGCAGGAAATAACACAACCATTAGTATGTGCATTTGTCTTTTCGCTGTGCTTCTGACATACTGTGTCCATTTAGATACATTAAAGGCAAGAATCAAACAAAAGGTACGCATACTGCATAGTTCCCAGCAACTTTAATTAAGTAATTTAATTTCAATCTAACAGAGATCTTTGTCAGGCATTTCTAAAAGCAAAGCAAAATAAATTCATCACTCAGGTGATTGTGATCTGGATTTGGACTGTTATCAAGAAATGAATCAACAGCCTGATAATCAAATGTTTATAAGAAACTCTGCTCAGATCCACCTGCAGATTTTAAAAACACAATTCACAGCACATTATCATGTTATTTTGAGAGTGGAGACATTACTTATAGCTAGATAGCAGAATTTAGGAAAACTAGCAGGTAAATCTACAATAGCTGGTATTGCCGTCACATCCCTTCTTTGCCTTCATATGTAAAAGATACCATTAATATAAATGGTAATAGTTGGAATAAACAAAACATTTTTTTCAAAGTATCAGTGACAGACCCTACTTTGTCTCTCCCAAATGTTTGTAACGGATGATGCAGATTGTCCTTCTCTTCTTTTTTGTTTGCGTTCTTTTTGACTGAACTTGACTGAACTTGCATGCACTGCCAAAAAATGGGCTGAGTAATAAATAAATGTATTTTTAATTTATTATAATAGTTTTTATGATTAAAATTTTTTACCTGAAGATTTACGATGTAAATATGACTCAACTTCTGATGTGTTGGATTTTATATGTGGCTGTATAATTCTAGTCGTGTAGGTTTTCTTGTAGTTTTTTCCCTTTCGGCATGCTTTGTCCACCCACTTAGGAGTATCAGACAATATTATCCAGCTCTGCTCTGATTGGTCCAGGTTGAGATAGTGTGACTCATGCATGTGTTTGTGTCTATATATCTATCTATATATGTCTTGTTCTGCTTTGTGATGGTGATTTGACAATTCCTGATGAAGATCTCTGTTTGATCAAAATGTTGCTCAATTCAAATAGTTGGGAACTATTAGTACATAGTGCAGATCTTTTTATCTGATTCTTGCCTTCAGTTTGCAGGAGTTTTTCAGATGTGCAGATGTGCATACCTTGGCCTACATCCTGTTTGTCTTTTCCAATTTAAAAACATTCCCAAAGGAATTGAACAGGAATTTTCAAAAATGGATAACAGAAGGGAAAAGTGGGAGCTCATGAATATTAATTGCTCCTATTGGTTCCCTCAAAAACACTTCAAACGCTGTAAAGTCCTCTGTTAAAATGTGACAATCTCTTCTTTATAGTAACACCACATTTTTAAACATACAACACATCATTGCTCATACAAAACATTTTTTTTTTACATCATTCTGAAATCAGTGAGAATGAGAAGAGTGTTGTTTCTCAGCAGAGGTCTAATCAGTGCCCACTGCTCCTCAGCTGTCATTACGGACAGGGTGTTTTAAAGCTGCACTCCAACAGAATGGTTGAATGAGTGCAATCATCCCTTGTGACTGGGCCAGCACACACTAAAATGGCTAATGCATTAGTGATGAGGCACCCTTTCAGGTAGGCAATGAATCATTAAGGCACCACTGTTATTCATCAAGGAATTATTGTGCTTCAGTTCCTCAGTATACATATATATGTGAAGTTGTTGATATTTGTTGACAATTTACTAATTGCAGACATGTTAAGTAAACTCCTTTGATTGCATGTGGGTGGATTATTTAACTTGAAGCCGGGTTTGAGATCACTCCCGGCGGATCTGGCAAAGTGAATAACAAAATCTGTAGGCTTAAGACTTGGACTTGAGTGAAGCTTACCTAAAAAATGGTCTGTTTCTGCAAATTACAAACCAGACTCAGAGTCTACAGCCATGCTAGCGGCCCTGTGAGGCTGTAATTAAGCACAACCATGCTGCATTCTAACACATGCACAATGCTAACATGCTGATCTTAAGCAGATCATGTTTACCAGGTTAAATATTTCTACCAAAATTCCATGGCGAGCCATCCAGTAGCAAAATGTCAACCTCATGGTGGCACTAGGGGAAAAATGTTTCTTGGGAACCATAAATGTTTGGACAAAATTTCAATCCAGTCCCAAGATATCAAGACAGTCTCAACCAAAGACTGGAATTGATCGACCGACGATATTGCCATCATTGAAACCACACTGCTAGTGTCTACAAATCATATTTCCTTAATAACCTACTGGTATCAAGCCCTGTCCAGGGTGTACCCCGCCTTTCGCCCAATGTCAGCTGGGATAGGCTCCAGCCCCCCTGCGACCCTGTACACAGTATAAGCGGTTGACAATGGGTGGATGGACGGACAACGTAGGTAAATGGAATCTCACTTGAAATTCTTGACTCTTTTAGCAGTGTGGTCCTGGAGCACAAGAATCATGCAACTGAAGAATCACAAAAAGCAAACAAGCACAATCACAAGCGTGGCCTGACAGACCAAATTAGCTGATTAATAAACCTGGTGATGAATGACTGAAGGATTACTGCCTGAATAGCAGGTGTGAGTGACCATGGAGCATTTCTTCAGAAAGCCCTTATTTCAGAGGAATATCTCAAACTCTGACCAAATTAAACCAAAACTATCTGCATGGCTAGATACCACTAAATATAGGTTTAACCCTTTAAAGCATAACTAATTTCGTTGAACAGTGAAGACCTCATCATTACGAAACCTGACTGAGAGACTTTGTGCAGGATTGCTGATATGACAAACAAAATTTAAAAATACATTGGTAGTATTCATATCTTTTACCTAAGTAAAAGTACTAATACCAAAACGTAAAAATACTCTGTTACAAGTAAAAGTCCTGCAATGAAAACGTTACTAAAGTAAAAGTATGTAGGATTATTAAGGAAAATGTTCTTAAAGTATTAAAAGTAAAAGTAATAATTGCAGAAAGAATGTGACTGTTATTATATTAGATCATTTTTTTATCATTACTCATGATTTTAATGTTGTAATTGTTGAGGGGGAGCTAATTTTTACCTATTTTGTATCGGAGTGCAACTAATGATTATTGGATTAATTTGCTGATAATTTTTTTTCTATTAGTCAATTTTCAAAATTCTGAAAATAATGCAAAATGCCGTCATAATTAACCAGAGTGACACCTTCACAATGCTTGCTTTGTCTAACCAAAGTACAATGTTCAAAATTATTACAAGAAAATTAAAAATTATTAGAAACGAAAAGCAGCAAATCTTCATGTTTGTGAAGTTGGAACCATGAAATGTTTTTACACAAAAGATTCATAAAAATTCACTTGACCTGGACCTCACTGTTTAAAGACTTGTCATGATTTGAGACTAGCCTAAAACTATAGCAAGCAATGAGGATCTCTATAGGAGCAGCTTCAATCAATGCAGTGATCAATGCAAGAAATCAGCCTCATCAACCATCTGAACTCCCAAAAAGGAAAACCACAAGACCCGGCACCTCACCCCTTCCAGCTTGGGTGATTCCAGAAATAGGAACTGCATGGATGGTTGTTTTCTAATGTACCTGAAGCACGAGTCACATTTACACATTTCTTGCAGTAAAATACAGTTTGTCACATTTTTGAAGCCGTACCCTTTAGGAAATCAGAGGTAAAGGTCACTCAAGTGGGAAATACATGTCTGCCTTTGAAACTGATGTGAGTCATCATAGTCACATCATTGATGAATGGATGTTGTTTTTTTATTAACATGCCTGATTAAGTGAGATCAATATCAAAGCTTTGACTTACAGGATTCCTGCCAAGCGCTGCTGGAGAACAATTTGAAAGAATAACAAATTTGAAATATTTCTGCTGCCAGAACTCTCTCTGTCCCAGGAAGCCATGTTGATCCTTCCATCTGCCCATCGGTCTGGCCTTTGCTTTTAATGAGTAAGTTGTCAGAAATTGTGTTCCATATGTGTGTTACAAACCCTCCACTTGAATTTTTGAGATTATACCAGCGACAGTTTGTGATGGTGACACCAGAAGTTTTATACACATTTTGGTGTGAAAGAGGTTAACCTGAAATTACACACCTCAAATTTGTGCTGTGAATCCAAACATTGCATAAGTCTTTAATTAGATTCTAGTGGCGATCTCAAAGCTACCTTGGTGAATATGTTGGGCCAAGTTTTGGGGGAAATGATGCACACGACATCTAGAATATTTCCATTTGATTGAATGGTGCAGCCATAGAAAACATGGAGTCTTGGATTTAAACATTTAAACAGTGTAAATAAAATACTAGATAGCTTTAATGAAGATATTACAAGCAAAGATCACTAAAAACTATCTCTGTTTCTTTAGTATGAGCATTTCATAAAAGATACGTGGGCTACATGAATTGAGCTATTCTCCAATGTGTCAGATGTCAGTTAAGTGTTGCGGGAGGGAAAACCCTCAGACTGGGCCAGAGACTTAATGGGGCGCTGCTCTCACAATCTGAATTCTTCCATGTAACTCAACCAATCTACTTGCAAAGGCCAATTGTATTCATGTGTCTAGTCTTATATTTCATCACGACTTTCCGAAGGCCTGAGTGCTAGTGCTAGCAACATAGCAAGCAAAAGCCTCATTGTCCCTCGGTTGGATGTTCAGTATTAATTCAGAATCATGGCCTTCACCTGAGCCTCTGACACAGCCTGCTAGCAACACTGTTGTGTTGGCCACAGTCTGAGAACAACAAGGCTGAGCAAGAAGACTGCAACATAAAGTTCAGTATAACCCGATCAATAAACATCTTAAATATTATCCTAGTATTTAGTAGTTATCAAGCTAGCCACATTGTATTAAAAACAGCTAAACTGTCTTCTTGCCTCAGTTTCACAACAAATGTTTTCCAGATAGACTTCCATAATACCAAGAACTGATGATGCAACGTTTGTTTATACTGTATTACTATCCTGTGACCTCTGCACTCCCCCCTATCTCTTCCCGGTGCTCTTCCTGTTTACCTGTGACCTTTCAACCTCACAGACACAGATAGCTTTTATGTGAAGATGTGTGTGAACATTATTGCTAAAAAAAGAAACAAACTGAGCATGCTCTCAGAGTGCTGTTTTATCTTCCAGTATTCACATACTGTAGACTAGAAGGTTTTTTATCCAAGTTGGGTTTAAATCAAGGGCATCTGGACTTGGTTGAAGATACTTGAGAACTGAAGAAGCCGCTTAGATGAGAGGTGGAACGTCTTTGTGTATCTTCTGTGATTTTGACCCACCTTGGATAACTGTGACATGGGTGACTGAGAATCTTCACAGACAAGGTTATCTATCCACCAACAGCTGCTTTCACAGGCCAGTCAGCCCTGCTTTGTTAAAATATTCTTGCTGAAAACACAATCCTCTGTCTTTATTGTTGGTCCAGAGATATTATGACTCCTCTTCAATACAGTGCGAGCGTCAGTGCAAGTGAAACATGATAAAAGGTTCTTCTCTTTGCATTTCACGGCAATCCTGCAGTTATTAAAGGTAGCTGGTTGTCAGCGGGTGACTGGGAACGCTGTGGCCTCAACCATCTAATTGGGATCCAGGAAGACAAGGTGCATCGGGGTCCAGCAGGGCTTGAGTGTGGAGATAATTGCTGCTGTTTTTCAGTGAGACGGTCTGTGCTGAAGGGTTATTCTCATCAGGTAGACCTTACTGTATATTTAACATGACTGTATTTTCTAATTTAAAGAGGACTGTTGAGCTACATCCTTGCACATGTCTGATCATATTTAAGAAAAAACAAATGTGCCAAGAAAACTTGGGTGTTTCTTAAAATCCTCTCATTGCTTCCTGCTTCCCTTCACTCTGCGTCAGATAATTGACCTCTCCAGCTCTCACAGCAGCGCGTGAAGCCTTGCACACAACTTGTTGCTCATCCAACAGGAAAAAACAAATGGGGCGGAAACAGCTGCCTCTCACCACCCGCTCTACCTGTTTCTCTGTGTCTGAATAGTCTCACCAGCTGATTATGCAATATACCATGCATCCCCCACACTACTTCACCTACTCACTATATAATAATATTATGACATTGCTGGCCACATATGTTTCAACATCAGTTTTCAGCCTCTCGGTAATCCATCAAGGTTCAACAATTCCCTAACTGGATTTTTTGACCCTGTGTTAGTTCAAAAACAGTATCTATCTGGTGGTAGAAATTTCCAAAAGTGCTTAGTGTTTCCTTGGTTCAAAATCTGCTGTACCTGTCAGCTAAATGTGATGGAATTGCATTTACAAGTTCAAAGATAGCTGATTCACCAACGAAGATCCAGTGAGAATAAAACATGTGGAAGATGAAAGAATGAAAAGCAAGCTGCTGAACAACACACACCAGACATGAGATACAAACAGGGTTACAAAACATTGGTAAAATGTGATTTGTCGCGATGTGTTTAGCGTTAGTGAATAGTAGATCTCTGCTCAAACATAAAAGCAGGGCATTACACTACTCAACAAGCGAGTCTCTGTGAGGCTGTACATAGTGCTTTGAGCTAAATGCTACTGACGGCATGCTGACATGCTGAGAATGACAATGGTAACATGCTCAAGATGTTAGTGTAGCGTGTCAGCATGCGATGAAGATTGTTAAGGTCATGGTATATCTAGAAGTCAAGCATAACTGGCCTTGGTTTAGGTTCTTGAAGACATTTCACCTCCAATCAAAAATGCTTCATTCATTGATTCAGTTTTTGATCTATAAAATGTGAACAATTGCCTGTTACAAGATCTGAGAGCCCAAAACGACATTTTCAAATGCCATGTCCAACTAGTCTAAAATCCAAAGATATGCAGTTAAAAATTATATTTCAAAAATCCGCATATTTTTAAATTTGAAAAGCCCAAAGCAGAGAATGTTTACAATTTTTTCTTAAACAACTGTTATGATTAATCTTTATTAATTAAAGTTGTTGCTGATTCATTTTCTCAATCAACTAATCAATTCATTTTGTAGTTCTAATTAGCACGAAGTACAGCTTAGGGGACTGTCATCAATTTTGCAGGTATTGGACTAACTAAAATTTTACATGACAATATAAAAGTCAGGGGATCACTAATTCATCCTGAGGGGTCCAAATTTGAAATGGCAATCCATCGAGCAATCCATCTTTGGGAGGTGTTGTTAAGCATGATGATTTACGTTCACATGGTTACCCATTTATATTTTGGAGTCTTTTGCAGTTTTTGTACACTGAGCAGAGGGTCCAAGTATTCAAACTAAGAATCTCTAACTGTTAAAAACATACATTTCTAGCTGAGATCCCTGAAGTGAGAAAAAACAATGCATCCATCTCCAAAGCAGGAAATCACTCGGCAACATGGCGTGGTCTCCTTCAATGAAAAAGCTGTTACAGTTCAGCGTTGTTTGCAGTTGGACTTGCTGATCAAACAGTGAGCTGTCTTGGCTGTCGGTGTCAGTCCTTGGAGCAGGCCTCACAGAGGACCATCTGGCCTCTGCTGTGAAAGCTGAAAGCAGCTGAAATAGCCTTGTGAGAATATGATGGATCTCTGCCCACTCAATCCCAATCTGCCAGGAAAATGACACTAGAAGCGTGAAAAATGTCCACCGACACAGCCTTTTCCTGGATTAGGTGACGGGGCAGAGGGAAAATGGGAAGCGGCCTCTCGGCGTGCTGTTTTTAGATAAAAGTGTAAGGGAACCTGCAGGTGGGATTCCCATTAATGCAGGCGTATATACACTTTGTGTGTAGTATCAAGTCACTTCAGCTGTGTATCTCATGTGTTACACTGTGGTGGGAATGTTTTTGTTTACAGGATACAGAATAGTGAGAAAGTGCACCGGACAGCCGAGTCGAGAGAGGAAGTTTGCCCGGCAGACAAATAGCTTGACATTTACGCACACAATCTGTGTGGCCAAAACCAACACAGCATCAGTCCCTGCTTTATTGGAACTGAGTGCATATAGTCCAACATCGGTTAAAGTAACATCACCCTGTAGACTCCCAGATGGCCTGTGGGAGTGGAGCAGCATTTTGTTAAATCCACTACGCAGCAGAAGAGAAGCTATGATTAGACTCATCTAGGTCCTATTTCAAGTTCAATTACAACAGGAACCATCTCTCTTTTCAGGAGCGCTATTATATTGTAGCTTGATGACACATTTTCCAAAGAGTATGAATGTACTCGACCTGTAGAGGAGGATCTGAAACGCACCTTCCTTCTGAGCATATTTTATTGCTAATCTGTGTATACTTTCACTTGAGTAGGGTTTGTTAATGCAGAACTTGTAACAGTGTTTTAAATTGCAGTATTTCTAATTTCAATAAGATTACTTTTTCTTTCACTATTAATCACAAGCACTGACGCTTACAGGCGTCATTCTTCCTCTTCATGTCTAGTGTCACATTCCTCCTCTTTATTTAGTAACTGTGCACGGGTAGCCACGAAACACATTCAGTCAGTAATTGTAGTGATTATACCAAAATATGGAGTTTTGTTGCTCTATAGAACCTTTTAGGATTAAAATAAATTACACATTTCGGGAAGCACTAGACCAAACTGTATGATTATATTCTGCCTCTTTCTTGTGTCAAACAGCATCATAATGTTAGGTTACATGTTTTTTTTTCTTCAGACATCATTCAACAATGATGTTGAGGCCGCTTAGAATATTTCTTGTGACTGACATGTATAGATCACAGACTTAATGTAACAGTAAAGTCGTGTCAGTATAAACAAAACTGACAATTTATAATAAATGAGACACACAACATGGTCTGTTTAATAAAAGTGGTTATTTTAATTTCCTGTTCCCTCCATCGTATTTTCTACAGTTCATCACTCTCTTCAACCATAAAACTTGTGCTCATTGTTTTACTCAAACATTTCCTTTTGTTTGTGTTGCCAGTTTTGTGCTGGAAGCCAGTGAGAGACACAGGGAAGAGATTGCTTACATTAATGGTCCCAGTTCACTGCAACAACAGGATTTTATCTACTGGAATAGATCAGCAGCACACAACACTGAGAGAAGAGAAATAAAACACACATTTAAACACCAAAAACCTACATATACTTTGAATTTACACACACACACACACACACACACACACACACACACACACACACACACACACACACACACACACGTTCGCTCAGCTTTGATTGAGAACAACCAGACAGTATCACCACAAACCAACAAACACCAAAGTAACATTACCTACAGTACAAAAATCAAAAAATATTTCAAAATATACAATTATTATTTACAGCTCAAGTATACAACCTGTCACTCTTACTATAGATACTCAGTGTGAATTTATCAGAATGTACATCAATATGTACAGATTAAATATATTGTCTTAAATACTATAAATATAACTATGGGTTTGGTCACATAAAGACTAATTGCACAGTTAAATAAATACACTCTTACCCTACTTTTGTTGAGTTGATCAATCGCAGCGTCTTATCTTAACCTCCAAAAGTTGCTTTGTAGTACATAATGCAACACAGCCGACACATGGACAAGACAGAGAGACCCTGGAGTCGGAGTCTTTGCTTTCAATAATAACAATCAAATATAAATACTAAATGCCAATACCTTATTACTGAGCAATTTTGAACCAATATGAGAAGACATTTTGTTTCCACTGCGCAGAATATTTCATTAGTGCTTGAAAGTGTGGGAACTCCTTGGTGAAACGTGGCTGTGCGAATTCATGTATTGGAATAAGCCACAGAGTTTTAAACATGCTTTCCAAAAGGCTATATAAACTCATGTGTTTTGATTGTGCTCTCATCCATATGTAACTTAGGTTCGTCACCCCTGACATTTCCCATATACTTATTGTGCAGATCAATCTGTAGCTACAGAAAATTTGCAGAACAAACTAATGGTGCAGTTAGATTCTTGAGAAAATGGCAGTGCATTTCAGTGAGCGGCCCCTTAAAGGGTGCAGGGATCAGACCATAAGTAAGTTTCATCATCCAGTTCACCCACACTGACTCACCGACTGGTGAAATTGTGCTCAACATTCCTGTGCTTCCCTCTATGTGCTTTAACTCTAAGCCAGCTAAGCCAAAGCTGCAGGTGAATACAGGTGGGTGCCTTCGGGTTATGTGCCATTTGGGTTGCAAGACAACTTCTTGTACATGTCGGCGCTGTATGTTTTTGCATGTTAAATTTGAGCAACTTGTATCTAGTGTTTAACACGTTAAAAGCGTGTTTTCATGTTTGTTTGAAAACATCTTAAAACATTCAAGATAGAGAGGAACCGCTTTTCCACTGATTTAGGGAGAGACCAGAGTGGAATGTTATTTTGTCTTTACAGTGGTTTACATAGTCATAGTGCTATATCACTCCCTTTAACGCAGACTTTCTCTATTTAAACCATCTTAATATTATCATAATGAAAGATAGATTATATAAAGGGGTTTATGGTAGATTACTAGTGAATGATATTCATCACAGGCAGAAACCTGAGCAGATGCAAGAGCCTTTGTTAGAGGCCATATGACCACATATGACAACAGTGCAGGCATGGGTCACCACTTCATGTACAATAGGGAGGATCAAGCAGTGACAGACAATGGCATGGATGCATCAATCAACGCTGGCATAATAACAGGGCAAACACATATCAGCCTGTTTTTAACGTCATAAGTCCACATGAAACTAGGTGCCTTTCGTGGACATTCAGCCCACTATCTCTCTATATAAATATTGCTAACCAATACATAATCAGTGACAGCATTCTTGTAATTAATGTTTCCGCTCCACATATTTTGTCAAATCTGTACTTAATAAACAACTCCAGGGTCTCCGTCTAATTAAGGTGCTGGAGTGAATCAGACGAGACATTGGTCCAAACTCTACACAAACGCGCAACATAATCAAGAAAAGTAAATGACAAAAACATAAGGCAAACAGACAACAGAGATGCCATTCAGGCACCAAATAATGTGACTGACTGTGCTTTGCACTACATCTGTTCAGTCTCAAGTATTGGTGTTGTCTCAGGGAGGGGCCACTGAGACAGGGGGAGCTGTCATTGGCTCATCTGCTGGCCAGCAGAGACACCCAGTGGATAAATCTGTGTATTACCACTTATTCCAAACATTTATATCGCAGTACATTTCCACATTATACTCCTAAACATACGTAGTCATACAAGATTATACATTTAAAAAAAGGCTTTAGTTTTCACACCTCAGTTCACAAAAAGACATCAAAGTGTAGTTTGTAGTGCTGATGAAATGATGTCTGCAGTGGTCACAATTTGAGGAATGCACAACAATTAAACCAAAACATCACCCACTTAGGGATGAAAGTATGATAAATCCACATCATGGCATGGCAGTGAACCTCTAACTCAATGCGCTGTAACAAGAGACATATTCTTGTAGGACCTTGACAGTAAAACGTCTCATCTATGTATTGCAAACAAACAAACAGTCGTGCAGGTGGAGCAGACAAAGCAAGGTGTCCACTCTCCTCTCTCTCCCTCTTCCACATCAGAAGAGGGTCTGTATCTATGGTGTGTTGCCACGGCTTCCCATGGGTAACGTAGCTCTATTTTTAAAACGACAGGGTCACTGGGAGCTCTCGTTCAGTGGCAGACAACAAACGACACACACACACACACCTGCACGTACACGGAGACAGAACTCACATTTTCTATTCCTTTATAGTCGTCTGCCTCTCTGCACAGAGACAATCGTGAAGCTCGCCGCTCATAAAACACAAACCACTGTGCTTATCTCTGCACGTGCAGTGCCACCTCCTGCCCTTCTAAGGCATTGATTAAAATGGACACGCCTGATAAAAATGATTGAAATGGAAAAGCTTTGTCTATGCCAGCTGCGACTGGAACAGCACAGTGACGACGTGTGCAGTGCTTTTGGCAACAACTCCAGAGCCTTGTTTGTCGAGGAGAGAGGTTGTTTAAAAGAAAAGTGCTGCTCTGTGTTAAGGCTCAGAGATGCTCTAACGATAGCAAGTGAATGTGCTTCTGTGTTTTACGGAGACAAAATGAAGAGGCGAAAAGTTTTGCACTATACTGCGGTGTATATACATGATTTACGGTGACATCTCTGACTATTGCACAACACATATGTACAGTATTCTACATCAGTGGGGAATGCAGGGGTAGAAGGAGATCCACAGTTTTATGAAGACCCTACTTTGACTGGTTATTATTGCTGATGCATGATAGGCACAATGAACTTAAAGATGTAATGTGCTTGTAACACTGTTTACACTATCAGAATCACTTATTACATACTGTTGTGGATGTATTTATAATCATTTTGTTTTCTAAGAAATGCTCTCATACAATTTTTTTCTGAGTCTCCTTCCATCCTATCCCCACAAATAACAATCCTTTACAACTGAACCAGAATAAGGTTGAGGATCTCCTATATCTTGGAACATCCAACTGTCTGAAAAATAACCTTCTCTAAACTGGTGACACATGGGATTGCGGTTCAGTACAATGTAAAGCCTTTTAGTGTTGCACACATCTTAACCTCAGCCAGAGCTATTACAAAACAAAGCCTGTATCTAGTCAGTATCAGTGGATCTTTCTAAGCTTCATTCATCCCTCAATTCCTTTCTCTGCCCCCCTCTCTAATATGTTGACAGATGGAAAAGGTCATCATATCAGGGCTGGAAAGAAGGGAAGAGCCACAGGTAAGAAGCGATGGTGCAGAAAATAAGGGATTCAACTCTGGGGGTTAAGGAGTTATGAACGCTGCAACAACCAGCAGTGAATTTTCTCTCCATCTTGACTTCCTCTGTTCCTCCCTTTCTTTCTCTATCTCCCTCTCTCCAAGCAGGGCCGGGGTTCAATGGACGGGAGGATCTATGAGCTCAGTGGATCATAGCTCAGACTCGGGTGAGCCGATGTTCTGGTAGCTCGTCTTAGTGTTGGTGCCATAGTTGGTGTTGGTCATCTCCTGGGTGCCGCCGGGGCCCAGGTAAGCGCGGTGGGTGGGCATTGGAGAAGGAGCCTCGCTGGGGTTCATGCTGAGGATGAAGCGCTGCTCATCTTGCTCTTCGAGGTTGGAGATGTCCTTCATCATGCCTTTACGGTAGGATACGGACAGCTTGTTTGAACCGTCTGAGATCAGATTGAAGTGGCGGACAATGAAGACGACGGGTAGAGGCAGCATAGCCACCACGATGAGGGCGTAGGCCATGGCTAAAGCCCACGGAGGGTAGCTTTGGAAATGCTCTGCACCCTGGCAAAGAAAGAGTGCAGAGGGAAGATGAAAAGAAAACTCCTTTCTTTTGTTCTTTCTTTCTGTAAACACACATTAAACATGAGAAACTGAACACTGACCTCAGCCTCCACCCAGGCGTTGTATCCTGCAGGACTGACGGCCATCTCGATGACAGTGGCGGTGATCAGCACCACCAGGATAGCTGGTGACACATACTTCCACATGTAGAAATAAAAGGAATATGGCCTGAAACCAAGCATGTCCTCCAGGTCCTGCATGAACCTGTGAGGATGGGAAATAAATAAATAAATAAATAAATAAATAAATAAATAAATAAATAAATCCATTTCAGTGTCCCAGTTGTCCATGTCAATGAGCAAACATTCACAATACCAGAGTCCTGTAACTAGAACACTGCAACCAATCATTAGTTATTAATTACAGCTGTGCTTCTATAACAAGTTAAACTATCTGCTGTGAAAAAGTTTTATTGTTTGTTTGTTATCTGTCCTGATTTGAATACCATGTTCTGCATTTCTGCATGCATTTATCACAGACTGGTAAGATCTACGCCACTATCAATAGATGATGTTCTTCAATCTTGTATGCAACTTCAATCACATTCACAACATCTAAAAAATCAAAGTTTGAATTTTTATTTCAAAATATGAAATATAAATTTTTAAATATATAACAATGTCAATACTTGTATCAAGATCACTGTAAATTAATGCGTTAGCTTTTGTTTATGTTCAGTACCATCTCACTGTAACTCAAAATACACACAAACTTACAATCACAAACTGTCTGCGACTCACAGCGGAAGAGTCTGCCCACTTGATTACTACTGGCGTATGCTGGTGTCCCATCAGTTGGGCGACATTATCAGTTACACATTTGTTTTTCACTGATTGAAAAAATGGACTTGCGACGTGACAGCGTGTTAAAAGTGAAAATTGTCTCATGGTCAATGTGTGAAGAGTTGGCAGCCCTGTATCCAAATATGACCTCAGCCTACATATCCAGTAGAGTTACCTCTTTGTGCCGTAGATCCAGGCAACAGAGATGTTTTCCAGGATCACCACCACAGTGAGAGGCAAACCAGCTGAGTAATCGTCAAACATGGTGACAAAGTAGTTTCCTGAACGCTGCACAAACAGCAGGCCCAAAAGAAAGGCTATGATACAGCAAGCCACTGAGAAACAGGAGAAGACACATCAAATGAGAATGACAAATACTCTAACTTTATCAAGTGCAAGAGATTTTCAGTTTGATGACTGGAATCCAAAACAATTAGCTCACCACACAGAATCTCTTTCCGGATCTTGAAAGCATCCAGTATGGGTGTAGTGATGCCAGTCATGGTGCCTATCATGCTTCCCAGACCCAAGTTAATCAGCATGAAGAAGAACATAACAGACCAGAAGGGACTGGCAGGGAAATGTGTCATGGCCTCTGTGAAGGCGATGAACGCTAGGCCAGTGCCCTGAACTGCCTGGAGGACGGAGAGAAGGAGGTGGAGGGTTACACAGGTCAAAGATGGCTAATGTGCTTTTTGGAAATGAATGATTCCATGTGGACAATCACCCACCTAACTTCCTTTTCAAGGTTCATTTGTTAAAGTGCAACCACTTAAAGTGATGTACTCATCCGGAGACACTTTAAATGAGTGAGTTACTGTATATTATGCTTAAAATTCCAGCATCACCAACACAACAAGCAAAAATAAGAAAAGTGGTTTAAATTACATCAACAAACAGTACCAGTATCCAAACAGTATTTGAATATGGAATTGTGGAAATGATAGGGAATAGCTTGACCCCATTGCCTGCGAAGTCGTGAAATCAAGCTATTGAGCCTTGTAAAATCCCACTAAGCAAACTTAAAGTTCAGGATTAAAAGGAATGTTATGGAAAATACTATTTCTAATTTGATGGCAGGATACCTCAAACTTAGATTTGATGAAAAATTTAACCACCATTCTGAATTAGTATTCAAAGAAACCATAAAAACAGCACATTTGCTTCATGCTTCTGGTGAAACTAATTTAACATTAAAGTAATTAATTACTTAGCATCATGGCATTTTTAATCTGGACTTTATATATTAGGACAACGTATCACCATTTAAACATAAAATACATTTCGATAACTAAACACACTTTTGATTATTCAGAAATATTCATCTATCACATTCTCATTTCTGCTTGTGAACTCTCCCCCTCTGACCTTGTTGAGTTCATCCTCCAGCAAACAGGCATCCAGGCCCAGCTGGCTGAAGCTTTCCTCCTTCACCGTCTTAATGACACTGTACATCTCTGCGTAGTCCACAGTGGACAGGTGGGAAAAGTTAATGTGAGGAGGGATCAGCTCTTTGCTCAGTTCACCGGTGTTTAGGAAGCCCAGGATCTTCTCTGCATTGCTGTACATGGAAAAATGGACATTTGGACAAGAGGGATGTGTTGGTGAGTAAAGGCTATAGTAAAGATGGCTGCCAAAGAGCGACTGCTTTGTTACAGTGTGACATACTCACTCGACAACACACTTCTCGTTCATGACATTTGCCTTGAACCCCAGGACAGCAAACACAACTAACGTGGCCAGAATGGAGGTAACAAAGTTGATGATGGAGACCAGTGTTGCGTCAAAGTGGCAGTTGTTGTCCCGCTTGTTGTAGCTGGAAAAAGCGATGACGCCGCCAAAGCCCAGCCCGAGAGCAAAGAAGACCTGCGTGGCTGCTTCTCTCCACACCTGCGGCTCCAACATCTTTTCCAGCTAGCGCCAGGAAAGGTTGGTGACAGATTAGGTCATATATATTGTCATTTATCCTCTTTAAAAAACCCTTGTTCATGACAATATTTAATATATATCCTATATCTGCCACCATTTTTTCACAGCTGTCCCTTATCTTATCTCTATTATAAGTTATCTTTGTTGTTTTAATAATTCCTACTACTATAGTAACAGAGAAACCCATGTGTTTACTTCTGTTGCAATACACTGCACTATGAAGTGAGTCTTCAGCTTCATCTGAGCTCTGATGATGAAGTTAATCTCACAGTGTATTGCAAAGGCACTAAATCTCTTTACTACTCTCCCTTGACATCTGATGTCAGTACATGGCCCGACTACGACATAACTCACATTGCATCATCATATATAAAGTAATTGCATCATTTTATTTGGTGTCCATTTTTCCATGTAATGATACATATTGTCCACTAGAGGGACACATCAATCCAACACATGACACTGGATGTTAATGACATTTTCATATGTGTGGATATGAATGGCCTTGGTGGTAAACCATTAAGCACTCATGGCTGAACAGCTTGCATAGACAAAGTGTCACTCATGTTACATATTTGTCTGGCTAACAATCCGTGAATGAGTGAGCAAGTTTAAGACTACATTTTCCCCTCCAGCGCACCACAATTACATTAATTTTTATTGTTTTTGGTCAAAATCATCGCTGTTTTTTCTCTCACCTTAGGGGTGAACATGTGAGCGATGCCATCCACTGCTCCCTTCAGCATCAAACCTCGCACCAGGAAACAGAAAAGCACCACATATGGGAAGAGAGAGCTGAAGTACATCACCTGAGAGAGAGAGGGAAAGAGAGAGAGAGAGAGCGTCAAGTACATTACAAAGTGTTGCCATGGACACGCTTTTCGGAGGCCTCGCACATAAAGGAGGACCAAAATGTAACCACGTTCGTGCGCACACACACACACACACACACACACACACACACACACACACACACACACACACTCACACGATGAATCAATCCCCAAACTGCTTTGTGTTAGCTTGGCACTCTAAATGTGGAGAGGACTCCATGAGGGTTTGGAAAGATGAGTCAAAAATCCTTCCTACAGCATTACGGGGAACCATCGCAGTACTGATTATGATAATTGGATTACTAAATTTAGTGTTTAAAAAACCGTGTCAGACCTTGGCGATCCGTGTATTTTCCTATTGAAAATGCGGGCTGGATGTTGCACTGTGGCTTATGACTCACTCTCTGGATCGAGATTACTGGATGTTGTTGCAGTTGTTGCCAAACGGAGCATTTTCCATCTGCATCCTGAACTGGTCTTTGCTTGGTTCAGTTTAAGCTTATTAATGTTGCATGTGTCTCTCTTTTATAATATAGATGAGAACTAGAAATAGATGAGAACCAAAAATAGATTAGTGCTGATGACAGGCTTTAGCATCTTACTTTTGACTGAAACGCATTAGCAAAGTGAATAAAACACTCACTGATATGGATGAATCATCTATTAAAAACAGAATTATAAAGCTTTTGTTAAAAATTATTTATTGTGTGCATCTTTACACAGACTCTATGGTGTGGTAATTTCTATAGTTTGTGTGCTTGGACCCTGCTGTGAAGCCATGGAGACCCCGTACCTTCCCAGAGGATTGGATACCCTTGATGACAGCCAGGCAGACCAAGATCCAAGCCACCAGCAGGGACAGGGTCATCTTCCAGTTCAGGCCCCCCGTGTCGTCAATGGAGCTGGTGATGTTGAGAGTCTGGCGGTACCAGAAGTAAGTGGTGGCCGAGCTCTTCTCACACTCCGGCACCACGACTACAACAGTAACAAGGAAATGGAGGAAAACAGCACAAACTGTGTATTCATATGTAACAACTATTTTAAAGAGGTGGTATTATGCTCATTTTCAGGTTCAAAATCTTATTTAGGGGTTGCACCAGAACAGGTTTACATGGTTTAATTTTCAAAAAACACCATATTTTTTCTCATACTGCACATTGCTGCAGCTCCTCTTTTCACCATATGTGTTGTACGCTATGCTCCGCTCTTGAGCTACAGAGTGATGCATCTTACTTGTACAAAATCTTTGTTGGGAGTTGCACATGCGCAGTTCCCAGGTAAGGACTACTGGCCAATCAGAAGCAGAGAAGGGCGGGTCGTGAGAAACAAGGTAGTGTGATCCAAATCAAAGCCGCTTCAGACTGCGACCGTAACCTAGCACATGGTATAAGTTACTCAAGTCCACAACCACACAACATCATTATTTCACATCTTACCATTAGGACTAAACGTTGAACTGTTTCCAGTGTTCTGACGATCTAACGTTATGCTGCCTTGCGGAAAAATGCTACCATAGAACAAATCCATAGACTCGACTCTACTCGGCCCTGCTCTGTTTTCCATTGCAGATAGTACCCAGAGATAGTACGTAGCTTGTCGTCATAGCGACGCCACACACGCACACAACTGCTGCAACGTGATGTTCAATGCAACACACACACGAAACGACCCACACAGCTTTCTCTTTTTTAAGTTAAAACGTTTCAACATTCCTCAGAATGTAAAGACAGATAAGCGGTATGAAAACCTTCCAGCTGTGTTTTCCTCTGCCGTTGTTGCTGCAGCGGTCTGTGAGACGGCAGGAGCAGAGGGCTCTGTGAGCCGGCCTCACGCGCTCCTACCGCGGGTTGGCACAGGCTTCCCCCGCAGCCACTTGTAGAGCTCCTCAACTCCGAAAATATTCAAGCACATTTTTGTTCCGCCATCACTTCTCGTAAAACTGTCAATATTCGAAATCTACACAGCTGATTTCTCACCTCAAAACTTCTCAGAAGTGGATTTAGTGATGAAATTCCATACGAAAACTGTAAAACTTTCTGTTGCTGGCCTCTGTCTGGCACACGCAATGATGATGCTGTGAATAGTGAATATTCTCTCAGACCAATCAGCAGTCTGTCGTGTTTTCATGTTACATTTTAGTATCCCTCAGCTCGCCTGGAACTTTGACGGAGGTGAGGTGAAAAAGTACCTGGAAGCAGGTACAGGTGCAACATTTCTACAATGGAAACTCAAACAAAGGCAAGTCGATCGAGCCAAAGGGCCTCCGCTCAGACTAGCTTGGTCTGAGGGCGTGACTGACCCCGCCAGCTGCTTGGCAAGCTTTATGATGCGTTTTCATTGTGACGTCAAAAGTAAAGGAAGTGAAGGGCTGGACAACAAACGAGCTGTTTTCAAGCGGTTCAGAGCAGAGCTTTCTGTGGGAGAAGGGAACTCCCTTTGGGCTGGACTTTGGGCTTTTTCACTTTGCAAACCTGTTACATGCACAAAAAAGAAAACTCAATAAAGGAGAGGGAAAAAGCCCAAAAGCATAATACCACCTCTTTAATGTTTAGCTTGTCAAGGTTTAGCTAATTAAACTATAACAATTGCTCCCATTTTTAAACATACACTGGACAATTTGTATCAATTATTGAGTCAGACATGCCTCACTTTCTTAAAAGAAGAAAAAAAGTTTGATTCAAGACATAAATCAAAAAGTAAGTGTCATTTTTTTGATTTTATGCAGCATTATTCTCTCTTATTTCAAGATATTAGTGATCATTTCAAAAATTTTAAATACTGTAAGTTAATTCATACTAGAGTCAGGAATTTCCACTAAAAATCTCCTTAGGTGCCCTGTGGAGTTGGAGTTTCCATTCAGTGTTGAGCGCATTTCCTTCTTTATAAAATTTTGCAAAGCAGATTTTTAAAACTTTTGTTTACAGCCATGTTTGCTAGCTTGCAGTCATCTTCTTCCCACCAATTACAGGAACGTGCATCGTGTCACCCGGGTGCATGTGCACATGTGTCTTTGTGTGGGTGCATGAGGCGAGAAAAAAATGGGCACCCACTCGGTAAAGCAGCGCTCCAATGCGACTAGTCAAAAACTTCACAGGGTACCTTTAATCTGCAAAGTAACAAGCACCTGTAATGTTCAGATAAATGTAGTGCTGTAGAAAGTAAAACAGTTAAAAGTAGCACAAATAAATACCAAAACAAAGTATGTGTACTTCATAATTGTACTTAAGTAAATTAATTGAGTAAATGTACTTATTTATACTTCACTTTTCACCTCTGCACATAGCTTAACTAAATCCTACTGAATGCTCCACAGCATCGCCGCTGCATTGATAATCATAAGCAGAGTCGACATCCTGCCCTTGAATGCTAATGGAAGCTCATGCCCTTTTCTCTGCCAGAACTTGCATGTGCCTCCACCACAGGCCAACAGCTGCCAGCCATTCGAGGTACTGACTCTGTCGTTCGGGTCATACCATCTGACAGGCCTCGCCAACAGAGCTGCACTGTAGGATAAAGTGCAGGGCCATCTCGGCTATAGAGCCGGCACAAACAATTTTCTGTTAGCCTGCAGAGACACTGCTGCTTGAATGCAGAGCTACAGCGAGGCAGGCTGTTTCAATGCAAAGACACGTTCTGCAGCTTTAAGCAACGCCCTGCATAGCACTGGGCAGCCTTGTATCTGCCTTTGCTCAGATATGCTGCTGAATTTGAAATTGTCTTGCAGGACTCTATTAATTTTTCCTCTATGTGGTGTCGAGTGCTTTACAATAAAAAGCCGTATGGTCGCTTGTCCTTTGCCGTACATCGCTATTACAGTTTCAGATGTGTTGTGCGGTGCATTGTGTTGCACACTCACTGGCTTGGGTTCCATTTCTCTCGATGGGGCATTCAGCCCATGGCAATGGATACTGGAACGACTGGAAGAAATAGAAGATGCTCCAGCCGATAATCACATTATAATAGAGGCCCACAAAACCGCAAACCTGAGTGGAAATGAGAGAAAACAGCAGTATTTATCACTCTTGTATACAATCACTGTCTCACCACACACATATAAAACAAAAACAGCACAGGGGACAAATAGTCATGCAGTTTGTTGAGGTGAACGCCTCTTCTTGAGTCAGGGCAGAGACGCTGAGCACACAGCTTAAGTCAGAGTGCCTATAAATTATTGAGCTGTTTGCTCTCAGAAGCCAAGGCTGGGGTCTCTATGAGAAGGTATTTATAGCTGCTAAATCTCCCTCTGCCACATCCGAGCTGCCACAC
Source organism: Micropterus salmoides (assembly GCF_014851395.1). Lineage (NCBI taxonomy): Eukaryota > Metazoa > Chordata > Actinopteri > Centrarchiformes > Centrarchidae > Micropterus > Micropterus salmoides. The sequence continues at coordinate 19,744,296 of NW_024040707.1, read as the reverse complement.
GCCTCACTGCTCCAGACCAGGCCTCTCCCTCCCTTTGTTTGCACTAGATTGATGAAATCACTATCAGAAAATCTGACGCGGTAGATCACTGACTGACCGACTCTGAATGACTATGTTTTAGGCTGATGACGCTGATGGGATGGGGCCATGATGGGTCACCACTCCTGCAGATGATGGGGACAGATTATGACAGTGATGGGCGCTGGTCTTTGCATGCCGCTTACTGTAAAACATCAGGAGGAAGTAACATGAGCAGACAGAGGTAGTCCAGTAAACTGAGCTCTACAGCACGATGGGTGTCTCTGCACATGTCATGTCTAACTCTGAGTCAAGAAGTTAGAGCGAGAAAATTATCAAATTATCTTTGATCCAGCACCAATCCAAAAACATGGACTTAGTGTTTCAGGATCTTGGTTCCAAACGCACACATCATTTTGTCAAAGCCTGCTGTGAGCACGTATGCAATTATTATTACCACATTGTTACCACATTACTGTTTGGCATTTCATAAAGGGATCATAATTTGTCACTGATTGGTTTATTAATGGTTAATCAATTGTTTATTAATGCTTAAGAAATCATTGATAAACCATTAAAAACAAATAAATAAAAATACTTTTTGGTTTGTCAGTTTGTGAGCCTGCAAAAAGCTCTTTTGGTTGGTGTATATCTTCTGTAACTGTAGCTCTGTTCATTGTTTTACAGTCTCTGGCCAAGTGTAAAAAAAATATGTCATGGGTTTTTACACTAATAATAAGACATCAAATATTAGTAGGTCATTAATACATCAGCCTTCCTACAGAAGGTAGACACTCAAACAGTTTAATGAGACAGACTCCTTTACGGATACAAGAGACAGGTGAGTGGAGCCGCAACTGTGGTCGACTTGAATTTGTATCACTTGATATAGATTCCAATTGGAAGTTTTCATGCAAGAAAAATTATCAAAATGCTCATAGAAACACTCCTGCAGCAAAATCCACTTCACCACTGGACGTTTTCCACTGTTAAAAAAAACACTGGATTACACTGTAATTGGCACGATTTCTTGCTGACCTTGTGAATGAAACTACAACCATTTAACAGCCATCATTTAAGCCTACAGAGGTTGTAGTAACTGATATTTCAACAACAAGATTTTGAGTGTGTGCAATATCACTTTACATGTGGGGTCACAATCTGGCCAGGAAAATGTTCTAATTATGCATTAAAACATCTTACTCACCATCTCTTGGGAACAATGGAGAGAGAGCAGCAGGCACTCATTAATAAATAATATAAATATTTACTACTGGATTTTTACGATGGATGGATCACCATTAACTTGGGACAGACCATCATGACTTGCAATGCCTTTATTTAGCTATTTATCTAGCGCCATCATCAGGTCAAAATTTCAATTTATCATCAGCCTCAGCTGCATTTGTGTTTAATGCTGATTTTAAAATGTTAGCATACTAGAATGCTACATTAAGATACCATTTTTTGTTAACAACCGCTCGGATTCACATCTATGACTACATTTTTCTCCATGGCGAGGGTGGATAAGGCTCATAGGCACAGTATTATTTTGAGTTGTCCGCCATGCCAAAATGATGGATAAAACATGATTTCTCAGAAACAACGTTGAAATAATTTAAACTGGTGGTCCTAACGTATGTGATCGTTACAGTATCAGTACACAGGCAGTCCTGTGTTTCTATTTTAGACAGTGCTGAGGATGTTGTACTGCCCTTTCCACCGTGAAACTCTCTTTTGCCATTTTGTAAAGTGCGACCAGCGTTATGAGTTAATTGGTTAACGAGTTCTTGTTGGCCCTTACCATGAGACTGGAAACCCCGATGCCTCCCAGCTGTGGGTAAACATAGTTCCACACCCCGATACTGCCACGCCTGATCCTCTGACCCACCGCCAGCTCCAAGAAGAACAAGGGGATGCCGATGAGGATGAGGAGAATAAAGTAGGGCACCAGGTATGCACCTGAGACAGAGGAGGAAGAAAGAGGAAAGAGTCATTACTGCAGAGTGTATAGCTACTTTGGACTATCTGAATATTTATTTGCTCTATGTTTGAAATCCTCGCCCTATGCTAACTGGGATTGGCTCCAGCCCCCCGCGACCCTGTACGCAGGATAAGCGTTTGACGATGGATGGATGGATGGATGTTTGAAATCCATGTACAGAAAAGCTCATTGTAAAAGAGCAGACGGGACGTTGTTACATTTTCTCTGTCAGGTTCTATTTTTGGTCTATTCTCTTCATCCCCTACCACACTAATTCCCCTTCTCTTTCTCTTTTCTCTTGCACGGTTTCTCTTTTTTACCCTCTTCCTTGTCACCGTCAGCTTCCATTCACCACATTGTCAGATATGACCATCTTTTGGGAACAATGGAGAGAGAGCAGCAGGCACTCAAAGACAACAAGTCACGTCCAGTCCTGCTTACGTCAAGACACGAAGCAGCACCATGGTGACAAAACCATCCACAGCCAGAGAGGACGAGCTCATACTAATGGACAGCTGGAAGGAGCAGCCTGTGTCCAGACTAAAAACAAATCACTGTGACGTTCGACTCGATCAAAAATACTGATCACGTTGTGAGTGGCTATTAGAGCTAGCAGCAGACAAAGGAAACAAAGACAGTGACACAGTATCATATTACAAAGTGGTATTATTATCTGGACCGTTAGAAGTGATTACTGTGTTGCTGCCTACTTTCACTGATCTTTGATGTCTATTTTGAGCAGCAGACAGCGGAAAACATAGAATATAGAAGTAAACTGTCATGGCAATTGCCTATCTTGTGGTTTGTCCTTAAGATATTGCACATTAGCAATACTGCATAGTACATGGTTACCCACAGGATAATTCCCATTAATTTTAACACCTTGACCTTTCTTCTGGCTTTCTGGATTTCTAAGGTGTAACACACACATGAGGCTGTCATATTTATGGCACGATCGTGTCAAGATATAAATCCAGATTCAGATTAACCTCAGACTCAAGGATACAGGTCTTCATGAGTGGCACAATGAGGTCTATGACAACCTGTGACGTCTGACTTGGTTTGCTCAGCCCAGTGTACAGAGCAAGTCTTTATACATTTAGGCATTTGTGTTGCCAGGTAATTTTCCCGGGGCTTCAGTGAAAGTGAATGTAGCAACAAAAAACAACAAAAATATTTTCCGTATTAATATGCAAATTTTCCTCACGTCACAGGTCTTAGAATAACGGAGGCTACTCGCAATGATATATTTTGTTTGAAGTTCATGTGATGTGACCTCCCACCGTTACTCAAAATGCCTGCATTTAGAGTGAGCACGAGAGGAGAGAGAGAGAGCATTGGTTACAGCTTCAGGGCTTATCAGCGACTAATGAATTGTCCCTAGCAATAATTTTGATCAAAACATTTGAATATAAATGTTGTAAGTCAGTGTCTTGTCAATATATTTGCTACACAAACAGTTAACAGTCCGCTGCAAATTGGGGAGAGAATAACATGACACACCTGACCGCGACACAGACACCTGTCGCTCTCTTTGCTGTCTCTGTCCGGCCTCGCCCCCTTTGCTTTCTCTGGGACTGTCTCTCTGGGACTGTCTCTCTGCTCCTGGATGCCTAATTCTCTCTGAAGCAGCTGTGAGCTACCCTTTATCAGAGGACCTGAAGTTAACATTTGCGTGGATGTGTAGTGAGATTTCTGTCTGATCAAGTGTTTCGGTTTTCCACCTCTGATTAAGAACAGTGTGCTCGTCTCATCCAGTACAGTCCCTGACAGGCTCTGTGTCAGACGGTCTGAAGGGGATAGCCTACTACCATATCAGCAGAGCAATATTGCAGGGTAATGTACAGCAGAGGGGCAGGTAGATTTTGTTAAAATATTATGACTTAATTCTTATTAGATTGCGATTTTATTCTCGTATTATTACACTTTTATCTATATTATTCTGCAAATGTCAGCTAACACAGATATGTGGGAGAGATATTTAATGTGCAGAAAATTTTAAACATGAGCAGAAAACCTGCTGAAACACAGGAGCTATTAATGTGCTGGGGTTTATAACTTAAAATCAATTGATTTATCAATGACAACAAGCAGATTTACAGAAGTCCATTCAGTCATGCCTACATTTGTGTTTGGGATGAAATAAAATGAAAAAAGTTGATCTACAGCAGAAAGTATATCTGACAGCCATACAGAAAGCCTGACAGCCATACAGAAAGCCTGAGAGCTTTACTGCATTTTATTACACTATATTTTTTATGTTTGTTGTATCTTTCGTAATGAGAAAACCACATTAGGATTAATCCAATCATTGTTGAATTAAAATTTAAATTAAAATTCATCTCTTCCGAGAACACTTCCTCTTATAACACCTCTAACCCTTAACATGCACTTCCTGTGCTCTTCTTCTTCTATCTCCTTAAAATTCTTCTATTGACTGCACTATTCGTTACTTCTTCCCCTAGGTGTTTACCCCATGGATGCCGTACACTCTAATGGCTCTTAATAGTGGCTATTGTCACTTGTAGATCTCTTACGTTATTGATGCTTGTATGTTGTTTCTTAAATGTATGTCACGTTGAATAAAAGCCTTGGTCAAAAAAAGTAAATGTAAGTTAATGTATGTGTAAGTTTGTTAAAATAATAATGGCCAGTTTAAAGGAACTGAATATTTACTGTGAGTGTGATTTACTTGTCATTTCCATCTTAATTGTATTGTATTTGCCCATTACTGAGCAATACATGTCACTGTTCACTTATTTTATTTCTGTTATATTTCAGTGTAACGTCCTTGAGGCTTCATCACAGAATAAAGAAAAGTCTAAAACGTCTCTGGCACCATCTTCATACCAGTCAATAAATATTAATTGCCAGATGTCAATCAGTTCCTCTTGGGCCTCCTATTATAATTCCAGTGCCATCATTACTTCGCTTTCACAGCCTCATAAAGAACATTAAAGCCACTAGACAACACTAGTGGTTTTAGTTGTAATTAATACAAATAAGGCAGAGAAATTAGACCTTTGGCTGCCACTGCTTCACTGAGGCAGACCAGGTATGTTAAGAAAGCCTGTCAATGTGTTCTGTTTCCATACGTTTTATTTTGTTGTGGGCTACATAACATTATTTTGCTTTATGATTGATTGTTGTTATATTTTCTTTTAAGATGAAATAAAACCGTTTTGATGAAAGGCCATAAAGTAACCCTTCACTTAACTAGAAACGGTGAGACAGACTGAGGAAGAGAAAGTAATGGACAGGAGACAGAGACAGTTTGTCCACATCTCAGGGACAAGCTCAGGCAAGACAATGCAACACCGCCCACCGAGTCAAAATTCAGTGGGGGATACAGACTCATCATGCATGCATGCACACACTGATTAAAATGATCCAGCTTTGTTATATCATGCATTTCAAATACCCTCTTTACACACACCTCCCACACAAGGTAGAACCAACAATGTCTGAAAGCCCAGGAAGTCAGTGTTTACCCTTCCACTTCCTCCATCTTAGTCATCACCACCCTCTAGTCTCACCGTGAAACCAGTAATACCAAATGGATAAGGCTGAGATACCTGCAAATAAAGCAAATAAAGACTAAACTGGAGGATCTCACATCATTATGCCCAACTTTTAAATGTTCCCTTTGCTGAGGATCTTGTAGCTGCTGACAGCACAAGTTCACAGTCTGAGAAATGTTGAAGAGGATGCCCCTCTGACTTGCACGATTAGTTGGCTAATTGGTTGACAGGATGCTATTTATCAAGGAGGAGGAGGTTGCTGCCCCATCAGCTGGAAAACGGAGCACCCTTTTGAGGTATTAGTTCAGACCCGTATCAACACACACGTAAAACAAAATTTTTCATAACTCATTTTGTTTTCAATTGCAATCTGCTTAGAAAATGATTTGGAAAACAGTATGTTTTGAAATTATAACATAGGGTGATATTTTGGGCAGGAGGCAGACGGACACCCGCAGCTTGTGAGAAGTGCCGGTATGCCAAAGAGTAAAATGTAGGCTTAATAGTGCAGGTACTGACCAAAGCAATGCAAAAACGCACACAATGGATACCAACTGTAGTAAGCAAATTCAAAATCCCTGACATTTTGGCCGATTTAGAAATCAGACATATTTTTTAGGTCCCAAAAAGAGGACATGTCCGGGAAAAAGAGGACGTATGGTCACTCAGATATGATCATATAGCATAATATATGATTCTGCCAAAAGTCAATATATATTATTGAATTATTTCCTAGTCTTACAGACTGTAGTCTAGTCTTACAGACTGTAAGACAGACTAGACTACAGTATGATAATTGTCTTTCTTGCAGAAAGTTATATGAGAAGATTGATACCACTGTCATGTCTAAGTGGTAGATAATGAAGCTACCACCATCATCCAATAAGCTTAGCTTTGCTTAGCACAAAGACTGGAAACAGGGGGAAAGGATAGCTTAGATCTGTCCAAAGGTAACTAAATCCACCCACTACCATTGCCAAACTCACCAATTAACATTTAATTTCTACATAAAAACAAAGCTTCAATTCAACTAGCGGTGTCCGGCAGTTTTCAGGCTAGCTGTTTCCAGTCTTTGTGCTAAGCTAAGCTAACTTGCAGCTGGCTGTACTGTAACTTCACGTTTACAGTAAAGACAAGAGAGTGATTTCAATCTTCTCATCTAACTCTCACCAATACAGTGAATAAGTGCATTTCCTGAAATTATTAGGCTACTTTAAACAAAATTAATGAAGACAGAGGCAGAGAATATATGCTCTCGGTACACAAATTATATCAATCAAATTCTGGTGTCTTACAAAATCCACCAATAATAATAATAATGAGAAGGTGATTTAAACCAACATCAAAGCAAAATTTACAAGAGATTTTCTTTATCACATCCTGGATGATTTTAGATAATTTTGTGTAAGCACTGTCTTTTCACTACACCGTCTAAAAAGCAGATGGTTAATGGTTCGGCATAATGTTGAAAGTCTGTCTGGATGGTGTTGAGATGTTGTGGCAAACTGGACAAGTGCAGAATTTCAGGTGTTTGAAACTGTCGACACACTGGTCTGTCCTTGGGTGTAATGTTTACATGCTGGGAAGAGTAATTGGGTTAGTGCTGTGTGTGTGTTAGTGTGTGTGTGTGTCTGTGTTTGTGTTTGTGTGTGTCAGGTACAACAACAGACAGAATATTCAGAACAGTACTTATTGAGTTTATCTGGTAGAGGGAATAAAAGCAGAATTAGTTGAAGTTGCTGAAGTATTACTTTCTCTAATGTGATGCAAATGAACATTTCATGAGATAGAGCAATACAGCATTACATTTCATGCCAATCACAGAGACCAGTGGGCACTCGCAATCAAATCATGTCTCAGCAAATCACACAGAACAGTATCCTGGACAAGACTGTAGACGGGGAAAATAAAAATCCCATGCTCAAACAAAAGGATAAAATCAAAAGCGTTACGTGCTATTGACTTAAGTACTCCCATCTGGCAGCTTATTCCATTGAGGATTTTACAGAACTAATAAAAAAAAAATCACCTTAACAGCATTGACTCGGCACAACATGTCTTGTCAGCACCCTGCGGGGACACATGTTCACTATGGGTGGCCTAATTAGGAACTGACTTCCAAACCGAGGAAGTGTTACTGTGCTTTGCACATTGGACTACACAAAACCTCAGGTTTCTGTGATTCAGACACTAAACTGTTAAAATGCTCCAAAATCATGTACAGACATCTGTCTACCTACCTCCGCCGTTCTTCTGGCACAGGTAGGGAAACCTCCAGACGTTACCCAGGCCTACGGAGAAGCCCACCTGGGCCAGGATGTACTCAAGCTTGTTGTTCCACGCCGGTCGGCCGTCCTCGGCATCTGGGTCAGGGGAGGGTAGCAGGGCCTTTACTGGAGCAGTAGAGCCAGGACTCAGACCCATACTCATCTGACTGCTCTTATAGTCCATGGGGTGCTCCAGGGACAGCAGGTCAGCCACCGACTCAGTGACTGGCTCATTGCTGTGCTCCCGCTGGGTCACCTTGGTGTTCTTTGGCATGGCTGCAACGTGGGAGCTCCTTCAGGTTGAGGCTGGTGGAGGCAAGCGGAGAGCCTGGGTTGACTGAGGGAGATCAGGAGGAAGCAGGGAAAGCAAGTTGTGCTCTTTTTCTTAAATCTGTGAAGAGAAGGGATTGGAGACAGGAAATGTAGGTGCTTTGGAATAAGTGATCCTGTTCCTAAAATATAAAATGTAATTAGAACAACTCTTCTCATTTAAAAAAACCCAAGCTTTTCTGTAACTGTTTTCCCCTCGTCATTAGGGTTTGCTGAGTTTGAACCTTTGGAAACTAACAACATTGAAAACTAAGTGAATGACAGATGGAGAACGGAGAGATGGCTACCATCAAAAAAAAAAAGGTTTCAGCAGTTTGATTTGCTGAGTTTGTTTCTGATGAACCTTGAACTGGCTGTATGTCTTGGAAGATTCAAATTAAGTCATGCAGCAGATTTCATACACATTATTTGACTTTTTTGTAAAAACGGTTCTATGGTTTTAAACAAAGAAAGAAATGTGGGATTTTAAATGCTGGTTGGACATTAATAAATAAATTAATCAAGGAAATAATCAGATTAAGCGATAATGAAAATGATGATTAGTTGCTGCAACATCACAGGAAAACCCGTTCATTAGCCGGACATGCGACATGTAATTTTGGTTTTGGTCATGTGGACTGCCTATTCTGTTTTCTAATTAGAACAGATAGTATTTTAAAATGGCAGTAAAACTGGAACTCTTTAGAGGCATAAGTGAGGTATTTTAAAAAAAATCCACTTCATTATAGTGAATGAGACACAAAGATTGAATTACAATCACAGCAGAACCCATTATCCTAAATTTGAGTCATGTGAATAGCATGAACACCAATGAGCAGTTTGTGAGAAAGTGCAATAAAAATAAAGCTTCTAAAAAACAGGTTTCAACAGTTATTAGCATCCATATTTTCTTTCTCATCACACAGCTTCAATGTCTGCAGTTTGTTTTAAGATTTCAGAGGCTGTGATGAAAAGTCCAGTAGTCCAGTGCCTAAAGAGAAAACGTGTCTGGAAAAGTTAGCCTCTCCAAGTTCTCTGGAATGTGTTACCTTTTCAGAGGCCCTTTGCATAAATCCACTAATAATCCTACAATCCCGTTTGTAAGGCCTCCCTCGAGGTATAACAGCACAGTGTAAGAGCTCCTGTCAGAAATTATAGAAGGTCTGATTCTCCTAAACAAATGAGGATTTTACATTTCGTCATTGTTTTAGCAACGGTGTTAAGCCACCCAGATCCTGACACATCTTGTCTTGTGATCACTTAAGTTAGTAGACAGCGGACTAAATAAAAGATGTATTGATTAAAAGAGTACTCCACCGATTTAGTATTGCACTCCTTTGTCATTGTCAGATTCAAGATACAGTGTAAAGGTTCGAGTGTGTTATGCTAGTAGCTGGAAATGTAAGCCTCAAGCAGAGCTCACTTATTTTTATTCCACTCCCCAGATTTTTTTAATTTTCAAACTTGCAGTTTTAAGCTCCAACCATCACTGACTCAAGTGACTTCACTAGAGGCAGTTTGTTAGACTTATCAGACTTCCTGTGGAGCCACAAAAGGCTTTTGCTGTCCAAACTACATGTTGTCTTGGATAATGTCTCCCACCCACTCCATGACTTGCTGCTCAAACACAGGAGCACTTTCAGTGCAAGACTCATTACCCCAAAATGCACCACAGAGCGCCACAGTCATTCCTGCCTGTGGCCGTCAAACTTTATAACTCCTCCCTTTAAGTGTCTGACACTTAGTCAGTTATTAAACTAGACCTCATTATCTATTTTCTGTCCAATATTACCTGTCTAATAATTAATGTGCAATTTTCTCTGCTACTATTTATTCACTTGTCCTTTTTGGTTCACCATAATAATTCTTAATAATTTAAATATTGTACACACACCTTTATATTTGTCTTTATTTTTTTACATTTATACTATTATATTTATATACACTTTATCTATCTACCTTTGACAAGTGCAATTGTGACAAAAGAATTTCCCCTCGGGATCAATAAAGTATTTCTGATTCTGATTCTGATTATACAACTTATTCCCACAAAAGCAGTAGTATTCCACAAAACCAAAACAAGATTTTATGTGTAATGCCCCTTAAATATGGTATTTGCAGTGAAATAGCACTTCTTTATTATGGTGTTAGTGAAGGTGGCCTTAATTTCCAGTGAGGTGGCCCATCTTGGCTGTAAAAGGAAACCTTTTAAGTAAAAATGGAAATTTGCAAGCATGAAACACTCAAAATTACCCTTTACCCTCAAAGACTGGTGTTTGAAAATGACATTAAAATCATTGTGAGACAGTTAGCATTTATATAAACTAATTAACAAAAGGTCAGATTAATGATGAATGATGCGAACAATCTTAGTTAAATGCCAAAAAAGCAGCTACAGGAGCAGGGAATGACAGAAACCAGACTTTAAAGACAGATTTTGGGTTTAGCCACACGAGATCTGACTTTTCACACTGACAGCCCGAGGGCAGAGAATAGAAGCATGAGGTGTTTGATCTGGAGACAAGGCCTTTAATCTGAAAACAGATGTGGCTGACCAAAAGCTGTGCTTTTATCCACTGTGACTTCTCAAGAATGGTTGCCAGAAGCTGCACCAGGCGCACGCGCGACACATTCCTCAACAGTGCCGGTGAGCCCCTTCAGTCACGACACGCAGCAGCTCCATGGTCAAGAGCTAAACACAGATCCTAGAACAGCAGTGATCTTTCCCACAACAGTCTAAAACTACATAATACAGAGTCATCATCAAACACTCTTTAAATGAGGTGTGAAGCAATGACGTGCATGTTTGCAACAATTTTTTTTGGCCAAGCTATGGGGATTTTAAGATGTGTAGAAAGACTGTTCACACAATGTGTTGCTCTACTTTTCTTACAGATGGAAACCTTGGTATAGTTAGTAACAAACTGTCCCATTTACTGATTATGGGTTAGGATGATTGTGCCCCGTTGAACACAAATGGTCAATAGGATTCTCACTCTGCCTTTCCAATCATGTGCAGTGAAAGTTTCCGAAGTTGATGTAGAAATACACAAGCAACTTTGAGAGTTTCACAGTATGTGCTAACACAGATGGCACATTACAGAGCCAGCAGGACTTCACACACAGTGCAAGACACTGTTACAGATTATGAGTCAGTAATCAATCATCTGAAAACAACACTGGAAACAGTGAACTCTGAAAAAGTATACTGAATAGAATATAATGCATTAAATTAGGAGTGTTGAAAATCCAAGAGAGAATTAAGGCAAAGGAGCTTCAGAGAGTGAAGAATGTATTTACATTTCAAAGAAATGGGAGTGATGGTTAAAAACGCGTGACCAACATGTACATCAGCCTCCAGGGAGGCATATGTGTGATACTGCTGCGGGTTCCTGGTCCTATATATCCCTAATTCTCTACAGACAGTTTGGTGTTGATTAGGCTATTTAACAGTGCAGGTTCTATGTTTTTCCTACAAAGACACCACTTTTATCGTGTCTGGTTGCTAAGCAATGGCTCTTCCTGCAAAATTGAAATCCCATCCCTACAGCATCAGTGGTCGCCTATCTCTCCTCTCACCATCTCAAAGGGACATACATGCCATCCCCTGATGGAGGACTGCATATAACACAGAGTTGCCATGACAGGATTGAAAGGGCGATAGATTGTAGCAAAGCTGCAGGTGATAGTGTGTTGTGGGATCTATTGCAGTGTCAGTTAGGCAGCCATCACAGAAAGACTCGTGTCTGGCTTTAAGATTTATGCAATTTCTGGATAGAAAATGGTGTCATTGTAAAGCATAAGGTTTGGAGAGATGCCACTCAGTAATGAGGAATTACTTGGCCTCCCACTGGAATTTGATCCCGAACAACACATTGATTGTGACAGGTGCACACACAGCACCTGCATGGCCACGTCCAGGCATCCTTCAGACACGTCACACAGAGGCCCATGTTGACTATCAACGTGGATATAACCTCTGATTCCTTGTCAAGGTCAAATGAATCATCTCATAATAGCAATGCGGACATGCAAACAATACCAATGTAAAGCAGCAGGTGATAGCGATTTGACAGAATTGATCACATTCGAGCCAAATTTGGCACACATGGCGCTGCATCGTCAAACGCAGAGGATTGATGAGCGACGTGCGCCGTCAATGTTGCAGCGAAATCACTGTCTGTCGGGTGACGAGGTGAAAGCTGACGTTCGTATCCATCAAGCCATTTCATTTTAATTTCAAAGAGGGTTTTTTGGGGGGGCACTACCGCAGGTTATTTGACCGATTCCCGACAATACAACAGTGTATTGGTCACAGAGAACACATAGTTCAAATTGTGAAAATGGTTACAAGAACGTCATTCTTACCTTCAGTCGTGTGCAGGATGGGCTCTAACGTCCGAGTCAGTGCGACAGTATGACTCCAAAGTGAGTGTACGGCGTCTTCATTCAGGCACTGTCTCAGTATGCAACATCTCTGCGCGCACAGAGATGCGAAATCACAGCGCTCCCAGTCACACGGGGCGCATGGTGCGTAAACTCTGACGCAGGAGCTCAACGCCTGCCACAAGTTTGGTTACTACAATAACATTAACTCGTTCAGGTAAATGTATTGCAACCGTTTATCTCGCTTGAGCGCTTTCACGATGTTCTGCAGCTCTGCAAAAATACCTGCTCGCACTACCGGTATCCACGTGGTATATGGCTGTGTTTTTTGAGATAAACCAGCTCCCCATAGGGTGAAGAAATTACTATGGCAGGTCACGACGAAGTCTGACGCAGGTTTGACTCACTCGCTCGTGCGCACGTCACAGCTGATCCTGCTAAACATCTGCAGTGTTCCCAGAACGATAATAAGAGCATCACACAGGTTGCAGCCTGCAATCAGGTAGCTACATCACACAAACTGATTAAACATGCTGCTTGTGCAAACGGTGTTTGGTCTGATGAAAATTGTATTATTATTATTATTATTATTATTATTATTATTATTATTATTATCTGCAGAAGTAGTATTAGAAATGAACAGATCTATCTGTTCATCACATTTCCCCACATTGCCTTACACTGATGGAAGCTTCCTTGACACAGTTTACCTTCATTACAGAGGCTTACTTGATCTTGGTACCTAATAGACGTATCAGAATTTGCTGTTGTGGCCACAGTGAAGTAGACTAAAACAGGTCTGAAAAGACTTCCTAATGGACGTTTCTCAAGTGTAGATAATTTGCAGCACAGTCATTTTTCTCTGTGACACCAGCATTTTATCCTGCCCATGGCTCTGTCTGCCACAGCTCCACACTCCATATTTCTTTTCCTGGCTCACTGGGTGGCTTTTTAGTTTAAGAAAATACACGTGCTGTTTTGCATGTAATTATTTGCCTAAATGTTAACAAGGATGTGGAACATTATTCAGACATCTTGAAGGTAAATGGCTTTGTCAACTTTGGGTACCCTTCAATTTGAGGTGTCAGGGAGGGTGAGAGCATCTCACAGTGACTTCCTCTCTCTGTCACCTGGACAAGCTTGGAGAGGGGAAATGAGGCTGTCAGAAGGTATGTGTCTAACAAGGACTGTTTAAAGGGATTAGAGTATTTAGCGATGTGCTACTAGCGTGTCAGACGATGAAGGATATCCACTGTTTGCTTTTCAACTGATAACATCTTGACTAGCATCATAGAATACAAGCCCAACATTTGAGTTTTGTGTCAGTGTCAAACTACACATCATGTTCCACCCTAAACACTCAAAAATGGAGGAACAAAACAGTTATGTACTTACAGTAAAACTTTTGAAAAGTGTTCCTTCAAAGGTACAATATTGTCTCTCTAAAGAGTACCTCCCAATCAACAAGCATTTGTACTCTTTTAAGTACACACCCGTACTTCTATATCTGAGTATGCAAAGTAACCTACATAAAAAAATAACATAGAGGACATCCTAACCCTGTATGTGCCAGGCAATTCTCTAATTATCTGCTTCCATCACAAGACACCCCTGAAAAACACACTCTCCTCACACACACTCACACACACACACGCACACACACACACGCACGCACGCACGCACGCACGCACGCACGCACACACACACACACACACACACACACACACACACACACACACACATAGGTAAGTAGTACCGCATCAACTGACAACATGCATACACAGTATGCTTCCTGTCTCCTTCAATTCACTCATGTGACTCACTTTCCAAGGGCTGACTGCTGGGATCAGTTGCCATGGCAACCACAGATCATATGATGGTTACTCACCCTGTGAGCATTTTTCTTTCTTTTCTATCCCCCGTCCGCCTCCACTCCTAGCACCTACAGACATTCTGTAGTACGGCTGTGAATGAGCCACTGTAGTACATCCTTCCTCCCCTGTACAACACAACTTATCACTGGGTTGGTTTTCATGCTTGCAGTTCATCAGTTCTGATGTGTGACTTGACTCGTAAACATATAGTTTATCACTCCTTTAAATGATGTAACAGTAGACAAAATGCACCCCGGCCTGCTGTCATAGCCAGAATTCTGCTGCAGTATTACTCACCTTAAAGCTTCATGAATAACCGCAGGTCATAATTCTCAGAGTGAGAGCACTGGATCATTGAGGCAAGCACTGTGGATATGGATTTTATAAATAGTGCCACAGGAAAAAATTCACTCACATATCAACACAGCTCTCCATCAATACAGCTCTGACCTGAAACAACTTGACCTTGAGCTGAGTGATTTTTATTTTTATTCGCCTCACACGGCAGAGAGTGTAGTCGAGGGAAAAGCTGCAGGGCCCTTGGATTCAGCCTTAATATTTCACATGTTGTTAAATTGGAGCACAGAATGGAGGGGTAATGAGCTGTCAGATTGGGTTGTGATTTACTGAGCCATCTATAAGAGTTTAGTTCTGTGGAGTCGGAACTGCTAAGAGCCAGTAAATAGAGAAGAGACAGACAGTCCCCTGAGACTGATTGCAGTCAAATGCAGCAATATAGTCCAAGAGGGCCATTTTATTCTGATGTGAAATCTGGCATTGGAACAGGTGGGAGATAACATGTCTCCCTACCACATTGTTCAATGGGATGGGATGTTATTCTTCAGCTTGAGAGCAAATTGTGAATGGTGGTGATGTTTATACAACTGATAATATTGTGAGAATCCTATTCACCATCAGTGGAGCACCAGCCGTATCTCCAACCTCAGGAGAGCCAGGTTGCCAGGTCACAAATTAAACATGCTGACGAACACCGGCAGGCAAAATCTGATTCGCGTCTCGGGGGGTGTTTCTGTGCAGCTGAGCCTCACAATTCAACTTCCCCTCTCTCTGCTCCCCCCTCTGCCTGCTATTAATGGTGCAGTCCCTTCTCTGTCAACGTACTGGCACCTTTGCCTACTGCCCTTCTGGGTGTGAGAGTGCCGCCACAGGAAATAAATGGACAAATGAGGAGGGAGGGATACTAGTCCCCTGACTGACTACCTGCTGCTTTTCTGTCCGTGAATAAGGGGAAAGAAAAGGCTGCAGGGGAACTGTAACCACGCTTGCTCAGGTGAAACACCAAAAGAGCACAATGACCTAAAGCCACGCTGTCCTCTTTTTGGAAATACTGATGATGCAGCAGCACTGAAAAGGTTGTGTATCTCACATTTGTTCATTAAAACTTTAAAAATCAGTTCACTGTTTAGCATGCTATAATCTTCCAATTCTTCTAATATCTCATTATGTACCTCCCTTGCCCTTTGTGTATTTGCCTTTAATCACCCATCTCTGCTTTTCAAGTGACAACAGGCTCATTAGCACTCTGGTAAAGCATCAGTCCTCTTCCTTAGATAAAGATACATACACAAAAGTCACGACCGCGAGAGGATAAGCAGGAGTATTGACACCTGTGATGGATGTGCAGCGGTAAAATCGATGGCAGAGATTTGGCCCCAAGACAGTGTAATAAACACAGAATTAAGCTGATGATGCACGATGGGCGTGATGGTTCGACACAAGACACCATCGACAGACAGCATTTATTTATTTAGTTTGGTTAAATAGCATCTGAATTTGAGGCTGTTGGATGGATACAAAGACGTCTGGCCTTCACCTAGAAGAACAGACAATAAAAACTGTTAGATAAAATCCGGGAGAGTGAATTTACTACTGAGGTAGCTTTTATGAGCTCAGAGATGTGACAGTTTGATTGATATTGCTGGAAGCAAAAATAAAATCACCATGAAATCCTGACACTAGACTTTTCATGATTCACCAGGCATTTCATCATTCAAACATCTCAAAATCGCTGATGTTTACAGCCCCTCTTGCTACGGTCCTTTCTTTCACATTAATCCAAAATGTAAACATTGTTTCATATTGGTTTAGTTCTTTAATAATGATTATTCACATTATGAGGACTTGTTGCACTGCAAACCACTAATGCCAACTTCATCCATTAGTGCCTTGAGTGCCCTGAGGTTACCCATAGCATGTGTGTATGGGTGTGTGAAGAGAGGGGGCTGCTGAAAATAAATCAGACAACTGATGTCAGCATGAGGACCACATCACGGATCGTTCTGTTCTGGTCCTTGAGGAATATGTGATGCAAGTATTGTGCAGCGTGTTTTGAGCAATTGGTATTATGGCATAAAGGCCTGATTGTGTTTTTGCTTTGCAAAAGGCGGATGCAATTATGAATGTTCATTTCCCGGGGGTAAAATCAACCAATTGTGAAATGAAACAAATGTGTTTATAATAATTGTTTATAGTTTGCAGCGCTTCCACCAGCCGCTTTAACAAATTCTGGTTTTATTGTAGCTGTCAAGGTCATAGCAAAAGAAAAACTCAAAGAGGGTTGAAGTCATCCCTGTAGATTTAGAGGTTGTAGTGTTAACACTGTCCTACTTGTCTTGTCCTCC
Organism: Micropterus salmoides; assembly: GCF_014851395.1. Taxonomy (NCBI): domain Eukaryota; kingdom Metazoa; phylum Chordata; class Actinopteri; order Centrarchiformes; family Centrarchidae; genus Micropterus; species Micropterus salmoides. The sequence goes on along the minus strand of NW_024040707.1, from coordinate 19,727,295 downwards.
AGTATACCAGATGGCTGTTCAGACCCCTGCTGTTCGAGGCTGTACAGATATATATATACGCAAGCAGCAAAGACTTCCCGCTAGTTCATAGATCAATGTGCATTCATCCCTATCATGCATAATGAAAACTCATTGAGCCTTGTTGGTATTAATGTGAACGAGACAGATTTCCCTGATATAGAAACAATAAAAAATCAAGTGGGAGCTGTTGTTCGACAGGGTTTTGAACCGTGTGAGTAAATGTTAACTCACATTATTGAAAGTTATGATTACAGTTTTTGCTTTATTAGGCAACATGGCTACATATAGAGCCTTTACTACATCTGCAGTGCAGTGATTGTGACTAGAGGACTATTTCTAAACACGGTGACATGATATACCAAAACTCCACAGACCCTGTGAAAAGTCCACCTCAGACTGGACAGTTCTTAGCCACCTCATGATGACTAATCCACAGCGACTGGTGCCAGAAGGGTATTGCAGCGCTTAAAGAAACAGAGCATGCACCGTGTTTTATGTAACAACATAAAAGAATGAATAAAATGTTTGCACTGTAGCTGTTGTGACCCTGTCAGCAGCATTTTTGTCAAACAACCGGAACTTCCTGAGGACGATCGGGATGTGCTCATTTGTGTGTGTTGTGGGTGTGCATCTATCGTGGCTGATGGTACTTTGTACAGCTGTATTAACCAAACTTCCTGCATTTCTGCTGTCTCTTTCTCTCGGTTAAACAGCCTCCACCACAGCAGATGCTGCAGTACAATTAAGAACAGAGATCTGAAGGAGGTCTTTCTTTGTCATATTTCTCTAAAATCCACTTTCACATCATGTTAATCAAATTTCTATAATCACCCCTACTACAATAGATGTTTACTTAAATTTATATTTTTATACACAAATCTATCTATGTAGCCTATTGTGGTGGCCATGGCCACAGCCACACAAGAAAAGGTTTAAGGTTTCACATACTCACCCACATCATTACCACATGTACAGTTATTTTTATTTGCAGTCAGTTAAAATTACATAAAACTCAATCACTTTGTTTGGCTAAGAGTTTGTTTATTAGCACCTTGAAAGTGCACAGTTTTCTGGATAAGTGCACACATTTAGTTTACATTGTTTGTCATGTTGCTAGTTGGCTTGATTAAGTTGTATTAATTAATTTCTTTCTGCCTTCGAGTTACCTTGCTGCTGAGTTCTTCTTCCTGGTCTGACAAAAGCTGGGGCTGATTGTGGAGTCTGGTTTTAAGCAGAGGCCTAAGCATACCATACCAAGAGTGTGGAGGGGATCGGGGTCTCTTTGTGTTGAGTTTTAGGTATCGACTGTGTTGTCCTCCCCTGTGTGTGTTTATTGGTTTGATCAACCAGTATACATATGTTTCTCTCACATCTCATTCTGTTAGTTAACAGCTTGTTTTGTGAGCTTTAATTTTCAGTAGAGTTATGGTTTGTTGACCTTCTAATGCCGTTAATTTAGTTGGCTTCAGTCACACCATCTAAATTAGGAGTCCAATCTTGGATGACATTATTTCACTCAGCTCCCATGTCTACAGAATTCCTATGGAGTGAGGAATATTTATTCATGGTTGAACTTCTAATGGACCTATGCGATTTTAAGGCCAGTGCTTACAAACAGACCACAGGGTGACGTATGCTCCTGCCTCTAATACCCTAGCCAGCACTCTGTAGGGACTTCATGCTAAAACTAAGCTTATTGTGTTTTTACTTGTGTTAATGTAGAGTGGCCTTTGCAGAAGTCAACTTGACCCAAAGCAAGCTAATTCAAAACCAAAACATTTTTTAAGTAACATGACAGAAATGTAAACAGCCCATTTTCACATTGTCACATTAATTGCTGTTATGTCTGTGCATCATTTATATACACTTCCTGGCCACTTTGTTAGGTTAACCAATGCAATCTTATGCAAACCACCACAAAATCCCTGCCACATATTCTACCTTTACAAAGATTATAATGCCTATATATTTTTTATCAATGTTGTAGTTAGTGCTAGTGTTGTACTAGACTGCATTATATTGAGATGGTAGAAGGTAGAAGGTAGGTTTATTTGTCACATTACAACAGGTTGTACTGAGAATTCAGATTTGTAACTCCCTTGTGCTACGTAGCAGACAATACACAGAAATACAAAAGTAATCATAAAATAGTAACATAGAAATAAATAGAAATATAAAATAAATAGAATAGAAATAAACTATATTCAATGGAGCAGTGCTGAGGATGAATTAAATGTAAAGTTTTTAATATTGAGGGGTGGGTAAAACATTACAAAACACCTTTCAATATAATACAGTCAACAGATACACTCACCTAAAGGATTATTAGGAACACCATACTAATACTGTGTTTGACCCCCTTTCACCTTCAGAACTGCCTTAATTCTATGTGGCATTGATTCAACAAGGTGCTGAAAGCATTCTTTAGAAATGTTGGCCCATATTGATAGGATAGCATCTTGCAGTTGATGGAGATTTGTGGGATGCACATCCAGGGCACGAAGCTCCCGTTCCACCACATCCCAAAGATGCTCCATTGGGTTGAGATCTGGTGACTGTGGGGGCCATTTTAGTACAGTGAACTCATTGTCATGTTCAAGAAACCAATTTGAAATGATTCGAGCTTTGTGACATGGTGCATTATCCTGCTGGAAGTAGCCATCAGAGGATGGGTACATGGTGGCCATAAAGGGATGGACATGGTCAGAAACAATGTTCAGGTAGGCCGTGGCATTTAACGATGCCCAGTTGGCACTAAGGGGCCTAAAGTGTGCCAAGAAAACATCCCCCACACCATTAGACCACCACCACCAGCCTGCACAGTGGTAACAAGGCATGATGGATCCATGTTCTCATTCTGTTTACACCAAATTCTGACTCCATCTGAATGTCTCAACAGACATCGAGACTCATCAGACCAGGCAACATTTTTCCAGTCTTCAACTGTCCAATTTTGGTGAGCTCTTGCAAATTGTAGCCTCTTTTTCCTATTTGTAGTGGAGATGAGTGGTACCCGGTGGGGTCTTCTGCTGTTGTAGCCCATCCGCCTCAAGGTTGTGCGTGTTGTGGCTTCACAAATGCTTTGCTGCATACCTCGGTTGTAACGAGTGGTTATTTCATTCAAAGTTGCTCTTCTATCAGCTTGAATCAGTCGGCCCATTCTCCTCTGACCTCTAGCATCAACAAGGCATTTTCGCCCACAGGACTGCCGCATACTGGATGTTTTTCCCTTTTCACACCATTCTTTGTAAACCCTAGAAATGGTTGTGCGTGAAAATCCCAGTAACTGAGCAGATTGTGAAATACTCAGACCGGCCCGTCTGGCACCAACAACCATGCCACGCTCAAAATTGCTTAAATCACCTTTCTTTCCCATTCTGACATTCAGTTTGGAGTTCAGGAGATTGTCTTGACCAGGACCACACCCCTAAATGCATTGAAGCAACTGTCATGTGATTGGTTGATTAGATAATTGCATTAATGAAAAATTGAACAGGTGTTCCTAATAATCCTTTAGGTGAGTGTATATAGTTAACATGACACCTTTCTGACAGCGTCAATGAAAACTCAACATTATTATCTTTGTAAAGGCAGAATTTATTGCTAAGCTGTTGTATTGGATTGTATTAGACTTTATAATATAATATAATAATAAATTGGCCACTGAATGCAATATCCACCATAACATTGTTGCACCCTCTACTGGTTAGAATTATTCCAGCACCATATAATGTGAATTAAAGACAAACAAGTGCTGAAAGATACTTTCAATACAATTAGGATCCTCTGTATACCTGCAGTGTGAAATAGGGGAAGTGGCCAGATTAAACATGTCCACACTGGTGTTGAATTATAAAAAGGTCCTGTATGCTGTTGTTTCATTTACAGTGGTTTATTTAGACTGCAGTTCTACCTAATAAATAAATGACATGTATTGATTAGCCGTTTTCCACAGATTTGCACAATCAGTCGCATGCCTCAGAACAATTAGTACGGTAATCCTCTCTCCTCCCTCCACCTCCTCTCCGGCTGTCGAGGCAGGCTGCTGAGACCTCTGCTGCGGATGGAGGGCTTCACTGCCATCTGGGCTGCAGCAGGGAGTGGCCACCAAGACATCAGCACCATATACACATGCAAGCTTTATGTACCATCGAAGACATGTGGAGGAAGAAGAGCTTCTTTCTCAAGTCTGCAGAGCTAATGATCGAGGATAACCAGAGAGGGCAAAGAAAAGTAAATTAAATCCATTTAAATAACCACGATGGCATGTGTGGTTAAAATATAAATGAAAGGCATCATCGCTAAAAACATTCAGTTTCAACAAAATAGATGCTTAATTCATTGTTCAAAATGGCCCAGCTTTGCATAGTACCTCCTTCAAGGTCTGTTGTCAATTACTCTAGGATGACAGCACACTGTATCAAAAAAGGGCCTATGTTTACTTTAGGAACCTCAAGAAAAAAAGCTATTCTTCAGTGTGAGTCTGAAAAGCTTGAGTCTTGAATCTTACGTCTCTTGTGTTACAAGAGACGTAAGATGGTAGTGCATTCAGAAAAGCTCAATAAATAAACAAAAACTAGATGATACTCTCTTCTCAAATAGAAGAGAATACAGAGGTTTGTGCCATTAAAATCACGGGTTATGAATCTAATAGCGTGCAGTAAGACTGAAAAAGACTGGATTTTTACAGCTAAGCACATGGCTGATACAACTGCCCTGCTCTCCCAGCCTGCTTCCCTCTCCATGTTCAGATTCATGTCTTTATCAGTAACAACAGTCACTGTGATAAATTCTGCTGTTGTTCAGACATGCTCATACAGAGTCTGGCCAGCTGCCAGCTCCATCAGCAGACATCTCTGTCTGCATACCTCCTCCTCTTTCTCTCTCGCCCTCTCCTGGAGACAAACGACCTCATCTCTGCCATCGCTCTGTGGCCGCCATCGATTAACCCTGCTCGCTGTCTCATTCTCTCCTCGCCTCGCCCGCCCCTTCTGCCTCATTCAATTTCTTGTTTTCTTCACACCCTGTTTCGTTATCGATTCGAATGCAGGGTGACAAGAACTTAATGTCTCTTTTTTAGCGTGCTCTTTTTGTTTTAATACAGCAATAGTAAAGTGTTCCTGCAGGCTAAAAGCATCGATAATAGCTGCAGGAGCCATGGTCTATATATTAACATGCTTTTCACAAGCTGTTGGTTTGACAGGATGGTTCAAATGATTAAGCTAGAGTGTCATTCTTGCTGTAAAGATGCTTAACTTTAGGGTCAGCGGCATGTTTCCTGAGTTAAAAAAAGCCACCGCAGCCATGAAACCTGGCAACAGTCTCCCATTAAAACCATAAACAATAGAGCAAAGGGTGAAATGACCTGGTCATAAAATCTGGCTAGTCACTGGGTTTGATGTACAGTTCTGGGCTCTATAAAAACTGCCTTTGCTCTGAGCTCCACGGCCATTAGTGGGAATGATTATCGCCATATATTTCAAGCTGTAGTCGCCTACTGAAGTTTTTAGGTAATAGCAACTCCAAGGTCTTGCTCGTGACAGTAGAGAAAACAAATGATTATTATAAGAGGGTAAAGGTAATTGGCCATAATTCACAAGGCTCACAAAAGAGTTTCTGGCCATAATCAAAGCTGGTTTCCATACAGTGAAGGTGCCTGTTTGACAGGCCATTTGTCTGGCTGCATGGAGTTATTACACTCCCAGCTCTCGATACATGTGCCAACTTTAAGAAGAAAATGATTTTAAGTTGCATGATTTTGATGATGTTAGTTCAACAGTCGCCACAATGTCTAAACGCACATATAGGCTTCAGGGCATTTATCAATTACAAGACCTTGTTCTAACCATTTACAGGATATAGAAGTGAAATGCAGTGCCAAAGGGAACATGTCGATCCTTCACTCAGGTAAAGTACACCTACCTCAAATTTGCTCTAAAACTGCAGTCTATGGTTAAATGTACTTTTATTTTCCGCTACTGGTGAAATGTTCGAAGCTGATAAAAGTTTCCATTGACTTGATTTTTACCCTTCATATATTATCTAGGCATAACTGTGTACAGTTAAAGACACAGACCAATGGCAAACATTTGTATTCACTCTTTATAAATCAAAAACAATGGATACATGTTCAAGACATTTCATTCTGATTGATATAACCATTAATCACCACTAGGTGGAATCCTTAATGTCACTGGGATCCAGGATGTGACATGATGATGATGATGACTAGCTGGCTTGAAGCTTGAAAGTCCATCCACATTGCAAATGTTAGTCTGTTGCTGCTCACTTCAGAGACACAAGCAGAGGATGGGTTGTCTTGCTCCAAACCAGGATGTCATCATCTCAATACACACAATATATGTGTCAGCTTCTTGTGAAGTTCCTTGTGAATCTTAATTTAATGCCCTGGCTGACTGTAAAGAGACACAGAAAGAAGACTGAAAAATGGGCATACACACTGATATCTGATATCACCTATATCTACAACTTGTATTCCAGCACTGAAGTTAGCCGGCCAGACAAAACAAACAGAGATGTCTGGCTGTAACCACAGATAGCATGAAATTAATTTAAGCAACCGAAGTCAGATTACTTGTGTGTGTGCAGGAAATATATCGCTTCCTACTAAAACAGCATAAAGCAAGCAACACTTTGCTGCAAATCTGCAATAAAACTTAATGGTGACTTCTTTTTTTTTAAGTTTTTTAAAAAACTAAAAAAAACCAACACTTTCTTGAAACACATGGACACACACAGACTTCAAGCACAGTTGCCAATTTGATACACAAAGGTTGCTGCTCTCTAATCTTTTTCCTTGGGGTCAAAGGTAAAGCCCTGACCTGGTGAGGCCAACATGCCCTTGTTAATAAAACAATAAACAGCAGTCTTCTCTCAATAACCCCCCAACAGGAACCCTCACCAGCACTGTTAGCTTTCTGAAACCCATACTTGCATGCATTTACTCTTAACTCAAAATACAACTACAGGCATGCAAGATGTCGTATGCATAAACATGTATTATTTTGTTCATGCATCATCATTCCCACCACAGGAATATAAGGCTCATTATCATGATGCATGCTTAATCCTGTTTACACATGTGTGCTAAAGTGGAGTTTAATAAGACTTTATTTACTCTTTGCCCACCATATGTGATGTTCCCGAGTGTTTGAAATCTAAGATCAGTCACGGGGGGGGCCTGTGGCTCCCAAGACACCCAATACTCTGCGTGCTCCAGGGCCGGTGAGAAGAAAAAGAGCACAATTGGATTAGATACCAAAATAGGGTCAGTGTTTGTTTTAATCAGTCTGGTGACACAGGGAGCTCTTAAAAGCACGGGGGAAAGACAGCCTGGAGAGAGAGAAAACGTGAAGAAGAGGAAGGGAGAGAGTAAAGGAGACAGAGAGGGAAAGAGAAGGAGAAAGGGAAAAAGAGAGGCAAAGAGGGCAGCCGGAGCGATTGGTCCCCAGGCTATGGCTGGATAATGGAGACTAGAGGCAGTAGGGGAAGCTGTCTGGGAGGTGGCTGGCCTTTCAGAGTTCACTGTCAGGTCTCCAAACCATAGCGACAGTGGTCACTTCCACCATCCAACGTTTTCCAAACATGCGGTGTGGCTGGTTTGTTTTCCACACACAACACCAGCAAATCATCTGACAAAAAGTGCCTCTGAAGAAAGGAGCACCCATGAAATTGATGAGTTATCTGTTAACAATGATTTAGATCCACAACAACTCATTGCTTTGTTGGTTTTGTGTTGAGGGGGGATTCAAATGAAGTTGTTGAAATCCGAGACTGGGAACGTCAACTGCCTTGTCTTAGTGTGGGCTATCTGATTACCAAATGTTTTTGTAAACTTAGGCACACTGGAGAAGAAGATTAGAAAGTGAGAGTGCTGAAGCTTAGGATTGAGAAAGATAGTATACACCATCAGGCGGATCAAGATCTAGTGTAAGAGTTAGCCGTTTTTTTTTTTTTTTCATCTAGGTTGATGCAAGTTTACACTCCCTCACCAACTCAGTGAATTCTGGCTCTTGGGGAACGATTTGTGGTCGCAGCTGACTAGACTTTCCATGGCAGGGTTTAAAATCCTTACTGGGATATACCGCTGAATTTCAGATGTCAAAAATGATTTTTCCTGTGTCCAGGGACAAATTCCGTTATCGGGGGAACATTTACTTATTGTTTCCCATGACAGAAACAAAAAGAGCAGCATTCTTGGCCAAAAAATCTGTGATGTCACATCTGCCTGAACAGGAAAAGACAGGAAGGTCAGTGTATTTCTGAATCAAATAGATGTATTTTCTGGTTCATTACCAACCTCAGTCTCCAATTTATGGTCAGTGGAGTAGCTCCAGACTGTGGATCTAAGTGGTATTACAGATTAATGTTTTAGCTGTCTGGCTTTGAGAGTTACTTGGTTATTTAGATCCAAAATATCCAGTGAGCCATGACATATATAAATACTTAAAATGAGCACTATTTCCCTTTCAATGCCACCCATGAATAGTCCACTGACCTAAGAGTTTAGCTACACATACAAGACAGGAAGAAAAAACAAGAGCCCCTAGATCAAAATAGTGGGGAAATACAAATCCTCACATCATTATTCCAGTGTAAAGTTGCACAAAATAAGTTGTAGTGTCATATCTTTTAGTCTGTTGAGTGAGCATGTGCATGTTTGTGGGCATGTCTCTACAAATATACAGTATGTGTCGGAAGCAGGCGAGAGACCAAGAGCGAGAGTGTCCTAACTTCTGCATATTCAGCCTTCTCCGTGGTGTTTGGTAACAGTATCCCCAGGTCGGAAGTGCAAATCCAGCTGCTGCGAAGTGGCCATAAATTCGATTTTCTGAAACTTGGTGCAGACAGGATCTCCAGTGTGTCGTTCACCGGAGCGCGCTCGCCCGCTGCAGCTTTCATTATTATTACCTAAATCCCTTAAACGTCGCTGATCGATTGTCACATACCTCAAATTATCTCTATTGGCAATCAGCTCTTTTGTCTGCTGCAGGGCTGCTTTCCTGCAAGTCAAAGCAAAAAGTTAGTTTCAGTTCAACTTGAACTTCCAGCAGTGCAATTTATCTCTTTTAGAAAAGCAGAGACATGTTGAAAACATTATAACTCATGCTTTTGCTCTCTGAGCCTAGAGGTTAGTGTGATGTGCCTGCTGAAAGCTTTTCCAAATCACAGAGAAATCAACTGAGTAAGTTCAGATTTTTGCAGCTGCTTTCTATTCCTCAACGTGCAGAGTAATTCCAAACAGTTTATTTTCTATCCAGCCACTTCAGCCCCCAAGGTCATTTGCTTTTTCTCTTTCTAAACAGGCAGAATTCTCACATGTCCTGTCTTGGTGGTACTCCACTCAGTCTAATTCGCTATGCTGGTCTGTTCTTCCCCAGAGTTTTCAGATGTGTCAGGGTTCCTTCAATTTACAGACCTCATCTTTTGCCTGAGATCTTCTGATAATGAAATAACAGGGCCGGTTTCAGCTGCATGCAGCCTTTCACACAGACTACACAGCTAACAGCTGAACATTCAGTGTATTATATCTTTTCTAATTTAAGATTCAGAGACTGCACAAACAGTAAAGTGCTTTTAGTGTGAGTTGCATGTGGTTAAATGTTTGTGCATATAAACACTATAATTCTAAATGTCCTACATGATGAAATACAAACTTGAAAGAGGATGATGAGTCAGAGAAGAGACAAAACACCAGCCACCATATCTTCAATTAGCTGGGGGTAAAGGAGGGCATTATGGCCAGTGTCTGTGTGGCTGCTTGGGGGGCCGTGCTTTGTGCCCAGGCCCTCAGGGTACCAGTAGCAGGATGGGCCCGAGCATCCGCTGAGAGGATGACCCCAGCTATCCCTGTGTAGTTTGGCTTGTACAGCTGTATCTTATTGGACAGGAACAAAGGGCTGCACTGCACCAGGGGGTTTAGCATTCAAGAGATAGAAGAACGGATCCTCTTAGACAAGACTCACAACTCCTATATTTTTACTATATAAATAGTCTATATTCACCACACTGAGAATGATGGGGAAAACGTTTGAAAGAACATGTGTTTAAATGTGCAAAATGTTCATTTGTGTTCCTGCAAGACGAGTTAATCTTGACGTTTTACCATCACTGCAATTGTTAATGTACATTTTCAGACTTATTTTCTAGTATAAGAGAGTATAGAGTATTGTGGTTTGTACTGTAGTCCTGTAAGCAACAAGAACAAACTCTTACATTTAATCATTGTACTGGTCAACTGAATAGTCCTTTATGTAAAATCACTAAAAAGAAAAGAAAAAAGGAAAGGAGTTTTGCTCAGAGTCTGTTGAACTTTTAGTTCTTTGTTCATGGTCTGCAGAAATGTTTGTCAATGCAAATGAAAACTTGTATTGTTTATCTGAATTTTTGTTATCAGGCAACAGTGGATGCTGCCTGATAAATTTAAATATCTATCTATCTATCTATCTATCTATCTATCTATCTATCTATCTATCTGTCTATCTGTCTGTCTGTCTGTCTGTCTATTATTTCACGTTGTTTGGGGCTTCTGGAAAATACAGAGAGTACCAATATCCTTCACACTGACTTATTTGTAAAAACCTATTAAATATCATAGTCCAACAAATCCTTCTGACACCCCTGAAAGCAACAGGGAAATATGAGCACGTTAAACTGGATATGATTTCTGCAACTGTCACCCATTCCCTCAGCTGAACTGCAAAAATAGATTGATTTATTGTGAGGAGCTCAGAAAAAAACGCGGTTTTTCTGAGCTCCTCACAATAAATCAAGTAGTTGATTATGGAGTACTTTCATAAGCATTTATCCAGTATATAGCTGACAGGTTCCGTCCAAAAAATGTGAGAAAGCTTGTAGGCTACCGGAGACCTCCTGTGCGTCAGGAGTGTTCTCATCTGATGCGCTGGAGACGGAGGCCGCTGCCAAAGCCGCAGGTCCTGTCTGGAGCCTCAGGATTACAGACCTGTGTGTGTGAGTGTCTGTCTGTACCTCTGTCACAATGCCAGAGCAATCACTGTCACACACGAATGTAAAGGCTGCAACATTTACTAAGAATGATACAATTTATCACCACTATCTTAACAAAAGTCGAATGCGCTGTTAGAAATGTACGTTTTCGCCATCGAACATCCTTTTTTAGTTTTAATAAATGTAGGCTGTATATGGTAGTAGGCTACTTGTTGTTATGGAAAAAGTTCTGTAATATTGCCTTAACTTAAAACGTGAGGGAAAAATATATTATGCGTTATTCCCCCACAATTTTAAAACGGAGACCAAGCTGTTGGCTTGGCGAGGCCTATTTATGATAGGCTAAAGGCTAACGTCTTCAAATATTGTAAACACAAAGGAGTAATTTCACTAATTTTGTAGGCTATTTCGTTTAGCAATAGCTTCATAATCTATTTAAATTAAATTCCTCTCAGACATATCAGAGCGGACATATTTCAGTTCTCTCAATTCTTATCAATTCAAAATAATTAGCCAACAATAATCAGAGTTCAGATAAAAGGCTACATTTGGCCAATAAAAATTAGCCACGCAAATATTTTCTCACTCTAAGTCGTTATTAATAAGCAATGGAAAGATTAAAACCAGAAAAGACGCTTGTTTCCTACAATCACCAGTGAATAACGATCTTATCTCCGGGAAATTGTGCCAAAATGAATCTAGCCTACTGGAGATGTAACTAAGGGTAGTTTATAAGCTAAAACAATAATCTGCTTCTGTTCACTTTGATAGAGACGGTGAAAAAAAGAAACTGGCCACTAATGCGTGTTAAAGTAGCCTATTTATGGCCAAATTTGAAACTGAAAACAATGACAAATTCTGCTGAATTCTGTTTATTTAAATATCCGTTTATTAGTTAGTCCATGCCTGTGTCCAACTTAGGCCTAATTAGGCTACAAACCAAATTTATATGTCTACCTATTTTCACTATTTAGGCATCAATTTCACTGTAATGTCAGGTTTTAACTTGCATGAGTAAAATAATAACAGGCGTTTGTAAATTGGTTAAATGATACAAGCTTTGTTCTATTTGGATATACTAAGTAGGCTTACCATATAAAATAAATAAATACTAAGTTGCAACAACTAATTTAAATTCCCCATCATTATAGCATGATTGATTAATTGTTCTATTTTTTAAATACATTTTTAAATAAAGCTTCACTATTGTGGGCTGACAACTGAACACCCGATTAAACGTTCTTCCTTGAACACAGGCGCAGCATGTGTTGATAACATGAACACATTTAATCTACTCACCGGAAACCCGCAGTGGATGACGATGATGAGGACCCGAGGAGGTTCCTGTTGGTCCTCTGGCTCTGGACAATGACAATTCCATTATCTTAAATCCATGCTGTCCATCCCACAATTAATTTAACTCCTTAGGCCTACATTAGCCGAATATCCCCATTATATCTCTGCGGATATAAAATCAGAATCATAGGCTGATTTATGACCTACCTTGACCTTGGCCAATAATATGTCAGACAAATAGCTGAGGCTACATTTTCCCAAAGAAATGCAGATTAGGCTTTCACCTCAAAAAAACTGCCTTTATTGGCAGTTTCTAATCCAATGCTATCTTATATTAACCTGCGTCAATGATGAGGTTGATTAGGCTATTAGCCAGCTGAATTTTAACTTCAATACTATCTAAGGTCATATGATGATGATCCATAATGAAATAAAGTGTGCTAAAAGTGGGATTTGTGTTTATATGATATAGCTATTAATATGAACAATACAAATTAAATGTGGTCTAATATTTTGTCACACATGCTGACAGTAAACAAAAGGAAATAGCAAGACTATTTTTTAGTGCACTCTATTACGCATGCGTCCACGCGCAGGCCTCTTAGCTTTGTCCGCTACAGTCTCCGACACATTTAGGCATTATTTATTTTTAGCTCTGGCGTGTGTCCGGTGTACCGGGGCCTAGCTGATGCACCCAGGTGGTTTTACTAAGGTGCATGTTTAGGTTTTCCTGGAGATTATGAGTAAGGAGCGTGGCTGTGCTGGTCTGTCCTTCATTAAGAGCTAGTCAGAGCAGAGGCATTTATCACGACAGTCTGAGCTTTCATAAACCGGTGTTCCCGCACACACACAGCATCTCTCTCTGTGAGCTACTGTGCCGAGCAAGCCTCCTCATTCAGCTCTCTGTAACAAATATGAAAGAGGTTATGTGCTCATATGAAAATGCTAAAATGTCTGAGCTTAAGCTAGCACCTGTGGGCTATGGGTCCTTCAGCTTGTTGCTATGACAACCTCAGTCAATGCAATCAAGTCAAGAGCAATTTTTTTTTGTAAGCCTATTTAAAAAAAACTGTTTGATAGGGCTCAAATAATATCTCTCATCTGTATTTATCCTAGGGCTTGGCGATATGGACCAAAAATCATATTCTGTTATTTTTAGGCTGATTTCCGATACATAATTAATATCGGTATTTTCTACAAGTGGGCTAAATGTTCAGTTGTACAAAGCCAAATTTGAGATGTAGTGTCACACATCTGATCATTTAAATCGAAAATGTGCCCAGATAACAGAACCACTGTTTTTCTTTTTACAATCTAGGTCTTCTGTGTCTCTCTCCATGTTGCAAGAGAATTTGTGAGCTAGAGGGGGTCTACGCACAGACGCAGAGGGAGAGACAGAGGACCAAACGATGGCAGGACTTTGTGGGGAAACGAATTACTTAAAGCAACATCAAACTACATTGGTCCAAACGGTATTGTCAATTTTTATATCTCTTTTGAAAACTGGCAATTTTCAGTTTTCGTGTTCTGTAGTTTATCTGTTGCAAGCCTTTTCTGTCTTGGATTTGTGCTCCCAAAGCACAAACTACAGTAAAAGTTCTAAAACTACAATAAGAAAGCACCACATAGCATGTGTTGCAGTATAAAATATTTTATGATAAATCAATCATGCAAGAACTGTGTCCAGATTTAAAATCACGAAGTATGCAGGACATGTCATTGGTCTGTCTACACTGTCAAACATCAAGGTCCTTTGGTTTGAAGATCACCAGGGGGTTAATTAGGTAGCTAAATGTGTCATGATCTTTCCAGCAGTGAAATTAAAGGAAAAACTTTCCCTTTTTAATGTTTTGTGGTTTTGCAGAGCAGTGCAGAAAAAATAATATTTTTGTACAGTAAGATTCTAAGCAAAACAATACCATCGCCCATTTGAAAAACGTTGGTCTGTTCTTCTGAAAGATACGTACCCAGCTCATCTCGTGTGTTGTGGCTGTGGATCTTGACACTCACTGGGCTCCAGTGTGCTCCATGACGCCTCGTACGAGGTCAGACAGAGGACAGCAACCCCACTTCCCATTTCCCTTTCAAAACCTCAACCCCCATCGCTACAGCAGGCCAGCTTAAGTTCCCAGAATGCACCTCTCCAGCCGGCTGACCCCCGGGTCGGCAGCTGTCAATCACATCCTCAGCTGGCTCTGGCAGCTTCTGGACATGGAGCGGAGGATGTGAGGGAGGCCTCTGAGAGGAGCACTGCCTCTGCATAAGGGATCATCTCTGTGCATTCATGGCGGGTAATTGAATTAGCTATCCTTCTCCTATTCTAATGCAAACCTCAGGTTGAATCACCACCCTGTACGTGAGAGGAAAGGCCCCAGGCAGTGATAGCCAGAGACAAAGACAGCCAGCTTGTATGAAGTACAGAGTTGTACTTCATTCTCGCTGGCTGTCTATGTTAGTGTTCATCTGGCAGGTCCATATTAATAACTTTTCCATCTACATGCTATTGGACCATCACACAGATTGTCACTGGAAAAGGTCAGATCTTTGTTTACTCTCTACACACATGACAGATTTTGTTCACTATTATAACATCATCAAATTATTACATAAACTTTTAAAAGTCTGATTTTATGTAATAAAGAAGATTAGTGCCCGATTAGTTAATTTATTTGGATTAGAGTTGTGTCTGTGTGTACACATATTATAAGATTTCCATAGAGTTCCTTTATTGATCACCCGTTGGGGAAATTCAAATTGGCCCAGCAGCAGAGGGGATATAGTGACTTAAAGAAAGAATAAAATACAGAATCAAATATATGAAATGTACAAACTATATACAATTAAAAGTAGAATATGGTATTCTTGTGTATATCTGTACATGTGCAAAGTTTCAGAGGTAGTATATCTCTGCAAGCCGAGGATGTGCCAATAAGTTGTAAGCGAGAGGATGTAAGGTGTAACAGGGTGTGACAAAGCCCTGCAGACTGACAGGCAGGCAGAGAGGATGTAGTGGAGGGAGGGGTGGAAGGCCGCAGGGTCACCTTTATCTACGCTGTCTGTGCCCAGAGCCGGGAGGCGGCAGGGGGAGACCTGGGACTTCCAACAGGCTGAACTGATTTCCTGTGCAGGGTCATGCTCAGGACAGGCTTGGAGGACAAGGGTTTAGGACCATGAGGAGTGGTGAGTGGAGCTGGTCATGGTATGGACAGCGAGTTGATGCTATTTTCTGCCATTTCCCTGCTTTTAACCGTCGCTTCTTTCCCTGTGTGGGTGAAGATAAAATGCACACATCTCCTTCACATGATGTGCTTATTTTATAAAGGACAATACTCATTTTTGTTTGATGTGGCAAAGATTTCAATGTCTATTTTGAAAGATTTGCAAGTCTTGGAAAGTCTTTTCAGTGCCCCCTTCCCCCCTCAAGCATAATTAAGCAAGCCACAGCACACAGACATCCACGCAGACTCATAGGAGACTTTGATTCCTCAGCAAATAACATACCCATAATCCTCTACATCTTATGCTCTCTTGATGCAGTATTCATATAAACACTGGTACCTGCGGCAGCTCTGAGATCATAGCACAGCCGTTCTTCCTTTTGCCCACATTTCTGGAATGCATTTACTCAGCTGGGTCCGTGAATTCAAGAGTGCCCTGCTACCTCAAGCTACAGAGGACATGCTTGTCACGAGATTTGAGAAACATATCCGTGTCCCCCTGTGAGTACATCTTAGAACTTCTACTCCCCTCTAATAGAATTATGAGGTTTTTAAATGTGGATAGCCAGACAGTTTGATAAATGCTGGCAACTACACCTAGGCCGAAGTTTACGGGGATGAATACACTCAGAATGTGGGAGGGTAAAAGGTGGCACTGTGGTTGTGATTAACATGACAGCGTGGCCTTTTTTAGCCTCTACGCTCTACTGACCCAAACATGTTAATCTAAGTCATGTTACTCATGTCATTAGGCCTAATATCTAAGGACACTAATCATTTTAAATTTAAAGGACCTCTTCCTTTCTGCACAAGCAGCCATGTCTTTGCAATTTGTCTCCAGATGCAGACTGGAATTTTCATTTTGTTCATACGCTTTTATGACTCTCTTGGTAAAGAGAGGAATGTAGTTTGAGAGTATTGTCTGCACACTGGAGTATGAATAAGATTGGTTGATTAATGAAGAAAATGGTTTCCTGTTGGTTTATTAATGCCGGTTCATTGACAAGAACATTTGGTAGGTTTGTCAGCTTTTCGCTATTTGTTATTGAAATAATGATGGAAGTTAGACTTCATACCAGTAAAGATTCAAGCAAGATTTTGAGCTCACTTGGAACCATCATTCACATGCCATCTTAACTCTGTATTTCTTTCTTCCTACGCTTGGATCTGTAACATGTACTGTGGACACATTTAAATTTCAGAGCTCAAAATGGAATCAAATGGGGCTTATGAGGCCTCTCAAACCAAATGGACCTCATGTTTACACACTTGTCCTTCAGCTGAACTGCGTGCGGCCTCAGGTATCCTGACAGATGGTGAGATGTCCCCAAAACCAGCGGTACCGTGTCTGAACCTGGTAAGTACACTGTGTTTAGAGGATGTTTGTTGAGATTGGAGATAAGGTGTCAGTCTCAAAAGCCTTTTATCTTAATGCTGAGTCTAACGCTTTCTGAGGGTAGTCAGTCTGTTTTGAGCTGCATGGTATAAAATCGTGTGCTCTGTGTCATGGGCAAAGCAGATTTTTCTGCTTTCACTCTAAATGTTGTTATTATTTTTATATTGACTCTCATCAAAACAGTTGTCAATTGAGTTCAAGGAAAAGCCCCACAAAGATTTAAGAATTATAGTGCATTAATTAAAACTGTATTTCACTGCAAGCAGGGGATGTTATGACCTTCATAGTAATTGTTTTGCTGTTTCCATCATTTTTGAAAGACATTCAGTATTAATTTAGTGCAACCACAGGAAATCAGCAACATAGTTTAAACACAAGGAAATGGTGAACTACTGGCCTATATGTCTGGCAGACGCCTGTAATGTATAGTACCGAAAAGAGTTTGTTTTTTTCCCTTTTTAGACCTCCCATTGGTCCATTATACTTTAGATTGCCGATCGAATATTCATTTTGTTTAAATTAAGATTTTAATTTGAGAGTCCTTGGTTTAAAATTAACGTTAATTTAATATATAATTAGAATACAATTTCTTAAGTTATCTCTATATCTCTGTAGCGTAAATACGATATAGGCCTAGGCCTAACTGCCTCATATGCAATTACATCTATTGATGAATGCCGGCGCATTTTCAACTGACCATTATGGGTCTGGGTCTGTTTAAAAACAAAGCCAGCGAAAAATATAGGCCATCAGGTGGACAGTTAGATAAATGATCTCACTAGATTTTCACATTTTGTTTATAGCAAAGCCTATTCAATTATGATAATTGCGTATGGATTTGGGTCTCAATTAACCTATTATCCAAAATGAGTTTTACCTCTGCTGATTTCCACATGCTATGTAGGCCTAACTGCGTAGTAAGAAATCTTTTGTATTTTTCTCAGATTTTCTTCTCTTTTTAATATGAGTCTTTTCAATAGTTTGATGAGTGTGCTGAATTTTAATGTAAAATGCAATGTCTTCACTTTCTGGTTTAGCGGCAGAAGGACACCTGTAGGCCTGTTTATTGACTTTAGAATAATGCATCGAATTGATAGGAAAAATTTTTTTAAAATCGCTGTTAAACTGATCGAAGACCATAGTTCGTGCAGAAATGTTTAATAGACTAAAAGGAAGAAAGTCTCAGTCTGATAGAGAGAAAAAATCGCGCCCGTTATGCCATGGGGTGTAAAGTTTTAAAAAATAATGTTAAAATGAAATGAAATAGTTATATGAAAAAAGTAAAAAAAAAATAAAAATAGACTGTCATCATGGCATTCAGTAAAAAAGTGTATTTTTAGTCGGTCAGTTTCCCTGCCTAAACTGTTGCGTGTGCCGTCTGCGTCTCCTGTCCTGCTTGATTTGGTGATTAGGCCCATAACAATATATGAAATAGGAATTAAATGGTTAATTGGAGGGACAGAAACCACACGTGATTGAATTTTTGGCGGATTATATCAGACTGCTGGTTGATGTAACAACACCCCGCCACACACACACACACACACACACACTCTCTCTCTCTCTCTCTCTCTCTCTCTCTCTTTCCCTCTGTGTCTCTCGTACACACGCACGCACACACACTCCAATCCCGGTTTCACGGGTCTTTGTTTCTGATCTGTTAAATCCCACCCACTTGACATGAACACAGAAGAGGAAAAAAAAACTCTCACTCAGGCGCCCACACTATCAGCGCCCAGTCGCTGTTGTCTGTGCTGCCTGCTGGACCCGTAAGATGGACACGGAGAGTTGTTTGCCTTTCTCTTCGCAGACCAGCAGGAGGACGCCAGAAAACTCTCCGGGACTGGAGCACGGCGGCTCCGGCTCCTTTCTTTCCTGCGATGAGCTGCAGAAACCCTCGCACCTTCCCCCTCCTCTTCCTCACCGTCTCAGCCTGCGGGGGGATGTGTATGCTGCCGCCATGGGCAGGTTTGGTGATGCTGCGGCGGACTTTACGCACGGCGCTGCGCCGGCGAACCCGCCCGCCTCACCATCCAAACACAGCAAGTTCTTGGACAGTATAAACCAGGATCAAAAGGGGACGGCGATAAGCGGCAAGCCGACGTTTTACGAGAGTAATTCGGAAGGTAAGTTTATAGAGAATGTGTGTGTTACAAAAAGAAAAGAAATGCAACTGACCATATGTAAAAGTAGGCGCAACAACAATATCTTTAATAACAACGATCTTTGCTTGTTTTTCGTATTTGTCTGAACTACAAAGCGCCTTTGTTTGACAGGACACTGTGTTTTTTTATTAAAAGGCATTTAAAAATTAAAGTAGTTTTTATAGCCTACAAAACTTTCTTTTGTGCTGAAGACAATCCCTGCATTACCATATTTCCCCCCTTTTTTGACATTTCCAAAATAAAATAATGGCCATCCCCTACAGGATAAGTAAAAAAAAATCTAAATGAATTGATGAATGGATGAAATAAAATATGAGAACGATAATTATCCTTGGCAATGCCTTGTTAAATTTTATAAGAATTAAATGACACAAATCTAGTGGATCAGTTTTCCAAGCTTTTTTCTTCTTCTTTTTTTTTGCAGTCTTCAATTTGCTGTTTACAGACTTTGTAGCCTAAATGTGTCATTTCAACTAGCAGGCTAATTACAAAAAAGTGTTACTTGATTTTTACTGGTTATGTAAATGAAAGCATGGTTGTGATAAAAATGTCAACAAGATTTCTTTAACTTGACAGTCCATGATGTAAAGTGAGAGAGGTTAAAGGTCAGCCTGGCAGCAAGTTGGGTGTGTCATTAGGCTACTAGTCAGCTATCAGGCTTTCAGGCCAACGTTCAGCTTAATATTTCTGTATTTTAGCCCTTAGACTGATGTTTCTCATTCTCATATTTTTAAATTTTTGGTAGTCTTTACCACATCAGGAGTGAATTTTGCAAGCTGGCGTGCTCCCAAAGGCTGTCAGCCTAGTAGCCTGTAAATGTCCATCTTTGGAAGAAAACTAATGATTGGATATGTTGAACTGCAGCCTGAAGAAATGTTGTTGTCCTTCACTTTATTTATTGGTGTTGATGATTCTGCAAAGCAACAGAGGATATGAGTGCTGATAAGGTCTTTGTGATATCTGTGTCCAGAATAATATACAACAGCTTGATTCATGTTACTGCCAAAGACAGCCAATAGACTTTTTTTCACCATTAGTTATGATAACTATATTCCAGTTTAAAGTGGACTTTTATTACTTTTCCTAGAAATTGTGTTTAAATAAGAGAAGGCATACATGGTTTCCCCATAACTCTGTCGAGCATGCGCTCACCCACACATATGCGCATATGCAAGTTTAATTTAACTTATTATTAAATTACTGGGTATATCACTATAAGCGATTAGGGCTTTGCATGTATGCACGTGCACAGTAGATACTGCGTGTTTGCATGTAACCATACTATTCACTGATGTGTTTTTGAGTTTGGGTTCAGACACCTTCAAAGGCAGACACGTCTTCCTGTTTTGTCTACAGTGAGAGGAAAGTTTAGTGATGGTGGGACAGGCCAACACATTTATAACCCTTGGATCATCTTCACACTTTGAAATTTTAATTTAGTTTTTTAATTTAGTTTTAATCAAGTTTGTTGTTTGCAATCAATTTTGCAATCGTAATACAGATTTTGTCATTTTTTAATCAATGGGATTGACTTTGTTTTCATAGAATTGCTTCTCCATTGAATTTTTATAATGCAAACTTGTATTTTTCCAATGAAAAGGGCCTAAATGTTTCTCACTGTTACAAATAAACGGGTGTCTGAATGTAAAAAATAATAATTTTTTGCGTTTACTTATTTGGGAGATTTTACTCTTCTTGTTTATTAAGATATGTCGTACTGTATTTGCTATATTGCTAAATTCTGGTTTACATGTATGATGTTCCCAGTGTGAGATTTATTTTTTGTCTTTATATTTATGGCATATCTGACACCAAATATTCCAGACTAAATGTATCCATGGGCACAAGAAATCTCTTGCCTTATTTATATTGTCTTGTATAGAAATATGCACAAACAAATACATCTTATTTCTCCAATAAAATAAAATAATCCTTCACTATTTAAATAATTTTGTGAACTCAGCAGCATGAACTCAAGTTCAGATCTTGCAAATCCCCAGCTAGATGCTGAGATTGTTCTTTTTTAATTATCTTCTCTTTTTTTTTTATCTGCTAAAGTAACTACGGCAGATGAATTTAAAGCCGGTGGATGTTCTACATTTATTAAAGAAACAGGATGAAACATATGGTTTAAAGTTTTGCACAAACTGAAAACCTTTATGTATGAAGCAAGAGGTCTGGAAAAGAAGCTTAAATTTCTACCACGACTATTTCCGTGTATTAGAATTGATCCCCTGTGCTCACAGCATGATATCCCTACCTATACATTTTGAATGTATCCTCTATTTGCCTTTTCCCGCATTTCACATAGATCTCCAGTTACGCTGGAGTGGAGGCAGAGCGGATGTGGGTGCTTGACAGCGTAAAAGCTATACAATGTCCTGCAGCCCCAGTTTCCAATTTTAACGGGGAATATTTTCAGCATGAATTGCGGTGTGAGGTGGGATCTAATGGACACGAGGAAATTAATGTTGCAATGAAAAGTGCTCTCTGTTGGGCCCCATATTGAATTAGGAAAATACCAAAGTAGTGTCTCAGCTGCCCCCAGCGAGTGAGTGCCTGCAGATAGATGGAGAATGATTTTGTTTTGGAGCTCAGGGTTAAACATAATGAACATGGACAACAACATCCAAACACTGCAGGAGGGAACAGCCCTTTCCATGGCCTGTTAACAGGAAAGGAAGTAATACTTTCAGATTTCCCCTTACTGCTGAATGTAAAGGCCAGAATGTATATTAATTCAAACAAGCATAGGCTGTATCAACAGATAACTCTGTCATAATAATAATTCAGTGCTGTATCTTGATTGTCTTACTCTTAATGTGAATATTTTGACGTGAACATTGCAATAAGTTTCCCTTGTGTCTGTGTGGAAGGTGACCCTAAAAGTTTCTTTTCTATATTTCCAAATGAAACAAATCAAATTTTGTTTTTCACTTATCGCCCTGTGGGTTTAATTCAAGCCAACAAACAGAGAGTTCACTGCCTAAATATGGGTTGTCTGAGCTAATTAAATTATAACACTGTTGGGTTGAATTAGTGTTGTGTGTTGCTTTTCTCAGGCATCTCACAGGCTCTTATGGCAGTTTGAGTTTGGGAATTAAATAGAGAAGCTTAAAAAAACAAGCGGGAGATTAATGATTTTCAGTGATACCTCACAAACAAAATGGTTGATGTGATACCCTGTTTCATTAACAGCATGCAGGATTATTGTGTGTTGTTATTAAAATATTAAAACCAATGGGTGCCAGAACCATATCCAGGTGAAAATGTGCCAGTTAAAAAAAAACAATTTCTCAGGCGGTGAAAATGGGACTGGTTGATCGTTCAGCTGTTTGCACCGGTGCCTCACATGCAAAGAGATTTGATTTTCAGCACTGACCATTACTATACAACAGTCGTGCGTTTCTCTGGCTCCAATTTCCTCACAATTCTAAAAGATATTTAAGTTGCCTATGGGTGTCAATGTATATCTGTTATATCCTGTAAAAAAAGGCTGCTGATTTGTTTGTGGTGATTCTCGGGGTCCTGCACGATCTTTCTGCAATATTTTCCACAAAAGAAGTACACCAGGGGTATCTTTAATTGATCCTTTATTTAAACACTGAGATCAATAATATTTTTAAAAATGTTTAATCATTTCTAAATTGATGCTTATGAATTTGACAATAACAAATGCTAGAATTTGCATATGAATTTAAAAACACTGTCTGCCTTTTTCTGTGTGCCCCTCATGCCTCAGTCAGAGGGAAAGGAGCTCCAAAGGCCATGGGCTATCCTGGTATTGTCACAGACTGTTGTGGCAAACTCAAAGAGACAGGCATCACTTTACATGGGGACTCTATCGCTGACTCCATCGACTTATCAGGCAAGAACAAGAAGCGGCGCAATCGCACCACCTTCAGCACATTTCAGCTGGAGGAGCTGGAGAAAGTGTTTCAGAAGACGCACTACCCTGACGTGTACGCCCGGGAGCAGCTGGCCCTGAGGACTGAGCTCACAGAGGCTCGGGTTCAGGTCTGTTAGGGCAACAATCTCATATTTTACAACATTTCGTTTTATAACTGTAGGCAGAACAGAGTTAATGGCCTGAACAAGACCTGTAATCTTCTTTTGATACAGTATTTTTTTGTATTTGAAAGGTTTGGTTCCAGAACCGGAGAGCCAAGTGGAGGAAACGGGAACGCTATGGGAAGATCCAGGAGGTCCGCAACCACTTTGCCACCTATGATATCTCTCTTCTCCCTCGCCATGACACATACCAGGTGGGCCACTGCAGATCTTAAATGACGTACATGTTGTGCTACACGTAATGAATGATCCTCCTGTGTGTTTTTTATGCTCAATCCCACCTTTGCTGATATTATATAATGATTTGGTGTGGTGTGGATTTGTTGATATTCATTCCACCAAATTCCAAATGTGATCTGTCCTAAATCTCTCATTGTCCAGATGCAGGGCAACCTGTGGCCAGGGGCGGCTTCAGGAGGAAGCGGTGGCTCAGGTGCTGGCTGTGTCCTGGGAGCTGACTCCATCCCCTCGTCCTGCATGAGTCCATACGCTCACCCCCACAGCAATCTGCAGGGCTTCATGGGCATGCCCACATCCCCAAGCCATCCCCACCACCACCACCCACCACACCATCCGGGCATCAACGGCCTGTACTCGCTCCACAGCTTCCCAGGAGGCCTCGGGTCCCCTTCCATCGAGGGGCCCGACACTGAATATAAGCCGACGGGCCTGGTGGCGCTGCGGATGAAAACCAAAGAGCCAGGCAGCATCCTCTCCTGGCCTACATGACCACAACAGTGCCAGCTCCCCATTATGCACTGACTGAGCCAAAGCATATTACATTTCTGACCCATACACAACCCCCAATGTACACACCCACCTCAGCATATGAATAATATTTCCTCTTAACAATTATATAAGCCAACTCGGTGACGTTAAACATTTCAGAAGATAGTGGAACAGGAATGTCATGAAAATTGAGGGCATTGAGCCTCTTGCGCAAAAACACCCAGCGTATTATTAGGTACTTTATTGTTTCCAGTTTTACTTTGATATCACAATGCTGAGACCAAAGAGGAAAAACTATTTAAGCATGTAAAAATTGTAATTATCATATTAATCATTTTTTTTGTCTGTCGTGCTTTGTAGTGTGACCATTAATAAAGGCCTCAATCTAAATAATCTGTCTTATTCAGTAGGAAACTATTTTTGGGAAAAGAGATGGAACAAAATCAATCTTAGACAGAATTATTCTAGCCTTGACATTAAAAAAAAAACAAAAAAACAAAACGATAACCAAAAGTCTGTGTCACACATTTAACTGGGAATGCGGTGGCGAGGCAAAAATGCTTTGCAGGCTGTGGTTGCCATAAACACAAAGATTTCTGCTGTGCAGGAAGTGAGCTTCTTTGTATTCGGGAAGTGCAGCCTTCTTGGCTTGGCTTCAAGAGGCCTTCAGGTGGCACTTCATGTATCAGGAGCGAGTGGCAGGTTCATTAATGGAAAGCTAACTCAGCGACCACACTTCAGTATTGATGATAAAGTAGAGAGCCTCCCACAGACGGCTGGCTTTCCATTGAGACAGGCATTTCACATTCACATCTGGCGACAGTGGTAAACCCGAACAACTGAGTAATGAGTTACAGTTTAATCGAAGAACTTGGGGTTACCATGGACCAGACCGTATTTTGTTTGGTAATATTATTCACAGAAGCCAGTTCATCTGCTTTCTGCTTTTATTTATAAGTATGTGTGTGTTCATGTGTTGTCTTTTCAAAAAAAACTAATACAAATATAACAAACTAAATATGCTGCTGTAGCTTACTTGGTCTCACATGTATTCTGAATGCATTTCTAATAATTGTTTTCAGGAAAACTCCTTGTTGTGCTTTACCCCAAACTGTTTACTTTATTGTCAAGGAAACACTGAATTGCACGGTACCATCCCATCTGGTGTAAATTACTAAATACCAACATATTCATGTCAGATGTGCAAACATTTCAATCTGTGTGAGATTGAAAATGTAACTTGAATTGAGGTAAAAGTTCCACTGGTGGACAAAGCCCTCCCAAGCTCCATTTACTCCCCGGGAGTGTACATGTCTTATGGGGGAATATTGGCTCTCCTTTCCTTCGCTTGCTTCACAGTGACAGCCAATGCAGGGGCGGATTAGCTGCCATTCCCTTTAGTCTGTGCCGGGGTTTTGTGTGAGCCACTAACATGTGGTTCCAATAGAAGAATGCACAAACCCATCAGAAACAATTTCCACACCCACAGCTTCAAATTCCAGCCAGGCCCTGGGAGATGGCAGTCCTTGCTGCAGTTACATAGCCTCCCTTATTAAATCCCAGATTAAGTGGAGAAGATAAGAAGACCTGTCAGTAGGGATAAGGGATTGAGGCGATGGCCATCTTTAGGAAAGCTGAAGAAATAGCAGATGGATGGATCAGTGCTCAATTGTAATATTTATTCTTAGATAGGGAGCAGGTTAATCAAATGTATCTGTCCAGAAACACAAGAGGAAACTTGGTGGCTTAGTGAATTTGATATATTAACTCTCTAACACTGTCAGGACAGTTGTAATAGAATAACTTACAATATTATAAATCTGGTATTGTTTATTCCACTTTCAAAAAGGAACAATTACCTCTTCAATAGGCAGTCATAAGTTTTAAGTTGTCATTCTAGTTACAGTGGTGTGGCATAAGCTTTTATCTGTATTGACTCAATATATCAGGCTACAAAAGTCTTGTATGATTTGTCAGAAAAGAAATGAAAAAGACTCCACGATGCTGGGGGTATTTATTAACTAAGCATCACTCTGTGTCCCAGGGTCATTGGGTGAAAACTGTCACTAGAGTCTGGAAATTACTATACCCTTAGCCTCCTGGACAAAAAAAAATATGATTTAATGCTCATTAAAATCTGTAAAACTGCCTGCTGGCCACTGTTCTGAGCTTTGATCTCAAGATTTATCTTGGCCTTGAAGTGCAGCTATTTTGACACAACAGATCCTTGTATTTGAAGTAGTCAAACTGCATCAACATGTCCCACTAAGCTAAACAATGTGGTAGCACAGTGTGGCCAACTCAGTAACACAGTCAAACAGTGGAGTGAGGCAAGTTCAACACAATTTGTATTTGGCTGCTACCAGACATACCATCAGTATTTCTTCATTTAGCAGTTCATCAACTACAGATTAATAGGCGCCTATTTGCATTTCATTGTACAGTGTGCACAAAATGTTTTCACACATCCAGAAGTGCAAAAAGTGGTTAATAGGAACAGTAAACTCAGGTGTGTTATTTTATTTTAGCATGATTCAAGTAAAGGTTTTACTCATAAATAGGGGGGAAATAACTAAAATAAAGCACAAGGAAAGGCCAAGTAAGGGTAGTCTGTTTTCATTTTGCCTGCAACTTCAATGGTGTTACCCATTGAAAGGCACCAACAAATGTAGTGACCTAAAATACCTACAGTATTTAACTTATTAACTTAAAAGGCTGTTCATAGCACATTTTATCTACACAAAAGTCCTACAATTATGACTGGAGCCTACATAAGAGAAATTACAACTACTTTGTCAACACCTTGCTTTGTCCACGGAGAAAGGCCATGTGCCTATCCAAGGTCATTTTTAAGGATTAGTTAAGGCCTTATGGGCTACTGTGCCCTTTGAACTGCTGTTCAAGTACTGCCACCTTGTGGTATTAGGTATATCCCTCCACACCATGATAACCCCCCCCCCCCGTCCTCCTGTCAAATTCTAGATTATGGTTTATTATCACAAAATCTAGTCATTACACATGTTTCGTGTGTGCTCTCCATAAAAGGAAATAAAATTGAATGGGGATGGGCAAAAAATTGATACATTCAAATAGCCCTGGGATAAATTGTAAATCTCTCTCTAAATACTACCTTGTTGTGTTCAAAATATTTAGCATTGTGATGTATTGTAGGTGTCATGAAAGTGTTGAATTCAGCATATTGTAAAGCGTTCCAGTTATCTTGTCCACCTCCTTCACTTCGTTACAAAATTTGAAATACAAAACACAAATAAAATTCGTTTACATTTTAACGTGTCAGAGGATGATTGACACCCGTTTTAAAGTTTTCAACCCACTTTTCCAACCAATCAGGTCGAAGGGGCGGGTCCTCACCTAAGTCTTTACAAAATGGCGACTGTTGTTGTTTTGCCGCAGGGTCAGTGAATAAATCCGTTTTTTATTTCAGTAATTTTCTGCAATATTTTGCAGAAACTGCAATAAAAACCCAGACGTCCCAAGGGTCGGCTCCGTGTGGACTGAAATGAAAGGTAAAGAGCGGTCGCCGATTAAAAAACGCTCTCGGGCCTTGGACGATATTCGAGACAGGGGAGGATGCCACCCGACCAGCAAGAAAATGGGGGCTCTCTCCGTTTCCAGTGGGAGTAATAATGGAAATAGCTCGACCAAAAGCGACGGCGGGTCGACGAGAAGGAGTCTGCTCGGTGATAAAAGAGACCGAGATTTTGACGGTCATAGTCGGACTGGAAATAACCACAGCTGTCAGTCTGCCGCTGCTAGCTCCCTCGGTAAAAACCACAACCTAAGCCTGACGCTGGATTTAGCCTCACCGAGGACCACTTCACGGGGGGAGCAGCGGATTCAGCCGCCCAGCGCCGAGAGTGAGTACAAAACCCTCAAAATAAGCGACCTCGGCACCCAGCTGAGCGACGAAGACATAGAGGACGGACTATTTCATGAATTTAAAAAATTCGGCGATGTGAGCGTTAAGATAAGCCGTAGCAACGACGAACGGATAGCGTTCGTGAATTTCAGGAAGCCGGAGGACGCCAGAGCTGCTAAGCACGCCAGGGGACGGCTGGTGCTGTACGACCGTCCGCTGAAAATAGAGGCAGTGTACATAAACAGGAGGAGAAGCCGCTCCCCTGTGGAAAGAGACTTGTATGCTGCAGCACAGAGCCATAGACATTTGCAGAGACCCCTCTCGCCCACCGGGCTTGGATATAGAGACTATCGGCTACAGCAGCTGGCACTGGGGCGGCTCCCTCCCCCCCCGCCGCCCCCTTTGCCCAGAGAACTGGAACGGGACAGGGAGTTTGCTCTGTTTGAAGCCAGGGCACGTCCAGCTTTCATTGCAGAGCGAGCAGCTTTTCGTGAGGAGGATTTTATATCTCCAGAAGATGACCAAAGAGCCAACAGGACATTGTTTTTAGGCAATCTGGACATAACTGTTACAGAAGCAGACCTGCGGAGAGCTTTTGACAGGTTTGGGGTCATAACTGAAGTGGACATTAAAAGACCCACACGAGGACAAATCAGCACATATGGATTTCTGAAATTTGAGAACCTTGACATGGCACACCGTGCTAAGCTTAGTATGTCTGGCAAAATAGTGGGCCACAACCCCATAAAGATAGGCTATGGGAAAGCAACTCCCACCACACGCCTGTGGGTGGGTGGACTTGGACCCTGGGTTCCTTTAGCCGCCCTAGCAAGAGAGTTTGATCGCTTTGGTACTATAAGGACCATTGACTACAGAAAGGGGGACACTTGGGCCTACATTCAGTATGAAAGTTTGGACGCTGCACAAGCGGCATGCACACACATGAGGGGCTTCCCGCTGGGAGGCCCGGAGAGAAGACTTAGAGTGGACTTTGCTGACACTGAGCATCGTTACCAGCAGCAGTTCCTGCAGCCTCTTCCAATCCCACCTTTTGACATGGTAGCTGAGTCATTTGTTCACCGTGCCACTCCTGAACCTCTGAGGGTCAGGGAACGAACTCCACCGCCTCTTCACTTCAGGGAGAGAGAGCTCTTTCCTGGAACTGAGTGGCCCAACCCAGCAATTCGTGATCGGGTACGGGCCTCACCCTTTGAGCCTCTGGAGCACCTGGAACGTGAGCGGCGGGCACGGGAGCCCTGGTCTTTGGAACAAGAGCTGCAGGGACGAGAACCAGCACGCAAGCGGCGTGTAATGGAGGATGGACGCCATATAGACCACTCACCTGACAGCACTGAGAGGACTGTAAGGCGTAGACGGGCTTCTCCAGATGGTAGTCCTGGAGGTAGCAGCAGAGATGGAGGCCGCTTCAGTGACTCAGAGCGCCCGCTGCGGGGTGAGAGACCCTCCCCTGCACGCGAACATCACAGCAGCCTGGAAAGAGCTGGGGCTGAACGGAGACTCAAAAGCCAGAGTCTATCTGACAAAGGACCTTTAAGCAGTAACATTTCAGCAGTTGGGGAGCGCAAGCGCAAAGCAGGCGATGGTGGTAAGGGGCCGGCCAAGAGAGAACGTTCTGAGAGCAGTTCCAAGGGAGGTCAGCCATCGAAACCAGATGGCACCAAACTCAGTTTGGCCTGGCATGGTATGCTATTGCTCAAGAACAGCAACTTCCCGGCCAACATGCACCTGCTGGAGGGCGATCACAACGTAGCCAGCGACCTGCTTGCTGACGGCACAACAGGGAGGCAGGTGAGCGAGCTAAAGATCACCCAGCGTCTCCGTCTGGACCAGCCCAAGCTTGACGAGGTGTCCCGGCGCATCAAGGTGGCGGGGCCAGGAGGCTACGCCATCCTGCTGGCAGTTCCTGGGACCACAGAGGATATATCTTCGTCTGATCCCGCAGTCTCAACTCAGCGGCCGCTTCGCAACCTGGTGTCCTACCTCAACCAAAAACAAGCAGCTGGAGTCATCAGCCTACCTGTGGGAGGGAGCAGAGATAAAGACAACACGGGGGTTCTTCATGCTTTCCCTCCCTGTGATTTCTCCCAGCAGTTCCTGGATTCCTCTGCCAAAGCTCTGGCTAATAGTGAAGAGGACTATCTGGTCATGATTGTGGTTCGTGGAGCATCTTAAAAAAATCAGAACACACAAAGTTCAAGTGGTGTAAAAAAAAAAAAAAAATTCTGTATGTCAGTAACTATTGCATGCTGCGTGTTCTGCATTAGGGGGTACACTAGTATGGTTCCTGAGTGTTTGTATGCTGCCATGTATTCCACTAAAAGGACAAAAAGTGCCCTCCTACAAAACTAAAAGGGTGTGTTTTTTTGAAATTATTTTTTTTAAGTGCTCACAAAGTCATTAACCTTCAGTAATTCAGTCAAATACTGTAAAAGAGTCAAATATGAGGAGCATTTGTTGAACACATTTCAGTTTCATTTAAGAAGAGATAAGTCGTATAGAAAACACATTTTTGTTTTTGATTTACAGTTTTAAAATAATAATAAAATAGATATCAAACTCTACAAGAAAAAAACTAAAACGTTTAGAACTGCCACGAGTGGACACAATAACACCTCCGTTACAATATAACTACAAACAATGGCATCAGAAGCTACAATAGTGTCGAAGACACAGTTTTAACAAAAGCTGAAAATGACAAGCTTAACAAAGGTCATGTTTTTTTCTGGGCTGTTATTCCTTATTGCTTTAGATTGTATTGGTGTTGTTATTTTGTCTACCTCCTATACATGAGGGGGAATCGGAAAACATTCTGTTTCAAAGCTCTGAATTACAGTGCAATAATCTTTTTACTATAATCACTTTTGGATGGAGACACAAGTGAGCATGACATTTTTGAAGTTCTGGTTTTCAGTAAAGGTGTTATGAATGATTTGGTACTGCAGTTACAAAGCTAATTTCTTTGGAGAAAGATTTTGAAGGTCAAAACATATCGCACAGCTCTTCTCCAGGGCACCACATGCCGTGCACCAGACGTAACCACCCCGACAACAACGAGACAGCATTAAAAGTTTGGTGAATGGAGTGTGGCGTACCAAAGAAGAGTTGTGCAATGTGTTTTAATTTTGATGGACTTGCATTGAAGCTCCCACTGGCCTGCCTGTGTGCGTTCTCAAAGTTAAAACATTTTGAAGGTCACTAGTTAAAGCTTCTCTTCACATACCTATGTTGTGAATTCTGTTTGAAATTGAAATTATGTTCAGGTTCATCATGGTTTGCATTTGAGTGTATCTTAATCTTAATGTGTTCCTCAATATTGGAACACCAAATTGCAAGACAGACAATGAACTCAGTGTATGTCCACTGACAAAGTTAAATAGTTACTTCAACTTTATGTGGAATGCTGAATACTAACAGATATGAGATTTCTGCCCAGGGAACAGCCCGTAACACAATATGCATAGCATAGTAAAGCAAATACTAACATGTTTTACAACATTTTTTTACTTCCTATTTTATTTTGTGCATCCCTACCTTAGAAATGGTTGTGTAATGTGATCTATGAAAAACTACAGTAGTAATGGATAAAAAGCTTAGAGAGTTTTGTGTTGTTTCATTTATTGCTCTGAAACCAGTAGGTCCTCCAAGAATAATAATAATCAGTATCAGTAAGGTGTTGGTACCAAGTAACAAAAATATGCTATTTGTTCAGTAAGTAGGTCTGTAATTTTAAAGTTTTAGAAAATACCATAACAGTTAATGTATGAATTTCAATTTTAGAGGTCTAAATTGGACAATATTTTACTCATGCCTGCCAACATGCTCCCAAGGCCTACTTACAGTGCTTTGTTTTGCCATTGTATATTTGTCATGCAATAGTAACCCACCCCGAACTATAATTTGCTGAATTTTGGTTTAATATGTACTGAAAACATTAACATGTTGGAAAATTGTCATGTGTGTGAACATCACACCCACCTCAACGTTGGACTCCTGAGGAGACGAGTGCAGAGCTGAAAAACCTGCAGAGAAGGCTTCCTAGTGTTTGTGAGTCCTCACTAATGAGGCAGCTTTTAAGTTGTGTTATCCCATCTGCACCTGTGATGGCTTCTGTTTTAAATGGAAAATTGAGCAATGTACACTTTGATGTCATGGGAAAGGAAAATCCGTAGAGCCCATGCGAAGCTGTTCACATACCTGCAAGTGCGTTTGGGCACTTAATGTGACCGATTATCAATAAATTGTTCATTTGAAGGGAAACCTGTTTCTTCGATGGAAGTGAAATTGAAGAAACAAGCTGCCTTAGTGTGTCTCGAAGGAGTTGTCACTTGAAATTTTGTTTCTGCACACGAAAAAGGGAGACAATTTGCAATTTTGTTTAGCACCAGTGAAGAGAGACCCCTGTACCGTTTAAGGATCGCTGTTTGCTTACTGGCTTGTTCTGAGCTCCTAAGTTTCCCATCATAAATCACTCCCCCATGATCCCTTATTATACCCTCAACTGTTCCTGCTGGCATGTGAACACCTAATCAGGATGGAGGAGCCTCTGCTGCCCCTTGTTTACAGCCAGAATCCAGTTTGCAGCGTGAGATGCAGATGCAGACAGCGTTGCAGTCCGGGAGTCGAGGGTGGCAGCAGACACCAGCACGCACCAGTATCCTGTTGGTCCTCCCTGGTCATTACACTAAAGAGTTCATGTGCATTGTTCCTGGTTCTGAATAGGACCTGAGGAAATCCCATCA
This sequence comes from Micropterus salmoides, assembly GCF_014851395.1. Classification (NCBI taxonomy): domain Eukaryota; kingdom Metazoa; phylum Chordata; class Actinopteri; order Centrarchiformes; family Centrarchidae; genus Micropterus; species Micropterus salmoides. The sequence goes on along the minus strand of NW_024040707.1, from coordinate 19,694,770 downwards.
CCGCCTGTCACACACTCCACTCGGGAGATTGTGGGTGACGCCGCTCTGAAATTTCCATAGCAGCTACAGTTCAAGCTGAGTCTCACTGCAGAGGCCAAGCTGAACCACTGGGCTGATTTGTCTTTATTACACTTTGCCCAGTTATGATTTAATTTGACTAAATGTTTGGCTCAGGGAAGAGGATTGGCCCAGACCTCAGCTAGGAATATTGTTTGGTCCCATCTTTGTGCTCTCCTCTGTTTGAACCCTCTCCGAGGAGACAAGTGAAGAAGTGTGTTGCTGTGCTGACGCTGTATTCGATCATCATCTGAGGTCTGCTGCAGCATGGAAATGAAATACGAACAGGCCAATTTGTTTACTTGTTTTTTTTTTACAACACTGGAAGGAACCCACACTGAGGACCCCAAGCCTTCCCCCAAATTCTTCTAGGAGACCTGTTTACTTTGCCAATGCCCTTTTTATGTTTATGGCCACTTTACACAGGAAAGAAAGTTTTCCATTTCCTTCTACCATCCATTTTAGTCATATTAGTGTGAAAGCAAATGCTGTGATCTGTGCTGAGACGGACCCCTTACTCCACTAGAAAAACATTGCCATCTTGAGGACCAGGGAGCTCCTGCCTTATCCTCTCACAGTCTACCTGACAAATCACACTCATGCACACCAGACATCCTGGACAGAGTTGGTATCACTGTACGACTACTGTATAGAAACAGCATGAGGGTGAGTAAGGACAAAAAGGGCTGCCTGTCAGGTCTGTATCGTGGCTTAGGCAGCAGTGGTAAGTATAAAGTGTCAACACCACATGTTTTACAATAACATGCTGAATAGCACAGTCAGTTATTTCCACATGCAATTAACACAACAAAATGATAAATTACAAATGTAAGTAATGTAGTAATAGTGAACATTTTAAGACTTTAAAAATTTATACTTTTTTTGATAATCATGCAGAAGCCTTCGTTTACATTCACTGCAAAATTTATGTAAAAGGTTGAAATAAAATTTGCTGAGTTTTTACAGTTAGGCTACTGCAGCTGTTGATCCGCCCGTCCAGATGAGATGTTTTTGCAGCCTTAGTAGAGATGGAAAACCAAATGGGGATTACTGTCATACAAGTATAAAGGCCTAATTGTTTCATGGAAGACCAAAAATAGCTTCAAGCCACTGTATTCTCTCTTAACATTAACATTGTCACTAAGCCACTACCGAACACAGATTCAGTTATTGATCCTGCTAAAAGAAACCTTTTTTAGATAATTTTTTGTTCAAGCCTGAAGGCAAATTTAATTTAAGAGAATTGCAATAACACAAGAAAGCTTCTGGCACAAAATTGTCTTTTGCATTATGATGTGTTAATAAGTATAGGCCACAAATTATAACATCCAGATAATGAAATGGAAAATATTAATGTGAAATTTAAAGGAAGCCCAATCCTGGTGCCTGTATATCCATCACATGCCAACAGTTAGGAATAAAATGTAGCTTGTGAAAATAAAATCAATCTGGTGATACAATACTTGACCACAGAATCTGGCACTTCACTGATACCTGTATGCCTTTTACTCTGCTCCCATAATATTGAGGCTGTATGAGCATGAGCAGCTACATGTGCTGTTTGTCATACTGCCGCAGTGTCAAATAACGCAGCGAGTTAATCAGAACCAGAGAGACATGCAACTAAATATTCACACCACAATATATCAAGCAGCAATATGATGCCTTGCAAGGTGTTATGTTAAAAATTAGATAAAAGCTTCTAACCTTCGAACAAGGAATTTTAAATGTTCACAAATTTTGAAAGGTTACGGGTATACTAAATTTGGTGTAAGTGTCACCAGATTTCCAAATACGAGCTATAATCCTTTGTGAATGTACCATATTATAATTTTGCACCAGTGTTCGTAAGACATCTTAACATTTTGTAAATGTAAACTGGTGTACAATGGCATTGTATAATCACCTCAGTTCAACACATCCCATGTCATAATATTTTCTCATGCATTACTGTTAGAAAGATAATCTGATTCACTGGTGAAAAAACAATAATCTATATAAGCCAAAAATGTTGCAACTACAATTTCACAATTGATGTATGTTCTCCGTGCTGATTGCAATGCAGTTCATTGTAGTATAAAACACTCACTTGGCTATTACGTCGATCACTATGTAGATTTCTAAAAGACAAGCACTAACAAGCATTTTCAAATAATTTACACGATCATAAGTGAACATTTAACACTGTAAAGATTAATACACGTTGTATGTTTCCCATACAGAGTTCCACTGGACAGCTGTTGGTACATCAGTTTGTTTCCAGGCATCAGTAAACACACCACCACGTGTCACCTACTGTGAGTAACCTGTTTGCTTTGATTAACAGCACATTAACTGCCTGAAATTAAATAAAATGTGGTTAAATAATTACAAGCATTTGTTGGGTCTACTTTTAAACTAAAGATGCAAATTAATGTAATGATTGTTTATTCACGTCTGTGTGTCTAAATAATGTGTCAATAAAACATGTTAAAGATGTTTCAACTTGTGAGTGTTATTTGCAGAGAGGTAGAGGTTGGCCTGGTGTCAGTGCATTTATTGCTCTGGGTTGTCTGAATCACACAACAACAGACTTGAGTCATGTGTCAGTTTATTACAGCTGACTGCGCGCCATTACAAGGCATCAAAGCGAACTTTAATGGCTTGGAACAGAATATCTATGATTGGTTAAGGATATTTTCTAAACTATCAGTTCCCAAATCCAGGAGCCAAAGTAGTGACAAAACAGTGCTTTACCCATAAATGCATTTCCTGCAACATAAACACAAGATCAAATGTCATCAAACAGAACTCAGTTCCTTATCAGTGGCATTTGAGACATAACCAAAGGGACATACACATTCTTTCAAGATACAGCTCAAACTTACGTTTCTTTAAATATCCAGATAACTAACAAGAAAAATAATCCCAACCCAATATCTACTTGTAAAGCAAATACTTTTCATATAAGATTTATTATGGTACAAAATAGTGGACCTCTGTCACAAAAGCATACTGGTGGTGAATGCAACTCGTGAGCCAAAAGAGCTTTTGTGCATGACTGTCTGCACTGACTGTTATTGAAGCAAATACAAAAGGCCTTGCTCAGTATTGTGAAAGTGAGTTGAGGAGGAATAATTTGGTACTAATTGAGACAGCATTCTTTGAGTAGAAGCATTCCTCTGCCACAAGAGGGCAGAGTAACAAAACATGTCCATCCCTGGATTCTGGGGTCCTCGGTTAAGACTTGGAAATGATTGAACAATAGGGTGGTTGTAGTGGTTTAAATTATATGAACTTTTTTTTTTTCCAAATATAGTAAGCTTCTAGTTGTAGGTAGGTTTCTAATGTGTCTTTGGCTGACATCACAGGGAAGTTAGTAAAGATACATTACAGTACCTTGTAAGGCAAACTGGTGAAAAACAAGGAATCCACTGAAAACACAAAAACCTCCTCTACATAAAAAAACAGATTCAACATCAAACAGACTCCCATATACAAACACAAAATAATTATAAGTTGCGTTGCCATTAATTGGCTGCCTGCAGGCACTGTAAAGGCTGGGCAGCTGTTTTCCTACCAGTCCAGTTGGGGCACCATGCATCTACATGTATGTGGGAATCATCAACAAAACATCTTTGTAACACAGTTACACCCAGAGATTTACAGACATACAAGGTCGTTAAAATGACACACAATCAAAAAATCTCGACCACACAGGAGCTGGCATCTTTGCTACAGTTAAAATGAGGTGCAAGTGAACTGTTAATGACAGGAAAATCTCTCTCTCTGTGCATTTGCATAGAACAGCTCACCAACAATGAGCAAGGTGTGAACAGTCTCTCATCTATAGTTGCTGCCAAGTACTGCATAATGTCAATGTTTAGTTATTTAAATGTGTATTATCGTTACTGACCTTCAAAAGGAGAAAGGCAGTTTCTAGTTTGTTGTAGTATTTAAAATTCACAGCTAAGGTTTAGATTTTTTTTTTAAAATCTGAAGTAAATTAAACATGCTCGCTTGCACTGAAAACTGCAGGTGCAAACACTGTAAACAGCTTGAAATGTCATTAAATGAGATTTAAGGAGTTAAGGTGTCAGTTGAATCACTGAAATTGTTTGAATTGTTTGTTGAAGTGTGAGCATTGAAAGGTGTTGAGGCGTCGGTTAGGACAGTTAGTGTTAGAGCTGAAATTTCATTTTAAAGTTTGTTCCCTGTCGGCAGCTATTTGTATTCAAGTGCTGAATGTGGATAAACTGACAGCTGACGAGTAAAAGATAAAAGCAACTGAAGTTTATGAGATGAAAACAATTCAAATTTCATGTGTAATGCTGAAAAAGACAGTTCAATTGTCAGATAAACTGTTAACAAAGAAAGCACATACAAATTCAAGTACTAGAGCAAGTTGGAAGTGTGAGCCCTGTAAAAAAAGAGAGAGTTTTGAGTGTTAGCTGGTATGTAAGCAGTGACAGCAGTTGGTTGTCGGTTAAAGTAGTCGAACGGTCAGTTGAAGTGTAAGAGATGAAAGCAGTTGGAATGTCAAACGATATGTTTACTGCTGAAAGTGAGTAAATCGAATTGTCTTTTGAAATTCAAACAATGACACTGAAGGCCGTTGAAATCAGGTTGAAATCAAAGCAGTGAAAGGGTTACTTTATGCGAAAGTAGTTGAAGAGTCTGTTAATGCGCAAGTGCTGAACGAAGCTGAGATTTTAGCTCAACTTCCCACTGCCCTTGAATGCTCCATTGCCAGAAGTCAGTGTCACCAGCACACGCATTATAACTTCTGAAAAGCTCTAAAAAAAAAGTTTAAAGCTTCAACTGTGATTCCAGAAAAACTGAGAGGTATGAAAAACAGAACTCATGTCATTAGGTATAAAGGGTAGTATTTAGATGGCAGTATGAATGAGATGGCTATGAAGGGGTTCCAGAGGAAAAGAAAATGTCAGACTTTGAACATTAAAAATATCAAACTATCTGAAAAGAAGTACAGATGTCCTAAATAGGCTGAACATTTTGATGTTTGAATAGTGTGTGCGTGAGAAAGTGAGCTGATGTAATTAATGGGTAAAAACCGGGCAGAATAGTAATTAGAAGATATAAATACTAGTGTATGAGTGCGCATCGTAATACCTCAAAATACTAGCACATGCCATACAATCTACCCACGTGGCTACAATAATCGTGTTGATACGAAGACTTTTTTTCTATGTTAAACTACTGAAGCAGTTGCTGCTTTTTGGCTTCAAAGAGCAGATTACACATCGTGTCATAGACGCAGGCTGCAATTAAGTGGTTGCTCAGTATCCTAACTATCTGACAGTTAAAGGTCAGAGGAAATGTCATGCAGCATAATGACAACTTGGCCCAAAGTGCATATCAGTGAGTACAGGTTTACAGACACAGGTAAAGGCTTCCAAAGAAATCAGGGGGAAAGTATTCCTTCACGGATATTTGCATCTATTAATGTCATCACAGAAAAAATAGTTGAAGAAAGGACGCTTTGTTTCCAGCCATGTCATGTGCAGTGACATGTTTTGTTGGTGCATTGGAAAACTGATTTATGTATTACGTTTTAATAAGTTATGGTTGCAAATATGCTAATATTAAAATGTGCTGGATGATGTACAGTATGTGGGCAATTATCTTCGGTTTGGATGCATGAGCCGCTGATAAGAACAAAAATAGGGGACAAAACAGTTTGTAGAACAAAATTTTGGCTTTTTAATCATCTATTCACCTCTTCTTAGACCTCGTGTTACTGTGTTCATAACCTTCTTCTCCATGGCCTGTGTTATGCTCCTGCAGAAAATTAAGGGCCACTTGGGTCACTACTTTAAGCTGGAGTCCAAGGTCCAAGGCATGCAGGCACATGGCAAGTTATGAGCATGCTGGTTCAAGATGGAAGGCCTTCCTTGGGTTTCATTCCTACACAGTGCCGTTCTGCAGGCGGTCGGGTGCGAAGCAGCCATTGGTCTTACAGCTGCTCTCTGCTCTCTTGTCCCTGGTTAGTTTGTTCCTGGCTTTCCAGCGTTGAGCCAACGGCTCCATGAACAGGGAGATGGAGGAGAGCAGATAGCAGAGCCCAGCCAGGTAGAAAGAACAGTCGTATGTCTGAGTGTAGTCGTACAGGAACCCTGCAAAACACAAACAACACCGGAACACTTCAAGAGGTAGTCTCTTCATCAGCAAACACAATAAGCATATTTTCATTGATTTCAATGAAAAAGGCACAAAACAAGTTGGGATAAAATCACTTCAGATGTAAATAGACTGCTATATTTGTGTGTATAAATAGTGAAACAATATTTTTTCCAACCCTGAAATGTTCTATTATAGTTTTTTGAGAAAACATTTTGTAAATGTCTGCAAGAGCCTATGTAATTATTCTTGTATTTAAGGTTCTTGGCTTAAGTCGGACCTGTAGCTGAGACTGTGCTGAAAAAGGATGCCATGCATATGGAGTAAGGATAATATTAAAAGGTGCTACACAAAGACAAAAAACAATGCATAGAAAATCAGCAAAAATTAACCAAAATAAACTTGCATTTGAGTTAACATAGAAAACACCATTAAAGAAAAATGAGGTACCACTATCTAACACAGCACACTGTTTAAGCCATTTGTAAATTGTAGCAATAATATATCATTATTAAGCCATCAACAAGTTGCCAGGTTGTGAAAATCCACACGGTTGATGTTTATTGTCTTCTAGCAAAACACTTATCTTTTTGGCTCTTTTGTTCACAACGAAAACCCCAACAAGTGACAGTTTGACCACTGACCTTACAGAAAAATATAGTAGACATTTACAGCTGTGGACTTGATGGATTAATGAAAAAACACTTCATTAATAACTTATTATCATTTATAACTGCAGATTGCATGGCTTATTAGAAAGTGAAAACCCATTAGTATTTATTTATGCTCTACATTTATATCTGCATTATTACAAAATAAAAAAAGAAGACCACCATCAACAGTTTTTTCTCAACCTGGCAATCCAAATCTTCTTATTAATGATCTTATGACTGCTTTATAAAGCATTAGTAAATTGTTTAGTAATTCATTAACCATTTAATAAAGATGGTAGTTAGAACAAAATCCTTTAATAAGGTTGACTTATTAGAAGGCAGTACCAAAAATTACACAGACATTTGTTCATAAAATGATTTTTGAGGAATCATATTCACATATTGTAAACTTAATTTCAGGACTTGTTTTCTTTAAATGAGCAATGTTGAAATTTCACCTCAGTTACTTGCTGTGAGACAAGTTGTTGGACCAGACAAAAAGCAGACATGGCCACACAGCTGCTGAGAGACAGTTAACAAAGAGCTGACTATCCTGAAGAACTGGATGTAACAACAGGAATGTTATCACAACCTGTGGCCTGAAGGAGGACCCATAGCTTGCCTAACATCAGTTTCTTACTTGAACTGCAGGAATGGTAAATAGAGCCACATGCTATTTCCGTACCACCGTCAAGGGGGTCATTAGTCGCATTTCACATAGGGACCATGTCACTTGGTTCAAGGGAACCCCCCCCACTTTAACTGCAGCCAAATGTTATCCATGAGGTCAAGAAGTTTTTTTCCTGGAAATACCTCAGATGTTCACAGAGTGGGAAGAATTGCTCAAATATACGTGTTTATCATGATGAGACATGCTGTATACGTTCTGTGCAAGGTTCAGGGTTCAAACTATTAAAGAAGAAAAATGGTTTGGGTCACATCAGATCATGTGTTAAGCAGATGATTGATGTCTATTTTTTTGGCTGCTCCAGATAAAGGCGTAGTCCATTAGAAGGAATCAACTTGATGTAACAAAATCACTGTAATAAAAAACGGATCCCAGATTAGAAACAGCTCTTCAAGATTAACATAGCCAGTCTGCCATCACTTAAACAAAGTGACTCAAACCCAGCAATAAATGCAACACTGGTATTAAAAGGATTAGACTTGACTAGCTTGTAGGCAAGAGGAAATTTGCCCCAGTAACCCCTGTACGCGATTTCGTCAAAGCAACCCCAAACCCCTGTCTGCAGTGGGGCCTGCACTAACTATAGGTTGTTTTTCTCCTGTGGGTTTCAGTTTTCACACTCCACAGTGACTGCATGCACACAGACAGGCAGACACACATTTGGAGGCATTGCAAGGAATTCAGGGCCCCATGAAAAAATGTGCCGAATCGCCACCCAAAAAAATCTGTGTTCATAAGAAAGACTTATCAACCCATTCACTTATCCCCCCACACACTCAATCCATTTGAAGCGCTTAGGGACAGACCCACACACACACAAAACATTCAGAAACACATGTAAAAATTCACCTTCCCCAGTGTGTAACAAGCCACTTTAAAACAGTGATGTAATGGCTTCAATTCTATGCACATGCAGTGCATATGTACGCGTTTGCATGTGGAAAAGTATGTTAGCTAGATAGGTCAGACTTTTGAAGGTTTTCCATGACATGATCTTACCTGCCAAAGGAGGCCCTGTCAGGCAACCCAGGCCAACAAAGAACATGGAGAAGCCCATGGAGTTGTTGAGTTTCTCTGACCCCACGAGATCTACCTGCAGAGCAGAAAATATTCAAACTGAAGCTTTTCACACACTGGGACTTGTAACTGCAATCTTCTTTCGTATTTGCATTTTAAGCTAACAGTGGTTTGCATGCAATTTATCACTGTACAAATCACATATACATCACATTACTACAATATTATAAGAAAAAGTTTCCTAAACTATATAACAGTTGTAAATAAATACCTACCAGGAATCTGAAAACATTCAGCCATTTAAGTATGGTGTATAAAACATGATGGGGTAACCTGTCCGCAAAAGTTTAAAGCCCTTAATGGTCTGGCACCATCATGTCCTCAAGAGTAACCTATTACCCCACTAGAACACTGTGCTCCCAGAATATAAGGTTACTTGTGGTTCCCTAGAGTCTCCAAAAGTAGAATGGGAGCCAGAGCCTCAGCTATCAAGCTCCTCTCCTGTGGAATCAGGTCCCAATTTGGGTTTGGGAGGCAGACACCAACTCCACATTTAAAAGTTGGCTTAAGACTTTCCTCTTTGATAAAGCTTATAGTTAGGGCTGGCTCTGGTGAGCCCTGAACCATCCCTGCTACGGGCCTAGACAGATGGGAGATGACGCACTGAGCTCTTCTCTCCTTCTCTCCTCCTCTCCTCCTCTCCCTCTCCCTCTCCAGCTGTATACATTCCTATGTCATTAATGCACGTTTCTAACTCTATATCTTTCCTCTCCCTTACTTTTGTGCTTTCTAATCTCTCTCCTCTCCTTCTGTCTCTTTCTGCAGGTGTTTCTGTGGTTGTGGGCCACCTCCTGCCCCCATGTTCCTGCTTAACACCTGCTGCTACAATTATTATTGGTCCTATTATTGTTATTATTTTTATTATGAAAGGAGACCTATTATTGTTCATTTCCAGTCCTATATTGTAGTTCTGTGACTCCTGTACAGCAGCTTTGCATGATTCAAAGTTCATAAAAATAATTTTCTGTCTTATACTGCCTCTTCATGTAGGCCTTCATTTCAGACCCTGTCTGATACAAGCTGTAGATTCTCCTGTCTCTTAAAGCCCCCCTCTCAAAGCCCACTGTCTTCTGATTGGCCAAGCCATGAAGGGGCGAGTTCAATCTCAAAACGTTTTGCAATGGTTTGCAACGTTTTTTGGATTGAATGGCATGTTTCGTTGCAACGTTGTGCAATGTTCCACAACGGGCTTCGAGGTATTTTTTCTTCTGTGTGGTGGGCGTGTCACAGGTGTTACCCAATCAGCGGTGATAAGTTTGTAAACACAACAGTGTTCAGAAATGCAGTGAGGGCGTGTACACAACATGCAGGTCAAGGCACTAACATTTCTGTTGAAAAAAAACTTTTTGTCGACGCTGAACTCGCCCCAGGCTGTTGTTGTCGCTGAGCGGTGCCATAGACGTTTTATAAAGGAGACACACAACTCAATCACAACCTCAGTAAAACTCTATGGGGAAAGCGGTAACCCCCCCCCCCCCCCCCCTAATTTTGGGGCAAAGTTGTCAAACTTTTTCAGTGATATTTATTAGATTTTACTGCTGATTCTATTCATATAGTTTTCATGTCGCAGTGACAAGTAAAACTGAAAAAAAAGTGTTCTGTTTCCCTCCCCATTCATTCAGATAGGAGCCTGGTCTTGTTAGTCCAAAATAGCTGCCCGGAGGCGTTGCCATGATGGCAGCTGAGTGGCATGACTTGCCTATAAGGACTTTGGAAGTACAGACAGACTGAGCGTAGCAAATGACCATATATGGAATACCGACTTCATCTAGCGCTGTATGTCGTAGAACGGAGCTGTTGGTAGAAAAATCAGTTCAAAACAGAGTGTTCAGAACAGGAGAAAATCTGAGAATTTGACTCATTATTTGAAGCTTTGGCCATGTTTAACATGAACATCCAACATTGTAGATAAGTCATAAAATATAGAACAGCATAATAGGTCTCCTTTAATACCACCACAATTACTAATACTTTACAGCTCTATGTAGAACTTCTTTCTCAACCCAACCAGTCGAGGCAGATGGCTGGCCCTCCACCCTGAGTCTGGGTTCTGCTCAATGTTTTTTACCTGTCAAAAGGGAGTTTTTCCTTATTAGATATTTTATTATATAGCACCAAACGTTATGTCTGTTATGACTTGGTGCTATATGATAAAATAACTGAATAGAATTTAAATATCTGTATGTTACTTTATAAACTGTATGGAAAACAATAAAAACTAATACATGGACAATACCTAGGACAAACATCCTAAAAACTAAAAAGTATAATAAGCTTTGGAAAATGGTGGGTGTGAATACTTGACTTGTAATAAATTGTCTAAAACCTGCAAGAAGCATTTGGAGACTTTTAGTTCTGGCACCACACATGGCAGCAGCTTGTTGATGAAGCAATGACCTACACAGAACATAGCTAAAGTTATCGATTCGGCTTTGATTTTTATCATCAGAATAAGTCAATACAACAGAAACTCAAATGGAAAAACTGAATACCTCCAATGGGGAAAAGAACTCAAAACTTTTTCCAACAATGTAAAATTGGAGAATGCTAAAGCTACCCTACGCGATTTAGTGCAGCCATACTGTCAGAAAATGTTCAGAAGGGAGAATAAAAAGAAGCTGGCAGTAGTGACATCGCTTATAACTTCCCTTGAACAGTCGAGAAAAAGGGAGATGGTCTGAACGATGCAGAAAACCTCCCACTATTTATACTTCTTGACTACTTTCTTTATCTTTCTTTATATTTTCTACACACTATGTTTACTGTTATGCACCAAAATACCAAAGCAAATTCCTTGTATGTGTGAACCTACTTGGCAATAAATCTGATTCTCAGTGCCAGCCCGCCCTATACGCTGAATACGCAATTGAGTCCCGCAAATCCTTTTACATACATAGCCAATCGATGGCTCTGACCCAGAAAAGGGGGTCCCCTCCTCAATGGATAGATCATGTCAAGCCAATCAACATCTCTGTTGGTGATAGCACAAGCGCTGGAATCTCTGACTGCATCACCCAAAGCGAGGACAGAGAGAGAGAAAGGAGCATGCAAATTCTTACATTAATCTAAAGATGTATTTTCTGCATACACAAAACAATTACAACGCCATATATAAATGAACCATTCAGACTATTAGTGCAAGAATGATCCTATTTCTTTCGAGATGATTCTGAATTGCATGACAGTGCTGCTGAGACCTCTGATTTAGGTCTGAGAACATAATTTACAATATCAAAGGGTTGTCATATTGTCTCATAAAACAAATTGTTTTATATAATTATATATATTGTTAAACTATATATAGTTAATAGTTTCATTTCAAGGTTCTTGGCTCCAGGCAAGGATTTTGATTCTCATTGTAGGAGATGTAAACAATTATCTGTCCTCCTTTTCAAACGCTCTTTGAGAAAAACTTGGTCAGGAAAATCAGTGTTGAACATCAGAAGGCAGGGACAGAGCAGAGCTTTAATACAGGTTCTTATCTGATTGAAGAAGAAAACTGGTTTGACTGGTTCTTCCATTCACATTCAGATAAAAAAAAATCACAATTGTCAACATGTAGGCCCTGAGGCATGTCCTGGCCTTTGAGACCACGCCATTGGCAAGGGAAATCACACCACATATGTCCTCACGTTTTTGTTTTCAGCTGTGATATGACCTGATGATACTGGATACTCGCTGACTTAATATGTTGTTCCACCCATAAAGGAAGTTGGGAAACATTTCCATTTGTCTGCTTCAAGGATACCTTTCCCTTTCCAGTGTGTGACACAATGACGTAATGAAGCCAATTTTTCATGGTACAAAAGTCCCCGCCACTCAAATAGTTACTGTGAATTTACCAGGTTAGAGTCTGATACTGAAGGGGTCTTCCCTGGTAAATGAACTACAGACTGATAATATACAGACTGGATTGTGGGAAAAGTCAAATAATATTTAGAGGATATCATAGACTGCAACATTTAACTGCCTTCACTGACCTTTATTGACATTTCTAAAAGATTGTTTTCACTTGAAATTTTACACTCTGCCTTGTGTCTGTTTGAGACAATATTTGAATTTGCCAATGAAAGTTAGATAACAGTTTATTTTATGTGTCTGGAATTTCCTAATAATTTACTTGTAAAGAATTATATGATTTGGCACATGATTTTGCCAATGAGCACTTGAGGTAAAATAGATAGTTCTGAGTGATTTGAGTTTAGTTGTGTTGAATACATAGGCGCTGGTTGGTTTCTAGTGGAATTTTATTGAAAGGACTGCTGCATTTTTGTTCAAGTACATATGAATTAATTTTTACCCATGCTGTGTCGGTCCACCACTTTGGTCCATGATCAAATATCTCAGAAACTATATGGTCATGGTCTTCAGAGGATAAATTGGACTGATAAAGACATGTGCTGTCATTCTATTTATCCATATACACTTTGGTTTATGGCCATATATCTCCAAAACTAATAATATTCTAATTAGCCTTACTTACCACCCTTACTTACTTATTGTTAATTTGCAAATGTTTACATTCTAATATGCTAAACTAAGATGGTGAACATGGTAAACACCTGTGCCAAAGTACAACCTCACAGAGTCGCTACCATGGCTGTAGACTCTAAAGGCCCTATTTTCTTGGCGATGCAACAACCAGCACAATCAGCATTCCGACCGTTTGGTATTTTCCCGACCTTAAAATTCGCTTTGAAATTCCAACCGTTTTGATTCTTTTAGTAATTAACGTCCAGGGTTGGATGGATGAAACACTCCCCAGCCAGTAGCAGCCTTTAAATCCGCATTTAAAAAGTTGTGTTTAATGTGATTAAAGCGGGAACATCTGTAAATCGGTTTGCATTTATCTTTAAATTAATATGAGTGATTCTTATACTTGCATCTGTTGTCCACAGCTGCTTTATACTTACTTATACTTATACTTATTAATCACCATACCCTCTGATCTATACTCCACTTTACCCAGCCATTCTGCACTTTGCGCTGCTCCACCTACGTGAACCAAAATAGCATGCATGCTTGGATATGGCCACACAGTGAAATAGTCTTGTCTCCATTTCCCTACAATAAGTACCAAATTAGCCCACTCACTCCATTCCACAAACCTTCCTATGAATTTGAAGTTACATACAAGTTATTTTCTAGGAAATTATACAAAACAATGGGACCTGTAAAGTAAAGCATTGTTAAAAATGACACCCCTACTAGTAATAGAGGTTTGTTTGTTTTAAGAGTACAAATGCATAGCCATGTTCAGATAGTGTGATCTCCTTACTAAAACGGGCAGCAGCAGTGCCATGTATCCACCACAGAAAATTGCAAAGAAAATAGCGTAAACCATCAGCAGGATGTAGGAGGTGGCCAGCGGGGAGAGCAGGTTGACCAGGCCACAGAGGATCAGGTAGGCCTTGTGGTAGTGGTATTTATGAAACAGGTTCCTGTCTGCCACCCAGCCTGAGGCCAGCTGGGCAATGGTCTCTGTGATACCTGCAACGGACAAAGAAAACAGCGTAAACCATCAGGAGAGGCTTATAAATTGGGTGGATGAGAAACTGGGAGAGAGTGAAGAGTGAGATTAAATATTTACCATATTTAAAAAAAATATTCCCTGAGATTAAAGTGGTAACTTTACAAGAAAAACTCAAAGTTCAAAAAATTATACATGACTAAGGTGTGACACATGCTGACTTTGTTGCAGTCCCTCATATCTGCCTAACTGTCTGCACTGACTCTTGTCTTGTATTATTAATGACTTTATCACTTTAATCTCAGAGGGTTTTTTCTCTTAATCTACCACTTTAATCTTGGACATTCTGTGTTTTTCTCTGAATATTACCCCCCTCCCCTGGCTCCGTAATTGATTTATTTATTTTTGCCTACAGTGGCCCAAATAAGCTGTTACAATGCTTTAATATGGTTGTTTGATTTGGGGTTTTTAAATGTATGTACCCAGAACTCCCAAAAAGCAGGATTGATACTATGTAGATTATTCTAGATAAATAAAGTCAAGTAAGATGTTCCTAAAAGGAAGGAAAAAGAGAAGAGAGGCTGACTGGGGAACACATGCAATAAAATATGTAACAGGAAGCTGCTCTTTGGTAATGGAAGTTTTTGATGGAATTCAAAAATTACATGCACATCTCTACTCTCTTCACCTTTAGATAAAAATGTCTTTACTCAAGAACCTTCACATTTACCTTTTAGAAAACAGATCCAGCCTCAATTACCAGAGCAATTAAGTGAATAAAGCAGCACTAGAAATAAATGTCCTTCTGGAAAGCAAAGGTCTAGGGATTTCTTTTAAAGTTACTTATGTTGGTTTTATAGGGTAGATGCATTAAAGAGTAACTTTACCCAAATAAAAACAAAATTAAAAACAGAACCCTAAACGACTCCCCTCCAAGATAATTACATGCAGACATGCTTTCAGTACTATGACATCCATGTCATAAAACAGTAGATACATTTGTTCTTTGAGATAATCCTGATGGGACTTTAGTACAAACACTGCTTCAGCAGACCAAAGTTGTCAGAGGTTGAGAGTTAAATGTCAAAGTCAGCCACAGCCAGGGGTGGACTGGTAATCTGGCATTTAACCAGGTTTCTATAATGACACTAGGCTGGCCCAATCACATCTCTTACTGGGCCGGCCCCAACCCTCCCCCTCTGCCCTCTATACATCTCGTGTCAGATGTCGTGGTTGTGAATGTTATGCAGCAACAGGTAGAAGGAGGAAAGCTGGCAGGTCATGGCCACTGCCAAGCAGAGGAGCAGGAAGAGGTGCGGGTATGTGATAGGGAAGCCAAGGAACAGAGGGAGTGTAGTTGAACCGGTAAGCAGAAGTAGCAAGCATGGAAACAGGGACTCTCAGGGAGGGTGCAGGGAGGTAGTGTGTGTGTCATGCCACCACGACAATGATGAATGAAGATTTATTCAATTATTGATGATGATAATAAGATAAGATAAGTTATCGTAACACTATAAGGTGAGACCGTCTGCTGGTGCTCACTCAAGTCAGTCAATGCCAAATAGCGTAGCAACTTTATTGCTGGCTAACTAGTTATTGACCTAGGTCCATATCGTATCATAATATTATTTAAGTTATTAGACTAAGGGTTCCCTTGATATAAATGTATACATGTATAATAGGTTTCATCTGGTAGCTCTACTGTGCTAAATGCATGCCTGCTTATTTATTAACCTATGCAGGGAAACATAGTTTTCATTTCCAACAACAAGCAACCAAGTTGTCCTGTGTTTATTTTCAGGTAGTTATTAACTAACTGGTAACTTTTATGATACATATTTTATGGATTATTGTTTTTACTATGTGTGGGGTAACGTAGGCCTACATGTAGCCTACTTCAGACCGTTCTCCACCAGTATGTTCAAACTGTTGGGTGCTGCTGTCTAGTAGGCATACATTTGCATGTGGAAGGCACATGAGCAACAGTGCACATGCGGAGAGGTCAACTTTAGTTCAAACTCCCCAAACAAGCACACTCTTGATTCCATTGCCCTATCACATACACAGGTATATTACTCCTCTCAGACCATTAAACACTTCAAAGTCTTTATAGGCAAGTCATGCCACTCAGCCGCCATCTTGGCAACACCTCCAGGCAGCTATTTCGGACTAACAAGACCAGGCTCCTATCCTATGAATGAATGGGGAGAGAGCCAGAACTGCACTCTTACTGGTCACCAGGACATAAAAACTACATTTGTCCACAGCACTTACTACTCAGCTTTGAAGTGGTCTGGTGGAATAGTACAGATAAAAGGGCCGCAAGGATGGTGTTTGACGGATTGTGGGGTGCCAGTCTGGGCCAAAAGTACAGGGGCCAAATTTTTGAAGCCATGGCCACAGCCCTGCAAAGTGTACTTTAAGTTGCAGCTAAGGCAATCAGTGAAGGTATTACCTATGAGTGTATGTTGTTCCTTTAAAATCAAGTTGTTATTTTATGCTTGATGAAAGCTAGGAGTGTGCATCTACACAGGGTGTGTGTGTATGTGACAGACAAAATTACACTTTGCAGCACAAGTACACACGCTGCATTAGTGATGTCTAGACATGTCTATTTCAAGTCCTTGTTGATCCTGTTCGTTGTAATGAGAATGTTGCCAGAAATAGTGTCTGGCAACATATCCATTTGTTAACATGTGCATTAAGCTGGTAACACCCAGTCAAACCATGTGCAAATCACACACTCCATCACAACTGATTGATTGTGTTAATCCAGTCGGGTATGATGACTCGGCAGATATGTGCTGCTCTCTGCTGAGGTCAACTGGAACTCGATAGGCGGTGCAGAATCTGCAGTGGTGTATTGACCGTCGCAGGAATAGCTACAAGCATACGCTGCTGAGCCACTGATCAATGAAACAAGCTGGTTCTATGCAGATCAGAGTGTCCCATACTTTGCTCAGCCTCTGCACCACAACTGCACAGGCTACAGCCGCTGACACTCAACTTGAACTCATAACAGATGGAAATTCTGCTGAATATGGATGAGTTTGCATATAGTATGTATTACCAAGTAAATAATGCATATTCACCTTTACTGTGAATAAAGGTTACATTAATCTACATAAATGAACACAGGGATGTTTTTAACCATGATCAACTACATCTTCACTCTTAAAGGCTTTGAATGAAGTTCAAATGAATAAAGGATGAACATGCCTCTTTAATGAACACTTCTGCTTTTCTTACACAACAGAATCTAAAGAGTTTCTCTCTTCCGAGGTTAGAAGGATGACATGAGGCAGCTGTGCTGTGTTTATGTGTCCTCCTCTAGCGAACCCAAGACAGTATCCTGGGGTGTCCCCTGCTTGCATTCAGACGAGTTTTGAGTTTGTTTGTGTGTTTTAGCCTCAGCAGGTTGGTCCAGGCCTGCAGCTGTTCCTGTTGAAACTAAGCACAATGTAGTTTAACTTTGGCCTCTCCAAGTAGCACCTTAAGGCAACTGCCTCAGGGACATTATTAGTTCTGATCATTTCTGTCTGTTGTGCTGGCAGGTACAGAAGTTGGATGTGAATGTCCATTGACATAAACGGACCTTGGAGGGATGCCATTCCCTTTGCTTCAAAGAGGGAAATTTTGTCACTAGATTCAAGCATAGGGTTATAAAAGGCATATTGGTTTTCCCAGCTTCTCTGAGGTTGCAGTTGGCTTGTCTTGCCTCCTCTTTTGTACAGATTGCTGCCTCAGTGCTCCTCTGCAAAGTATCAGCCACTTTAGAGCTGGATTCGAACAAAATTGGGAGCCCCTCTTGTCACCACGCCAGCAACTTTACTCAGCTAGCTGTTGCTTAGCGACTCCAGTTAGCTCCAGAGTTGGTGACTGAGGGTTGATGAACAGACAGACCCGGGCCATAGTGGCCTCTTTCAAGTCAATGGGCCTCTATGACAAGTGCTGGGTCGGGGAAAGGGGGGCAGCAGGACAGCAGGACACCAGGATGGTGGCTTTGTGGTGTGGGTGGCACCCCCTCTCTCTAGCTCTGTCTCTCTTTCTCTCTCATTACAGGGCACATGACCAGAGAATGTGACAGAACAAACGTGTCTGAGTGAAAAGAATCTGTCAGTCTTGCTGCTCACTCATCGCTGGCATGAAGCTCATAAGTTACCCCACAGACCATCAGGGAAAATTTTGACATCTATCGAAAATAGAAAACTGTAAAGATGGATTCCCTTTTCCTAATTTTCTGTAAATTGTAGTGCATAATAGTGTTTAGTCTGTAACATTTATACAGCATGTTATTATTTGACCCCAATTTCAGTTTTAGCTCAAACCATAAACGTTATAATCACTGCTGTGTTTCTTGTGTTTTCAGTAATTTTCCCCATTTTCGCCAGCAGTGGTGGTGTCCTGCTGCTGTTGCACACCAATGCTGACAAAGAAAAACCTATGTTTACCAGGCCATCTACATACTGTACTTTACAATGACTTGCTTTTCAGAATGCAGAAAATGCTTAGGCAATCTAAAACAATTCCTCAAAAGCAAAACCACTGATGCATAATTTAAACGATTATATGTCATTTTAACACTAAAGAGATGTGATAAAAAAAAAAAAGAGTGGATAAAATCATGAAGCACTTCTTGTGTTAATATGACGGTAGTATCTCTCAAACTCTCTCCTATTATTACATCTTGTGACATAGGTGAATGAGAAACTGTGACATCAAGTGACAACAGATTATTATTCTTATCTAAAATACACCTTTCATCAAAAGGTAATACTTTCTGTCTGCTGAGGACTGATTACCAAGGGAAAGATTACAAAACAGAAGCATGTAACTCATAAACGCACAACCCCATCTGGAGCATTTCAATTATTCACAAAGTCTGACCAAGCACTCTTAAAGAATTACATGCACATGTAGTTGGTGGTCAAAATGTTAATGCTGTTTTCTGTTCATATGTAGTGGCCTCATCAATGGCATACTGCTGAACCCACCCACCCTGGCCAGTGGACCAAAGTTCAGCTTTTATGTAAGCACATTCATTACATAAGACTGCAGCTTACAAATAATTAATGCCTAGAAGTTGACTGAGGATGTTTTTGCATTGCTTCTCAAACACAGTCTTAAAACCTCCCTCTTCTCAGTCACTATGAAATCCACATTTAAAGACAAATAGCAGAAATCTGCTGTCTATTCAATCAGGAGCCTGCAGGTTAATCATTTGGCTACATGCTTTTTCCAAATTTCAGACACAGTGAAATGCATGACTGGTGTATAAAAGATGAACTTTGTGCAACCTTTTGCAATGCGTTTCATTGGTAAAATCCACCAGTTTCAACTTCCATAAGAGACATCAAGCAAAGAAGTGCATTTAAAACGGAGACGTATAACAAAAATGAACCAGTACAATTAACACAACAGCAAACAGGGTCCACTGAAATTCAAACGTGACCACAAATAACTTTGCTATAGGATCATGTGATTTTAGACCAATCAAATTGCTAAGGTGGCAGTCAGGTGAGGGGTGGTACTGGTGGTGGATGTGGGGGACACCATATATGGTCCACAGTCAGTCAGTAAGTACTGTACCTAACAGAGGTACCCAGAAGGGGAGGTATTCAAAAAACAAATGCCTCCAACAATTGTGACATTGAAAATATTCCTAAAACTGTAACTCTGTTAATTGCATTATATATGAGATGACCTTTTTTTTTAATTTGTTCATGCTTCTGTTTAAAAGATGACCTTTATGGTCGAAAAACTTTTTGATTTTGGGAAATACACTCATTTCTTTTTTATTAGTTGGTTGTCTTTTATTTTCAAACACCGTTTTAATTAGTGACCTGTAAAGGTGCTGGTTGGAGGATTTTGTTTGGATCAAGCCAGGATAGCCATAACCACATTTACAGTCTTTATGTTAAGCTACGATAACTAGCTGCAGCTACAGATATGAGAGTGGTATCAATCTTCTCATCTAACTAGAAAGCAAATGAGCTCCATTTCCCAAAATATCAAACCATTCCTTTAAGGTGAATCATAAAAACAAAGTAGGAACTACTGTGTGCCTCACCTGCCACAGAGATGATAAAGGAAGCATCCATGGCATCGATGCCCAGGGTTCTGGCACGGGCAGACAGGTGGAAATAGGGGATGAAGTAGGCCAGCTGACTGAAGACCAAGGACCAAGTGTAGATGCAAAAGAACGGGTCCCTTAGCAGGGAGAAATCCAGTACTTTGGCTTTTCTGACGGTCTCTTCACTTGGTGTGCTGGCATGTGAAGGAAATCCAACAATGGTCGATGCATTCATGCTGCCATTGAGCTCCGCTGAGCGGTCTGGAGTTGTGGGTTTACACTGACCTAAGTCATGGTGGGGCTCATGGCCGTTCACACCATTGAGGACCAGCCTGGTCAGTTCAGGGTTCACTGACTGATCCTTGAGTCCCTGAGTACATTGTTGCCCCAGGTTCTCAGTGTCCCCGTGAGGAGGAGGAGGAGGAGGGGATGGGAAGGAGTCTGATTTAGAGATACCATTGGATAAATGAGAGGAGCCATTCAAGCAGCTCTTAGTGTATTCCTTCTCTGAGGAGCTCTTAAGGGAAACAGCAGGGCTCTTTTGGATGGGAGAAGAGGTAGGGTTAAAATTGGAAGGCTTCACTTTGATGGGTCGCAGAAGCATCCCAGTGGCCACCAGATTCAGCATGAGACCGCCAAGAATCAGCATTGCCCCTGTGGGGGACAAAGAGAGCTCAGAATGTCTGCTTATATGTGCAGTATTTATTCTCACACAAAAAAGAAAATACACCAGACTTACATACATTATACATTGAGCACCAATTAAAGAAATATATTAGGGTCGTCTCATTAATAGATTTTTCCCGCCTACCTTGCCAAGCATATTTGTCCAGGAGCAGCTGAGTGAATGGTGCAAGTGCAAAGGTCAAACCCATCCCAGAACGCCCGATCGCATAAGCTGTTGCGAGCCTCTTTCGGAAGTACAGCGCCGTGACCACTGAGAAGGATTGGTATAGTAGTGCAAAACCCATTCCTAAGAGGAGTAAAGAATGTACTTATTATCTAACATTACTTGTCAAAGCTATGTGGGCAGACAAGAGAGAAAATTGTAACCAATGACCTCAAATAGATTTTCTCATGCGGAGGATGACTTTGGTTTTGCTTTGTGGTTTCAAAGTCATCAGGAAAACTACTCACCAACTATCACTCCCATACTGACGTAGAGGAACACCACACTGTTGGCAAAAATACTGAGGAGGAAGCCTCCGCTAACCAGCACTGCCCCAGCAATGGAGGTCACCCTGGCCCCTAGCTTGGCACAGGCCACAGAGGCAAGGGGTGCTACAGGAGAGGAAGCACAAAGACATAGAATCTAAAAATGTTTCGTGCAGTGGAAGAGTGGCTTCAAATGATAAAACCTTTCCTCTGTCCTTACAAATTGATTGGGCACATGAAGAAGACACAATTATACAAGGAACATTTGAGGAATCGTTATCTTTACATCTCATTGATGGATTCAACACAGAGCTGTGTAGGGGACACAGTTACGAACCTCCAGACAGACGGAGGCTTGACATGATGGAACCGATCCAGCTGATGCTCTCCGACGAGCCTCCAAACTCATCTTGGAATGCCACGAAGAAGATCCCAAAGCTCTTCAGTGTTCCCATCACCAGGACGTTTACCTGCGCAAGCACACACACATAGATGCAAATAATGGGAATGAGATGAGTAACACCTTGACATCCCCCATTGGTTTGTGGACTACCATCTACAAAGTTTGGCATCTCAGTTTTTTGGAACCATCTGTAATTCACATCCATCCATCCATCCATCCTCTTTACCTGCTTATCCGTGCAGTGTAAAAGGGCGACATTGGGTGAACTGGCGTGGAACACCCTGGACAGGTTACCACTTGTAAACCCACATCACAGGGCTGACATAGAGACAAACAGCCTTACACACTCACATTCCCAGGTTTCACAGGTTAAATTTAGAGTCACCAATTAACCTAGCCTGCATGTCTTAGGACGATGGGAGGAAGCCGCAACACCTGGAGAGAACCGACGCAGACACGTATGAACATGCAAACTCCACACAGAAAAGCCTCCGACGACCAAAGTTCGAACCTTCTTGCTGTGAGGCCGCAGTGCTATCCAGTGGGCCACTGCGCTGTCCTAATTCACATTAACTGTGATATTAATTGGTATGCTCATTTTGGCTAGCTTAAAACCATGAACGACAAAAACAGCAACAGAACCCAAAAACAAGTTCACGGCTAGTTGTAGTTAAGTGTACACAGTACAGTGGATACAATTCGCCTCTTTCCTGATTGACAAGTCACCATGGTAGCGACTTGACAGTCACAAGGTAGCCATGCCCTAAAGCAAACCCTGCTTCACGTAATTGACCATCATGCTATATTGAAGAAGACTTGAAACTAGCGATTGAGACCATAAACTCAAGTACTGAAGAAATAAAGTAAGAAGTTGCGAAGTAATAAAGTAAGAAGTTGCGTCATTTTGTCATAGACTACAATGTAATCAGACTTCTTTTTGCGGCTCCACAGGTTGCTGGCTATTAAAAAAAATGCAGGTTTAAGGCACTTCAGCCTTGGCTTCACTTGGTGCTGCAAAGACTGCATGTGAGGTAAAGTAAACGCTCTCATGTTTGATTAGTGTTCCTGCTACAGGATGAGCTCGGTGAAACACATATGGAGACTATGGAAAAGGAAACATGAAAATATTAAACTGACTATTTTATTCTAAGTTTAGTCTCTCGTTAATAGATATGCATTTGATCGCAGTGGTTGGAAAACTAGCAGTGGAAGAGCCGTTGTGTATGGACAAAATATTTGCATGTTTGTGAGATGAGGGATTGTAAACACCCGAGGTGGACCTACCAGGAAGCAATGCAGCACTACCATCCAGCCCCAACCTCCATCTGGAGGGTCCTCATACTGGATCTCTTTTTCTTTCTCCTTCTTAGTGGTCATGGCATCCTTCCTGAACAGGTTCATGGCTGCCTTGGTTTCACTAAGAGACAGAAAAAAAACTATCAATAATAGTAAAATCTCTTGGGCTGCCTAATCAGAAGCATTCATTGCATCACAGGCCAAATATATTCTAAAATGCTGTGGATGTTCACATGTGGATATGAAACACAGTGTGGTTATTACAGGGCGCGAGCATTTTAAGGTATGGCACTGGATTCACTATAAAAGTAAAATACTTGTGTAATGTGTGTTTAAGAGACATTCGATGCATTTGTGTTGTGTGATTAAATCTCCGTCTCAAGCAGATTCTTTCTCAAAAAGAAAAAAAAGCTTGATAATTTTCTAAATAAAGCAACCAGTGATTTTCATCTTCAATACAGTGTTTTTGCTTCTAGCAACTTTACAGGAAACAGTTGACCAAAAAGTAAATCAAATCATTCTGAACCATTCAAGCAGACAATTGAATGTTGACATTCATTTCTTATCTTTATCTCATGGTACAGAATTATCCTATAAGGGTAACTGATAGTAGATAGTAAGGCTGTATTATCGTGTGCAGTCACTGAGCTGTGAAACAGGCCAGTTACAGTACAGCAACCTGGTTACTTTTCCACCTCTTTTGCCCTTATTACAGATGGACTGGACTGAATGTCTCAGCAGTGTTTAAATGATGTGTGTCTATGTCGCAGCAAGTGCAAATATTTAATCGTGTGTATCTCGAAGTTCGGCATCAGCACGTATCAGCATGTCCTCGGCATGAAGGTCTAAAGTTTGCTTTGTTGATGAAGATGATGATGATGTTTTAACTTTGTGATATTTAAATTTGTGAACCAGCAAAAAAAACTCAGAGGCTCATTCCAGGAGGCAGTTTTACTGACTTATCTGGATAACTTTGCAGAGTAAAACCTCTGAAATCTGCTCTGGCTTTGCAAAGTTATCCCTATAACTCAGTAAACATGCTTCTAGGAATTGCCAACTTGATTCCATGCAGTCGAAAAACATGACTGAATTGCTGGAACGTACGCAAGTTGATGTTTTACTTAGATTTAGGATTTAATTATTTTGGATACAAGGATTTGAAGCTACAGTAAGGACGTTACATCCCATGCTGTCAGCTCCACTTTCACTGTCCAGTTCTTTGTCATGCTCATGCCTTCTTTGTAAAAAACTGTGTTAGAAATGCAGTAAAAGGAATTCATGGCCAATAAATACATTTTCTCCAGCAGACATGTAGCTGTCAACCAGGTGTCTTCTAAACCTGACTCACAAGAACCCTTTTTGACCACTGATACTGTAATGGAGCAATGTTTTTTTAGAGTGGGACATGGGTGACATAATACGCAGTCCCGCCGATGGTTTCTTGCTATTCCTCGACTCAACAGTTGGTGGCTGTAACATGTCACAAAATGTACCAACGCACCAACAAAAGCAGGGAAGAAGACTGCTGGCAAACAAACAGAGATAATTAACAATAAAGATTTCAAATTCTTCCAAAAGTCAGGTTTACAAATGCTTCATAAGGAAGGTGACACGTTCCACGTGAGAACAGTTGAAGTAAACGTAACTTTCTTTCTCACAGGGTACCAATGCATTTTGTTGAACCTGATGTTTAGATAGTCAGGTTACTGGAGAAATCAGAAAAAACAGGTTATTTAAGTGCTGGTAAACACACTGATGGTCAATAAGATAATGATTAAAGATGAGGGATTCCAAGATTCCATAAGAGTAGCTGAGGATGAGTTCCTGATCACAAACTTGGATCTAAAAAAGTAGGACTGTTTGCAAAATAATATTCAAATAATCTTCAGAGAGGACTCTAAAGAAGAGGTTACCACATTAATCAACAAGAACAGAAGAGGAAATATCAGAGTTATTCTATGAAGACGAGAAGAAAATTTAAAGGATCCTTATTGGTAACATTAAGATAACTGGTAAGCTGAATATAGTTCAGCTTTTCTGTGAGCTAGAAAAGCTAGCAAAGTAAATGGTTACCCTATCTCCACTGCAGTAAACAAGTGGCCGCCATGGAAACCAGTCAGCAGACATTACAGCAAGGACATTGAGCACCCTGCTAAATGTAAGAGTGGAACAGCTAGGGTGAAACACAAGGAAAAGACACTGTGTAAAAACAGAGAGATCCTCTTCACTGACTACACTGAACACAAAAAAGGAAGGAAGAATAACAACCTCATATTCTTCACTGAGCCCTGCGATGGACTGGCAACCTGTCCAGGGTGTACCCCGCCTTTCGCCTGATGTCAGCTGGGATTGGCTCCAGCCCCCCGCGACCCTGTACGCAGGATAAGCGGTTGACAATGGATGGATGGATAGATGGATGGATATTCTTCACTGATTCCATTAACATCTAGAAAGATACTGTGCCGCAATTATGCATGTGTATCCAGCTAGGGCATGGGCTCAGGGGGCAGATAAAGGATCTGTAAGGATTAACACCCTGACAAGGACGACCCTCCGCTTGTCATCATATACTACACCAAAGGAAAGGCCATGTCCCAAGGGAATGAAGCCTGAGAATCAATGTCCCCTCTGACAGTGAAGATGATGAGAGCCCAGTAGGGAACCCCACCACCTTGTCCATCTCTGTTCCTCCCACACAGGCTGTCTGACCCCCCAGACAATACTGCAGCAGCTTAAAGAGGAGCTCCAGCAGCTCAAGAGAGACAACCAGACCTAGGCATCTGACCTCAGGGGAAGTCTAGAGGCACTCAAACAGGACAACAACACGCTTGGTACGCAGTTAGCATAAGGAGGATCCTGAGAAGAGAAAAAGGAGCTTCACCAAGCAAGTTCAACGCATGACAGACCGACTCTCATCAGTCCCTACAGGGGCAAATACAGAGACACATACTCTCCCCTGCCTTGTTTCTGCCTCATCCTCTCTGCCCTGTACCCAGCCCAACAACACCATGCTACCTTCTGAGACATCCACACAGCCACCTGCCAACAGCCAGCTCTGCCCATGCCAGCTTCCCTCGACTCAGCCTGGAAAGCAAGCCCAAAAGCACACACAAGAAGTCCTGCTGGCCGACTCTAAAGGGAAGTTTCTGGACACAACAGTGTTGTCTAAATGCTGCAGCACCACAGGCCAGGCAATGAAGCTGTTGAAAAAAAGGAGACCCTCAATGCCTGGTGATCCACACAGGAACAGCAGAGCTATGCTGCAGTTGTAGCCCAGCCTACTGCCACAGCCCCTCCCCCCTGCTTCCTCTGAGCTGGTGTGATGCTGCACACCCTGTGCACCCGGCCTCTTTTCAGCTGAGACACATACTCAGAATCCCTTCTCACCTGAGAAACAGAATGATGGCAAAAGTAGTTGTAAGTACAATGGTAATATTGGTGAAAATAGTACATGCCTCCATGGAATTGTCAAATTACACTCACCTAAAGGATTATTAGGAACACCATACTAATACTGTGTTTGACCCCCCTTTCGCCTTCAGAACTGCCTTAATTCTACGTGGCATTGATTCAACAAGGTGCTGAAAGCATTCTTTAGAAATGTTGGCCCATATTGATAGGATAGCATCTTGCAGTTGATTTGTGGGATGCACATCCATTGGCACGAAGCTCCCGTTCCACCACATCCCAAAGATGCTCTATTGGGTTGAGATCTGGTGACTGTGGGGGCCATTTTAGTACAGTGAACTCATTGTCATGTTCAAGAAACCAATTTGAAATAATTCAAGCTTTGTGACATGGTGCATTATCCTGCTGGAAGTAGCCATCAGAGGATGGGTACATGTTGGCCATAAAGGGATGGACATGGTCAGAAACAATGCTCAGGTAGGCCGTGGCATTTAACGATGCCCAGTTGGCACTAAGGGGCCTAAAGTGTGCCAAGAAAACATCCCCCACACCATTAGACCACCACCACCAGCCTGCACAGTGGTAACAAGGCATGATGGATCCATGTTCTCATTCTGTTTACGCCAAATTCTGACTCTACCATCTGAATGTCTCAACAGAAATCGAGACTCATCAGACCAGGCAACATTTTTCCAGTCTTCAACTGTCCAATTTTGGTGAGCTTTTGCAAACTGTAGCCTCTTTTTGTAGTGGAGATGAGTGGTACCCGGTGGGGTCTTCTGCTGTTGTAGCCCATCCGCCTCAAGGTTGTGCGTGTTGTGGCTTCACAAATGCTTTGCTGCATACCTCGGTTGTAACGAGTGGTTATTTCAGGCCCATTCTCCTCTGACATCTAGCATCAACAAGGCATTTTCGCCCACAGGACTGCCGCATACTGGATGTTTTTCCCTTTTCACACCAGTCTTTGTAAACCCAACAACCATGCCACGCTCAAAATTGCTTAAATCACCTTTCTTTCCCATTCTGAAATTCAGTTTGAAGTTCAGGAGATTGTCTTGACCAGGACCACACCCCTAAATGCATTGAAGCAACTGTCATGTGATTGGTTGATTA
Source organism: Micropterus salmoides (assembly GCF_014851395.1). Taxonomy (NCBI): domain Eukaryota; kingdom Metazoa; phylum Chordata; class Actinopteri; order Centrarchiformes; family Centrarchidae; genus Micropterus; species Micropterus salmoides. The sequence goes on along the minus strand of NW_024040707.1, from coordinate 19,667,257 downwards.
GATAATTGCATTAATGAGAAATTGAACAGGTGTTCCTAATAATCCTTTAGGTGAGTGTATTTTTTAGTATTGTATATGTATAGTTTCATTTTTATCTCACGTTACAGATTTTGATTATTGTTAAGGCAGTCATTTCATGTAAGTTGCTGGAAAATTCAGGGTCTCAACTCCTCAACCTTCGAGCTGAAGAGAGGAAACCCTGAATTCATGAAATTTATTAAAAACATAGATATAATTGTGTCATAATGATCTGGTCACTTATTGTCCTCTACGATATAATGAAGTCATGGTGCCCTTCATAAAATAAAATAAAAGATACACAAGGGCAGAACATCGAATGGGATCTTGGTACACTCAGATCTCACCAGTAAAACAGGGTAAATCACACATCTGGTTCAGATTAGACCAAACCTGGGCATAACCAGATCCAGACTGACAGTAAATTGTCCTTACATTTTTGAAACTCCCCACTCAGAAATCATCAATTTCCAGACTCAGGGAAACGTGGTTCCTAACTGGAAATCTGAATGGACGAACAAGAATTGAACCTGATGTCATCGACCCACAGGGTAACAACCATATATTTGGTCAGTCTCCCCTGTTTACCACACCAACCATCTCCCATTGGAACAACCTTGACTCTGAGATAAATCAAAAAGGTAGTGCATCTCTGTTGGACCTTAGGCCTGTAGATAGTTAACGGTAGGTTCAGAGCAGACTCTTTCGGGAGATTCACATCCTCCTCAGCTCTTGGGTCTAGTGTAGTACTATGCCATCCCTGACATGGACACTGACCCTCCACTATCAGTGCATTCACTTTCAGAGCAATCCCCCCCTTTCAGACCACAACTAAATAAATGTGTTCTTTAAACTCTCGGGTCAAATGAGTAACACAAAAGGGAACCCAGTAAGCTCTATAAATTAAACCCTATTTAGACAGACAGTGGAGAAAAAATAATCATGACCTTGATCTCTCACCTGATGAATATCAAAATCTGTCCCTACCAGAGATGGTGAAAACAAGGCAATTGATATCAATATCATATATCTATTCAGCTATTACAGTTTTTCCTCGATTGCTTAAACACATTTCTTGAAATGATGCCTCTTTTTCTCAAAACTCTAAACACAAATCCACAACGTCACACCCAATTCCCCAAACATCCTATTTTCAGGTCAAAATGAAGCTCTCCACTCAAAACACAAGCCCTCAAAAACACACACACTACAACACAGTCTTACACACTGGTGAGATACATTCAAAACAATACTACAGAAACTGGTTATTAGTAATGTTGCTTGTGATTCTCCCCCTCGAAAACCTTTTCACATGATGAACACAACAAAGAAATAACAAATGTAAACATTTACACATTTTTTAGTCCTTAGTGCACTGTACAGTACAACACACCAAACAACAAATTATTCTGCCCCAGCGTCTTGGCTTTGGTCTGGGACAGGCCAGAGATTCTCATTCTCCACCTCCTCCTCCCTCCTTCCTCCTCCGCCCTACTCCTTATCTTCCTCCTATCCCATCTCCTCCTCCCCCTCCGCTCTGGTGTCCTCTACCTCTTCCTTCACATTTCTCTGGATCCATTGTTCTATAACTGAATGAACTGACTCTGGCCCTATTATCTATCTATTGAAGGTTTTGATTGGTGTGTTATCAGTTATGATATTAATTATGATGATTCTTTGTGTTTCCACCTGGGTAGCTGTGTGTTAATTGAGTGAACAATATTGAATGTTAGTGTTTTCTCAATGACCACATGGTGCAGGCAATGAGAACTGGAGGGATTTGTGTGTAGAGGAAAATTGGTGTGTTTTTTGAAAAATGGAGTTATGGTTTTGAAATTTTAATTCAAAAGCCTGATAATAGTGTTTAAGCAATTGAGAAAAACTGTAAAGCTGACATTATAAAACAAAAACGGAAGCCTGTTAAAAGGCAAGACGCAGACAAATGGTTTGACCAAGAATGCAAAAAGACCTGAGAAAAATGGCAAGTGAAAGGAACTGCCTTTTAAACAAATATATCAAAATCAATTCTGGGATATGTGGAAACTTTAACACAAAGCAACCACAAGTGCTACCACAAAGACACAACCAATAAATCTGATTAATTCAAATCAATGTGCTATAAAAGCAAAACTCCAAACAAACTGACCACACAAGAAAAATCATTCCAAGGAAGGTTTGTGGCCCAGACTAAATGCTCAAATGCAGCAGTCCAGAGATGCAGGGTGCAGCGTTGAAGTTGTTCAATATCGTATTACAGTCAGGATGTTTTCCTGACATCTGCTGCAAAGGGGTCATTTCCCCCTTCCATAAGAGTCGGGACAAATCAGTCCCTAGTAACTAACGTGACATCTGTGTCAGCAGTTGTCTTAACTTATTCTGTAGTATTCTAAATTAAATAATATCAGATTCCTTGATGTACACTCTTTTTAACATGTTTTAGTGAGAGAATACAGAGCAACTTGACAAAACAGTGTTGAGGTTCTTCCCTTTCCCTCTTTTAAACCAGTCTTAAATAACTCAACCCCGTTGGCCACCTCGGTCCCTCCTCCACCTCTAGTGCCTAGAAGGAGGCAGTCAGTATGTGGGGAAAGAATTCGTAAATCTAAATCTGCAATGTTACAGTACTATATACATCTCTATACATACCATATATATACACATGGAGACACCCCTACATGTATTATATATGTGAGAGACGAAAAAGAACTAGCTAAATAGGTAGACACTGAGTGTGGAGTAGATATAGACACTGAAATGTAGACAAGTAAGACTAGAGGTCCTTGCTGGCACTGACATAGATGGCATAGTAGAGATGCACACAGTATTCAGAAAGCTATGGAGTGCAAGAAAATGGTAGCACTCGGCACCCTTCTCACTTGTTTTATTGTTACCAAGAAAGTTTTCGACTTTGAAGGGCTCCATTATAGACTTCTACATTGCGGTACAGGTGGCGGTAAATCAACATATTTGGAAAATAGGTGTGCTGTTAAAACTGGAGACAAACAAACTGAATTCTTCATTCACAGAAGAGGTGTTGGTCAGGGTTGCAGTTTCAGTCGACTTTATTTAACGTAGATATAAATGAACTTCTTCTCCCTACAGATAGAGATGTTAAGTCTCTGTTTTATGCTAATGACTTTGTTCTACTGTCTCCTACAGAAAAAGGACTACAGCAACAGCTGGACAAAGTAGAAAAGTCCTGTTCAAATATAGGCCCTGGCAGTAAATATGAAGACAGCTAATGTCATGACTTTTCAAAAACACCCCAGATGTAAGAAGAACAAATAACAGTTTACCATAAATAATCATATCATTGAACATAGTATGAGTTACACCCACCCTGGTATAATCATAACAGCATCTGAGAGTTTCACTGAAAGAAAAAGCTTGAAGACAACATTTAATTATTTTCATGTTCCATTTAAAAGTCTAGCTTAAACTATTTGATAATGTCATCCAGCCCATTGCTCTAAGTATGGGGTCCACTCAGTCATCATAACTGTCCAACACAATCTTTACATGCAGAATTCTGCAGATATATTTTACACATACACATAAATACAAATGCATGTAGAGCAGAATTAGGTAGATACCCACTGATAATTAACATTCATCTGAAATCCAGCCTCCTTCTATTCCAAAATCCCTCCTAACCCAAGAGCGAAGCCCAGGAAAGAGTCCCCTATTTCAGCTGGTGCTGCAACTAACTGCCCCCTCCCCGACACACTCTGTACAGGCTCTCAATAATAATGCTTTAGTAAACCACAATATAAAAAACTAACCTATTAAAAATAAGAAGAAACTAGAAACTAAACTCGGTCGAGGCAGATGGCCGCCCACCCTGAGCCATGGTTCTGCTCGAGATTTCTGCCTCTTAAAAGGAAGTTTTTCCTTGCCTCTGTCGCCTAGTGCTGCTCTTGGTGGGAACTGTTGGGCTTCTGTAAATAACATCACAGAGTACGGTCTAGACCTGCTCTTTTATGAAAAGCGCTGTGAGATAACTGTTGTTGTGATTTGGCGCTATATAAATAAAATTGAATTGAATTAAAAGCCACAATTGATTAGAATGTTATCTGGTCTTAAAAATAGAGATTATGAATTGGCAGAAAAGCTATCAGGGTGATAAAGGATTACGGTGTGCATTGATCATAATGCAAACTTATGAAGTTAAGTCGCGAGGGCTTAAGCTACAAGTCTGCAGCTTTGTGAAATGAACCTGTGTTCCTGTTTTGAGAGGATTCACAAGCGTCCTGTTCATGCCTGTGTTGTGAGCCAGCTATACTGCAGGTTTGACATGGCACCCGTGACCTTGAATTACTTTGATCCTTTCTTGTAACATGCTTTGAAAGGATTCTCCTCCTGAGACTTTGACTTATATCAGCAGATATTTACAGTTTTTCTCGATTGCTTAAACACATTTCTTGAAATGATGCCTCTTTTTCTTGAAACTTTAAATAAAAAAACACAACTTCTCACCCAATTCCCCAAACATCATATTTTTAGGTCAAAATGAAGTTATCCACTCAAAACCATTCAGTCTTATTAAAAAACCAAACTTTGGCCTCAGACATGACACACAAGCACTCAATAACACACACACACACTACCACACAGTCTTACACACTGGTGAGATAAATTCAAAACAGTACTACAAAAACTGGTTATTAGTAATGTTGCTTGTGATTCTCCCCCTCAAAAACATTTTCACATGATGAACACAAAAGAAATAACAAATATACATTTGCTCATTTGCACACATTTGTCATTACTTAGTGCACTGTACAGTACAACACACCAAACAACAAATTATTCTGCCCCGTCTTTGGTCTGGGACAGGCCAGAGATTCTTGTTCTGCACCTCCTTCTTCACTTCCTCCTTCTCTAACTGCCCTAGTCCTGCTCTGCCTCATCTTCCTCCTATCCCATCTCCTCCTCTAACTCAAACTGTTCCTCTTCCTTCACCTCTTCTTCCTCTCCGAAATGCTCTTCGTCCTCGTCCTCCTCTTCCTCTTCTTCCTCTCTCATGTCCTACACCTCTTTCTTCAGATTTCTCGAGATCCATTGTTCCAAAACTGAATGAACTGACTCCAGCCCTTTTATCTATTGAAGGTTTTGATTGGTGTTTTATCACTTATGACTCCTTGTGTTTCCACCTGGGTAGCTGTGAGCTAATTGAGCTCACCCTGTGCTGATTGAGTGAAAGTTTAGGGAAACGGGTGTGCTTTTTGAAAAATTGAGTTATGGTTCTGAAATTTTAGTTCAAAAGCCTGCGTATAGTGTTTAAGCAACGGAAATTTTTTTTAATAATCCTTGAATCATTTCTGATGATTGAGTGATGCCTTAAACAGCACTGGCAGTGGCAATAAGCAAACATAGCTATTTACTGTATGTCCTATGGATCAATCATTGCTGCAGATTTAAAGTCAAGCAACTGCAGTGAATCACAAGGTCACAGAAGAATATGCACTGCAGGTGATTAGTGATGACCATTGCTGATGTGCATATGGTGTGGCTTGATAAGAAGATGTGTCCTGTCTGTTCTGCTTTCCGTTTTTTAGGTAAAACCACAGAAATGTAAAACTCCTGCTGTGGTGCCTGTTCACTGTCACAGGCAATCTGGTTTCCACAGTTCTCTGGCACAATGCCACTAAGTGCACTTTCAGTTAGCAAGAATTGATTGAGCAGCACACTTTATCAATCTATTTATATTTACAAGTTTAGTGTCTATGCAAGCTTTGGTTGATGAAGCTAGCACACGCCTTTAAAAAGTCACCTCACCCAATCCACAAAAATATATATTGTATTTTTTCCGCAAAAAGTGTTATCAAGCCATACAGATACTTTTCATTCTATTTAACAGCATTTATGTATCATCTTAAAGGTATTATTATTGCATGCATATCCTCACAAAGCATAAATTCAACTTGCGAAAAGGCAGATCATCTGCACTTTAACATCATGTCACTGTTATTTCACCAGCGTGATGGTTGTTTTGTGAGTAGCTGTACACTTCAATGTTTAAGAATGCCATACTGTTAAATCTGTGGAGCTTCTTCATTTAATAGTTTTACTTTTATACATACCTGTCACGTGACTAAATTCTCATACGCAGCATTTGCATGTTACACACTAAGCAGGTTATTGCAGGTAACCACTCCCACTGCCATGTTCTATCATGCTGCTGTGGTATAGTGTTGTTTTGCCTGTGCAGCAGGGCAGAACTGAATAGTGAACTCAAACCTGCCAGGAGATCGCAGCAAAGCAGGGAATCCTTGAATTTGTCTGTTGTACAGGCTTCAATGGAAAGGAAACAGGAGATGGAGTGAATATTTGCAAGGTCAAACTGTAACTTGACTTTGCTTAAACGCATACAGACAGATAACTATTCACACCCATGGACAATTCACAGTTTTCATATCACTGCGGGAGACAAAACACACAGATACAAAGGGAGAACATTTAAAAAGGCCCCAACCAGCACCATCCGGACAACACATTTGGAACCCACGACCTTCTGGCTGTGTGATGACAGTGTTAAAATCCCATTTACATTTATTCATTAAGCTGGCGCTTTTATCCAAAGTGAGGTCACACGCCTGTGGAACAACTAGGGGTTGCTAAATGTCTTGCTCAGGGACACATCCACTAATGTATGTGTGTGTCTCACACCAAAGGCATGTGTCTTATCCACTGCACCATCACCACCCCACACCATAACCCCATAAAGAAATTAAATATGTTTCATACAATACATGTTGATCTTAATAAAACAGGAAAAAAATCAAGACGTGACACATCTGTAACCAAGGTCTCAGGGAGATAATCAGATCAGATCAGAGTAATAATTGAAAAGGTCCAACAAAATGAAATCTTGGTTGAATGTCTTATTAAAACCTGCCCTTCTTACCCGCATTGTAGACACAAGGAGAGCATTACATATAACCTGGCTTCAGATGCTGGAAAGCAAAGTGACCCTGAAGAAATAAGAGGAAGATGGGGTAGTAAAACTGTGTTTATGACCACTCTTTTGTAACCTGCATCACTAACTCAGTCTGACTTAGACATGTATAAGAAGCCGAGACCAAATTAGGCAGAGAGCACAGAGCGGATTAAAAGGGGAATGAATTGGGCCAGTGTACTGTGAGGAAAGTATTTCCCCCCATGTGCTGTTCACAAGTTGTCCTCAGAGTATGCTTAAGTGAATGTTTGTGAATGTGCCGGGGGTCTGCGGGTTTGAACGATGGAGATCAGCATTTTGAAGTGTGGCATTAACACCATGTTACAGCACACTTCCACCGGGAGATTCTGTCTCCAAGTTTTACATTGTGCTTCTAGTTTAATATTGGATTTTACTAAGGAAACTTGGTGAATGATGTTCTCCAAAATTGTCTGCATTTGACCTACGTACGAATTATAGAGGTATAATTTAAAAAAAAGATACAACAACACCACAACCAGATTTCACCTCCACTATCTGAGGTGGGTGGTTGCTCAGGATGTGTTTAATTGTTCGATGTATTCATATCACATATGTGTGTGTTATATGTGTATATAGTCACTATAACCCATCCAATAACTTGGGGAATAGATCATTTTGACAGAAAACAAGCTTGTGAGAATCCCGACCTTGTAATGAGAAATGCAATATTCATTTCATGAAATGACTAGTGATGCAAAAATGCGATCATGTATTAAACAAAGAATTTCAGGTTTCACTTACAGCCAATCAAATTCAAACTTTTGTTTTCACCTCAATTGTCATACCTCAACAAGTATTTAGATTGTCTTTTAATGGAAGGAGGCCTAGATGATTCATATATAATTTGTCAATAAAGAACCAATAAAAGAGAGAAAACAAGTCCCAGACTATCAGACATCAATCCAAATTTATTATATAGTGCCACCATTTGGGGTATCCATAGCATGTTTACAACTTACTGTTAATAATCCTATAATGCAATGTGCAGTTTATAAATGCAGTAGTTACTGTTTTGTGACATTACACATGTTAGTGATGATACGAAAGGGGATCATTCATAAGTGTCCTCAATTTACTGCTCACTATAAAGGAAACTACTGTTAATTACATAAAGAAAACTGCAAAAACTGCCAGTTGCATTTGTTGGAAAGCACAATCACTGCTTGAAATTGCAGTGGGACGAGCGTTTTGCCACTGCACACCTAATTAATAGTTTCTAGAATTTCAGAGATGGAACTGTGCTTCAGTTAAATTACAATCACATTACTATAAACTTTCCAGTAAATAAAACACCCTGCATACCTGCTGAGGAAGATTCAGACCAGGATTGAGCAAGATCACTTTTAGGGACTATTTAGTAATCAGTTTGTTATTGACTACAATCATTTTTTTTGAGTCTCTCTGCAGTCTCTCTCTCCCATAAATAACAATTCTTAATTATATTCACACCTAAGGTAACTAGTACTGAGAAAGTAAAAATCAAAGGCTGACCTTTTCCAACCATTACGTTTTATAGCAAACAGTGACTCTTAAACCATGGCCCTCTGACCCCTCTTCCCTTAAATAACTACCGGCCCCAACTTCTGTGTCCTCTCATGTAGTACTGCGATAAGATAAATAAGATGCTAACTTAGCCCAACCAATGCAACGAGCAAACAACAAGGAAGTAGCAAGAGTTACCACCAATAGAAAACCCAGCTAATTTCTTAGGCAAAATTTATATCACACAAGCTGTATGTACACTTCAGCAGAATAAGGGTGCATGACAGCCATCCCTCCTATCACACAAAGCCAACAAAAGAGCCTACACATCTCACACACACACACACACACACACACACACACACACACACACACACACACATCACAGCCAACATTAGCGACATGTGCATATTAATGACCATTTTCCAGTGGCAGCAGTGGCCAGAATAATATCAATTTGGATGGCAGTTAAAAAAAATTTAACTGATGACTTTTTAAACAGTAAGAAATAACTGTGTGATTATGTGCATTGCACTCAACTGTACAGTTGATCTGCTGCTAACAAGGCATGTAATTTTTCCTGTCACAGAGTAGCTTACACACTGGTACTTAAACACATCGGGACAAACAGCACAATATTTTTTATACTAAGAAGGAAATAACTTCATTACATTTGCCAGTGTTTCACAGAGTTTCTCCTAATTCAGCAGCTCACAAAACTGTGATTTTTTAAGGCAGTCTGTGGCAGATTTGCTGCCCCTTAAATAGTTCACTTGCAGGTTTTGCTCTGGAGGACAGATATTCAATCTCAAAAGAGAATAACAAGAACACATTGAAAATAACAGGTGTAAACATCTATAAACAAAATCGGATTGCCTATTATCCAGATAACTTCCCTTATACAGATCACAAATAACATCTTCTGTGACACAGAGGGGATCATTGAGCCGCTCTGAAGCAGTGAAGGTGGGCATGAGGTCCAATGAGGTTTAGTTAGGTGTGGTAGTTTTGAAAAGAAAAAAACGTATTTTAAATAAATACAAACATAACCATTTAAAAGTTTTATGTCCCTTCCCTATTGCCAAAATAAAAAACACCAATCCCTCCCCAGTGCTTCAAAAATGATTTGACGTGCCTCTACCGTTTTGCCAGTGACTTATGTGCTGCGTCAGGCTTGTTTATTGGTATAATAAGTATCAGAAAAAGCTACCACTTGTAGAGGCTAGATATGAGCATCTCATACATAATTATCTTTAAACTGTTCCTTAAAGTTGCAAAATTTCACAAATGCAAAATGCCACAGAATTGAGTGAGTAATGTACACAGTTACACAGGTAACAAGAATTGGGACAAGAATTCAGGTGGGTCGTTAACTCGAACAGTGACAGCATCATCAGCATGTTGTAAGAGATATTCTGACTAAACCAGAATGTTGAGTTACCTCTAACAGTGTTTCGGTTGTATGCCTGAAGGTTCTGGAAGTGACGAATAAACTCAGGAGTCCTATTCTCTGAGTGTCATTCTCAGGTTGGTCAAGGGGCACTTGACTACGGCTGCCTCAAGATTAGTGTTAGACCTGCAACAAGAAGTAGACAATGCTCAGTGAAGTAACAAATAACAAAAGATCATTAGAACAAAAAGATAAAAGTCAGGGTAGGTGCACGATGATATCTCTGTCACCTGAAAGCAGAGACATAGGTAGCACTCTCCAGAATCAGAATCAGGTTTATTGACAAGTAAGTTTTCAAATACAAGGAACTTGCTTTGGTACTTCGGTGCATAATCGCATAATAAATCGCAAGTAGACAATTATTTTAAAATTCTTATCAAAATATTATAAAAAGGATGTACAAAAAAAAATCTGTTTTTAGAATTGAATTGAATTTATTCTGCTAATTTGTAACAGAAGTTACCTAAGTGCACTTTTAACCGAGCAGGTCTAATCTCAATCTCCTGCTATAGGTTGATTTATGGGTGTATCATCCGCAAATTTCAGGAGCTTGACAGACTGGAGGTGCAGCTGTTGGTGCGCAGGAAGACAAGCTTTTTGGACACAGTAGTGACATAAGCTAAACGCTAATGCCAGCATGCTAACACACTCGCAATGACAATACTAACATGTTCTTGTTTAGCAGGTTGTCTATAATGTTTATCATGTTAACATTATTAGTTTAATGCGTTATCATGCTAACATTTACTAATCAGCACTAAACACAAAGTATAGGACAAACTGAGATTTTGATCTCAAAAGGTTCATCAAAGCTATTACAATTCATCCTGAGGGAGATTTAAATGTCTGTACCAAATTGCATGGCAAAATTTGTCTGTCAGCATTGGTGGCAGAGATGCAATAGTAATCAGGCTCTTTGCTTGATTTTAATCAGGGTCATTGCTCAAACGTCATTATTATTAGGCAACGGTTCAAAAGATTACCCTGAAGATAAGCAAGAACCTTAAATACTTATCTTGTTTTCAGATAAGAATAAAATGCCCCCTCATTCCCAGCTGTGTTCATGTCTTTTCAGTAACATGGAAACAAAAATTAAAAGCACATATCAATTTGTGATTTTCCTGTTTCTGACTTCTGAGCTCTTGTCACATCCTCACTGAAGAGCAAACCTACCTGAAAGCTTTCAACACCTTCCTGTCCTACATTCTATGTTAGTGTGTTGTACAGCAGGAAAGATTAGCTTTGCAAACAAACACGTATTCTGTCCATGTGTTTTGACAAAAGCACTCACTGACGCCGCTGCATGGATACAGACATTGGCGGATAGCTCAGTGAATTTTTCTTTCAGTTTTAAGACAAGAGCTACCAGAAAAATATGCACAGACATGTCTTCAGGTGAAAAGAAAGTAGTAGATTAGTAGTAGTAGTAGAGATTTTTAATTTGACAGTTTTGTTTTTTAAATGGGCTGTCCGCAGAGGCTTACAATCCAAGAAAATTAGCTTTCGTAGTTGAGCATAAGAATTGTACAAAAGGTGGGTCAAACTAAGACCCCACTTCCAAAATAGTTACAAATTTCACTCTAACACTGTGAAAAACATTCAGTTCTGCATTGTGAAAAAGTCTGAAAAAAGGGGTAGTTTGAGAATACACACTACCTCACGTCTGTTGACGTCACTGTAGAAGTATTATATACAGTATACACCATTACCGCAAAGCAATACTGGGTAAAATGATACATCTGCAGTATTATTGCCTTCAAATGTAGCCTGTAAACATTTACTCACACAGTTGTGATTGGAGATTAATGGTCCTGTTCGGGCTCTCCATGTGACCAGAATAGGAGAACAGGTGCATGCTTTAATACTAACAGCATAGCTGTGAAAAGTTAAAAGGCTCACCAAAAAGATACTTATTTACTTACAAAGTAAAATATCAGGATTGTGGGAATGTTCCAACCCTGCCAATAACCTGCTTTCCCTCCCCTATGACCTTCACTTCATTAGCTTAGCAGGGGTGTCGCCAAAGGGGGGGCCACACCCTCTTGATTTAATTACCACCCACATATGCATAATGTGCTTCTGAGTAATGAGTACTACTGTATGCATAATGCTTATATGTGATATTTTAATATATCAATAGTGTTTATTTATAGAGCATTTTCAAAATCCATGTTACAAAGTGCTTTACAAAGGCAGCATAATAAAACACACAACTCCTAAAACCAGTCAGGTTTTAAAAGAAAACAACGTCAAAAAACAAGAAAAACATTTTAAGAAATTTAAAGACAGTTGAAACAAAATTCAAGTAAAAATCAGGAAAGGCTCACCGATAAATGTTTTAAGAATGGATGTAAAGGAGTTCACCAACTCAGCCGACCTGATTTCTGCGGGCAGGCTGTCCCAGAGCCTCTGTACTAGGTACTATTCGTTTAAATCAATAATGTGTACTTTTCATTGTTCATGTGTAAGAAATACTCTTTTGCACGAATTTGCATTTCACTCATGGCTTTACAATACTGACAACTTGAAAAAAATGACTGAAACAAACCAGTAACATTCTCAATCTGTTATTTTCTTTATTTCTTACTGTTTGCCTGACTATTTCAACCACCAAGATAACATTAATTCACAACCTGGAGCCACTAACTGGAGTTCTGACTGAGGAAAGCAGTCCCAAAGGAATTGTGAGATTGTGTAGTAGTAGTGTGCAGGGTGTTTAGCTGAAAAGCTTTTGGCTTAGTCCACAGAGGCATACACAATACCGTATTATTGAGGGGAGAAAATAAGGAGGTCTTACCTTGTGGAGCTGTGAGCTATTATTTATCTTCACGTCACAGGCCTGTTGCATTGTGCCTCTCACTCAACTTAACACTGCAGGGAAGGCAAGAAAAGAGTCGTTTAAGCAGATGCGAAAATTCAGGCACACTGACACTTCGGCGGCGAATTTCAGGATGATGTCATCTGCGTGCCATCTGACAATAAGAGGCCTGCAAACCTGCACTGAGGCAATGTGGGTAAAAAGTTTTAAAACCAAACAATAACTTTGACGGTCAGAGACTTGGATAACAGTTTGGAGGTTGACTTGAGCTTAATCTCTCAGGTTGGAAAGGTATGCTGTGACAAAAGTATTTCACCAATAAAGAAAATAAATTCCAATTTAATTTAGTCATAACAATATGATTTTTAATAATCGATCCATGTGTTGATTTATGTAAATGTGCAAAACGTCCATACCTGAAATATCCTTCAGTAGATGCGCTTCAGCCCCTATTTTTAGTTTAATTTGACGCGTAATTTGGAGTCTTCTCGCTCCGCAGTTGTGCGTCCCAGGGAGGCTTGCGCGTCACCAGCGAGGGACTTTTTGGCAGAGAAAAATTGCTGCGGGGCCTTTTTCTCAGAGGATGACCGTGCCATAACTTTGCCTCTATAAGCGAGTCCCTCTGAGTTGCATCTCACATCTCAGCCTCAACCCCGCTGGCTCTGCTGACGAGCCGCAGAAAGCAAACCCTTCCATGAGGAGAGCCACGTGACTGAGGCGTAGCGGTGAACCTCATCTGCGAGCTCAGAGGGAGTGAGGGAGGGAAAATGCTCTGCGGTTAAAACACCAGAGCCACAGCAGACTTTACTCAGGTTCTGGTCAAAGGCAGTGCGCCACCAAGACGCACTGCACTGTCTCTACACCGCAGATCGGAACGATGTGCTGTGAGCAGTAGGACACTCATCCAGAGAGGAGTTAAATCTCCCCGGTGCATCAAAACCTGCATACACCTGCCACCCCATGGTTACTTATTCTACATGCGCCTATGGCCTCTACAAATGCATGAGATCTTATCACCAAATGTGACATCAGTGTGACCCCTATAGCAGTTTGAATTAATGATTGCATACTCTGGAACCTGTTTTCTTTTTTCTGGAATGAACGTCATTCAGCTGCCAAAGAATCTCCATGAAACACTGAGCAAAGGAGAAAATAATGGTTACTTAACACAGAAGAGGGCACCACAAAGTCAAGTTAAATTTTATTTAGAGTATTCTGTTGGATTGGATTGAAGGATATAGATGTGAACAAAAGACACACAAAAGAATTAATGTGGCTGGACATAACATGATTCAGGGCCTAATCATTACATGGCAATAAAATAGCATTACTTACAGATTGGTATGTGTATAAATAATAATAATCACCACACTTTAGGTATTAGAAAGTTAGCAAGCATGTTTAAATGTGGGATGAAACACAACATAAATAGAAATTCCAGATTTTGTTTGCAAACATAAGTTCATTCAAATTGAGTGATTATAATCGTGTGTGTTCGCATGTACATTTCTTCACAATAAAACTCCCCAGTGAGTCGTGTGGTCTTCAAGATGCTATCTTGTGAACTGCCACTGTGATGGTCCCATGACTCCTCACCAGAATGTTCCTACAAAACAAGCAAACATAAACAATGCAATAAGGCAAACAATCATCTGATAAACAACCATCAACATCTGAGAAAAGGGCAGTTTTGGTGACATCTCTGCATAGAACTGTCGCTGGTGCCCATGATGGTAATGGTGACACTAAAAATAACAGTTTTAGTCATAACATGACCAATAACAATAATGTACATTTAAGGAATTTGGTTAAAGAGTGTAATATTGATCAGTCAATACTGACCTTTAGCAGATCAATCATATCAACCTGTCTGTTGCTCACTTGCGATATTTTGTATGTGCAGTTTGACTAATAATTGTAGGACTTATCCATACTACAGGCTTTAGACTATTATTTTTAGTATCATCATTATTTGCATAAATATTTATTAAGTAGAAATATCTAAAGATACTGAATGTCTGCCTTTAAGCCATTTCTAATGAATAATAATCAGAACAGAATAATCACCTCATCAGCTGAGGATTGATAGCCAGTCACATTTTGTTTTGCCATGTAATATCTGTCACGGTCATCAAGTCATTGATTTACACTTTGATGACATATACTGTAATCCTACCATACTCAGAAAGCATCCCACAAGTCACAAGAAAGCAGCGGGCTCATCTACAATATGTATCCAATGACTTAAAGGTCCAACATTCAAAAGGATTTCATCACAATATACAGTATATATGTGGGAGTTGAATTCACTGAAACCCATACACCAAGGGATGTTTCACAAAGTCCAGAAGGTGGCAGCACAGCCACGCAAATGAAAAACACCTTTGTCAAGACTATGGCCCAATCCCAATATCCACACTCACAGGGTTAGGGCTGTCCCACTGTCAAATTGTCAAGTGTGCGAGCGTTTTGAGCTCTATTTAAACCCTTTTCGTAAGTCTGAAAAGGGTAAGCCTGAGAGAATTGCCCACAGTTCATAGCTGTATGCCGTGAAACAGAGGGGTTACCAGGGTTACCAAGGGACACCCAGAAGCGAGAGAAATCACGGCAAAACTGCCTTATAAATGAAGAAGAACAGTAAACAAACAGGCATGGAAACCAACGGTGATGGTACAACTATTAGAATTTTTTTTACCATCGATTTAAGATGGTACATAGAAAACATTAAGTTAGAGGAATGCAATCACCTTATTACACACTTAGTTTATTTAACTATTTATTTTATTATTTGCTTAATGATTGACATGTAGATAGACATTTACCTCTCCTCCACTCTGTAGGACAAGAGCCTGCAAGACTTAAAAATCAGTCAAAAACATAAAATAAAAAGTATACATCGTGTTTCAGCGTCGTCAAGGTAACGTGGTAATGTGACAAAGTGCTGTCCCGTTCCTGTTTACAGCATTTTGAGGCCTTGCAGCCTCCTGCACCCAATCACTTTCCAAGTGACGTCAGTAAAGTCTGTGAGGGTTCAGGGCTTAGGGGGGACATCGGGATTGGGCCTTTGAGCACAGTGCGAGGTACAAATAATGGACACTCAATCTTTGACTTTGGATCCCTTTCAACAGGTTTTCCTAGATTTACTGATCCCCGTGAGTATTAATCAAAACCACTGCAGACAGACCTCTTAAATTCACTGAGGTGAAGAAAAGGGAGCAAATTGCAAGTCAATCAATCAAAAAAAAAGGACAAAAATGTTGTGTCAGTGCTCACCCTGACTCAGATTCCAGGCACACAGTCGCAGAGTCTGTTGGGTCTTTGGTGAGAGCTGCAGCTTGTTTGGACAAAACTGACACAACACCGCCATGTTCATCAGACAGGGAGCCACGGCCTGGGGATTGTGAGATACAAAAGAGTGTTACTGTACAGAGCTGAAAAAACGTCCAAACAAGCACTAATTCAAATTTCTCCTGAGGTAACTGAAGTTAGACATTTATCCATCCAACTATCTCATTTGAAACTTCTAGGCATGTCTCTCCAAAGATGAAAGCAGCATGTTTTTGGTTTTATCAAGTTGAATCTTTTTAATCAAGGAGACAATTGGATTGCATTTTCACTGTTGACCTGTGAGCCTAACTGCCCCCACTTGAAGGACAACAAAACTCCGACAGGAAGTCACCACAACAAAAAATAAATAAAAATACTTGCTGCTGTTAAAACTTTTTCTTCGCTGCATATTGGGTACATTTACAGTTTTAATGTGTTTTGAGTTTTTCTTGTTTAAATCCCCCCTCCAGTGTATTTTGACATTTCTATGATATTATCATATTTTTCCTTCCTTACAATGTTGATTACCCACATAGTTTGCCAAAAAGCTTAATTTTGTGCTCAAAGTTGCAAAGTTGTAAAAACGGGGTCATACGTCATTCTCCAAGCTTGCGCAGGCGCATTGTCATGCCTCATTAAAAAACTGTCGATAAACATCGTTGTGAGCTAGCTAACCAATTTATCATGTAATTTTCCTAGAACTTACAGTAATTATGTCTGTCTGTGTCTGATGGTCTGTTTGTCTTTCTAATTTAGTTAACGTTAGCTAAGTTAACTAGCATAGTTATTGCAGAAAGTTAGCTAACCGAGGGTCTTCATTTTATTTTTGAGTTTCCTCCTCTTGGTTTAGTGTGCTGTTCATTTTCATTATGGCATGTGTGCGTGCGGTGTTGTAATGAGTGGTGGACATCTTGGGTTGGAGGACAGATGACAGAAAACGAGTCGCACTTTCACCTGCAACCTTTTTATACAGTCAGCAATAACGTTACGCATTTTACTGTCGGCCGTTTCACCGATGCATCGGCAGAGGAAATGGTATCAGAAGTCTGGAGCTGAGGAGCGATGCTATCACTATCAGCGTTGCTGAAACGGTGAGTTGTGCTCTCAAATGATTTATTCACACTAGTGAACTAACGTTAGTTGACGAAGTAAAAACGTTTATTAACATGACGTGTTGTCTGTGTGTTTGAGTGAGTATTACATCCTAATAATTAATTCATTTCAATTCGTGAGGCAGGTTTGAATCCAGCCATGGGCTTCTGTGTGTGGAGTTTGCATGTTCTTCCTGTGTTCATGTGTGTTTTCGCTGTATAATGTGATATTTCTAAATGTGCACTGAGTTTTGTAGATATGTAAATGTATTAGTTTTATAAAGGGAGCACTCATGGCTTTGGCCATGCAAGAGGCAAAGAAATGACAAGAGCAGCTGCACAATCATAGCTAATAGCTACTCTGATGATGAAAACTTATCTGTATCAAAACTTTTGGTAATTTTTTAATAATGAGCATTGGCATCACAAGTGTGTGGCTTCTCTGCTTGTTTTTGTCAACTAGCAGCTCATTAAATATGGAGGTCCTGAAGCTCAGTGCACTGAAACATTAGAAGACACATTATACATACATTTTATTTAACCCATCTCAGACTAAACATCAGCAGAGACAGAACATTATAAGCTTCGTAAAGGTTGAACTTATGGCAGAGCTGATGGTTGTTACGTTTAGTTTGGCTTTTGTTATAATTACATTTTCTTCTTTACAGAAAGGAAGGACCTGAATCTGTGGAGACCAGCCATTATTAAACATTAAAAATGATCTGTACTCGACTGCAGCTTCTTCCACTCTAACTGAGATGTGATGGTGAAGCACGTTCAGAACATCCATGAACACAGCACGCTGGAACCAGCTACAACATACCTTATACGGTTTGTGGTTAAACATGATTAGCGGTCCAGTCTTCAGTGGTGCTGGTTGGTGCCTGGTTTAATTTGATTTCAGTGCCTCCAAAAAAAACATATTGTGGAGGTAAATTTCCCACATTGTGCAAAGAAGTAGAATATTTT
Organism: Micropterus salmoides; assembly: GCF_014851395.1. Classification (NCBI taxonomy): domain Eukaryota; kingdom Metazoa; phylum Chordata; class Actinopteri; order Centrarchiformes; family Centrarchidae; genus Micropterus; species Micropterus salmoides. Next base: position 19,649,123 of record NW_024040707.1, on the reverse strand, counting down.
TATAAATGGAAATGCATCACATCAACATTTGTACTGAAGTAAATCAAAGCTAATTCTGTAGAGTAAAGATTCTGTTTTGAAACAGCCATTTTATTTATTTTTCTGAACTCATTACTACACAAACACAATCCCAGGTTTCTGTTTAAGACTGTGGATCAGCTGGTAAACCCCCATTTTAAAACGGCTTGCGTGAACCCACTTTTAAAGAAACCTGGTTTAGATCCCTCCCTCCCACATAATTTTAGACCAATTTCAAAACTGCCTTTTATTGCAAAGATTCTAGAAAGAATTGTGTCCAAACAGCTGCTCACTGTACTGGAAAATAACAAAATATTTGAAAAGTTTCAATCTGGTTTCAGGAAGTACCACAGCACTGAGACTGCCTGCTTAAAGTCACCAATGACCTTTTAATGTCTGCTGATGAAGGTATGTGCTCAGTCCTGGTACTCCTGGACCTTAGCGCTGCTTTTGACACCATTGATCACAACATCATGTTAGACAGACTGAGGCACTGGGTGGGGATCTCTGGTACTGCCCTAGAATGGTTTTCATCCTACCTGTCAAATAGGAAGTTTTGCGTGTCTGTAAACAACTATGTCTCTTCGTTCTGTCCAGTTAAATATGGTGTGCTTCAGGGGTCGGTCTTAGGACCCATTTTGTTTTCCTTGTATCTGCTTCCCCTTTCCTTGTATCTGCTTCCCCTTGGACATATTATCCATAAACATGGCATTTCTTTTCATATTTATGCTGATGACACACAAATATACTTGCCCGTCAGATCCACAGACCCTGGAATGCTGAGTTCACTTAACAACTGCCTTTGTGAAGTAAAAAAAATGGATGTCAAATAATTTCCTCCAGCTGAACTCAGACAAAACAGAAATCCTGGTCATCGGGTCCCAGCAGATGGCAACAAATACTGCCATCTGCTGGTTCCCTAGTAAATCACATTAAGCCTGTGGCAAAGAACCTTGGTGTTTGGTTTGATAGTAATTTAAATTTCGAGCAGCACACCACAAAGCTTGTTCAATCATGTTTTTATCAACTTAGAAATATAGCAAAAATTCGATCCATGTTAACTTTTAAAGGACACCGAGACCATTTTACAAGCCTTCATCTCATCACGCCTGGATTATTGCAACAGCCTTTTCACCTGTTTAAGCCAAAAATCTATTGATTGACTCCATACTGTCCAGAACTCAGCTGCCAGGCTTTTAACCAGAACAAAGAAATATGACCACATTACTCCTATTTTAGCTTCATTACACTGGCTCCCAGTATGTTTTAGAGTTGACTTTAAAATTCTATTGATCACTTTTAAAGCTCTTCATGGCCTCAAGATTATTATTATTATTATTATTTTGGAGATTAAGAGTAAAAACAAGAACAAGACATTTTACAATTAAAAAAAATATTACTAGCTTCATGAAGATATAATTTATTGCAGTGCTGTTTTACTAGACTGCAACAGTTTTAGCTTGGTGTATCTTATTAACAGAAACTAGTATACATGGTTCCCCGCGACCCTGTACGCAGGATAAGCGGTTGACGATGGATGGATGGATAGTATACATGGATATTCTTCAAAAGCTAATGCCACTTTTTAGTCACAAGGTGGCAGCATTGGCTCACAATACATAAAGAATTTGGTCTTACAAATGTTCTATGTGTTGTCTTTACTTCTGGCTTTTTTCACACATGTACAACTTGTGAACTGCATGATCTGCCTTTTCCACAGGTTTCTCTCAGTAGTTCTGCATTTCTACCACAATGGTAGCTGAGAGGTTGCTGTGATGGTGTGTTATATTCTACAAACATGTTTTTTCTTTCCCCAGTATACGCATCAGCCCTCATGGAGTCCACTGCACCTTCCCCGCTTAGCAGATTGGCCAAAAGATCCTCATGGATGGATGAGGCAGTCGGCCTTTGTCGGTTAACGGTTTAACACTGGACATAAATGTGAAACCAGCACAGAAGTCTTGGTTCACGGTTTTCAGGTTAAGATCTTTATTAATGAAGGCAAAGCTAGATCAGTCCTACAATTAATATTATCCTCAGCCAAAGACATACTCAGTCACATTTGTCTATTTGTAAGATATCTAAAAAGCATCTCTAAAAGAGAGATTTAGATGAAATCTAATAAACAAATATGTCTCAGCCAACGCTGGAGGTGTGACTTTTGATGTTCTCAACATTGCAAGAAACTATTTTGTTTTGTCACTGTACTCAGTCAAAAGAATGGTCTGTGGGTATTTTCATGTAGAGCCAGTAATTGTTATTTAAAATATTTTCTATTAATAAAAACTTGAGAATTGTACAGCTTTGGTTTGCTGTTGAGTCTTTTCTAGTTTAATATGTTTCATTTTGACCATACCCATTTAGTGCATCAACACATATTTTAAAAAGTTTGTGTTATTGTTAATTGCAATTCATGAATATTAGATTACATTAAATGTGATTAATTTTATTGTCAACCTAATGAGGCTGTATAAAATGCTTAAATACCCCATTCTTCAGGACACAACAAATAAAGGTAAGGACTTCATAATGTGCCTGCCTTAGGCCTGCCTAAGCTGTATGACATGCTTAGTACTATAGGGACATAATATCTACAGCTAAAGCTGGTGAAAATATCTGATAGCCTACATAAACAGAACTCCGTTTTAATCTCTCCAGTTTACTATTTATCCTCTTAGTAAAATTCACAACAAGTCAACTTTACATGCAGAAGATCAAGTATACGGTTGTATTGTAACTGTATAGACAAAAATAGCACAGTTGACCCCCCCCCCACCCCCGCAGCGGGAAAGTAAGTGCACCATAAAAGGTAGTGGGAGTTATCGTGTGCAGTGCGTGTATGATTGATGACAGCTGATACTTGCACATTAGTTTCGATCATGGGTAAATAATAGATGCTCCTGCCAGACAGTAAAGTGTATTAAACTTTACAGTGTAGTGACGTTAACGCAGCATATCGTTAGCGAACACTCCAGCCGGTCAGTTTCTGGTTGTCATGGTAATTGATTACGTCCGACTATTAACCACACCCCCATTCTTCTGTTTGAGAAAGAACGTTCACCAAAAACGGCAGTTAAAACTGGCTGGAGGGGCTTTAAATGTGTTTAATGTTTTATGTTTTACCACCAAGGTTACTGAACACGGATTTCTCCACGAGAAATTCCCAGTAAAAAATTATTAACTCTGGGAATATGATTGACTCTGTACAGATTATGACAAAGGTTGACACAACAAGGGGAGTAGCAAGTGGTTTGTGTTATACACAACTTAACTTTTTTAAACGTGCATTTACCGTTTGAAGCATTCGTACTTGGTTTTGAAGATTTGAGATTTTCAAGGGAGCTAACGATAGTTTACCTACAGTTTTTCTTTGTTGCTTCCGGGTAACTGTCAAATGAAAATCACTATATTATCATTTATTAACACATCTATTTTTTCTCATGACAGCTATATTCAGGCAATAGCCTATGTGATCAAAATTGATCACACTGCTTTTATATAGTAACTGTTACTTTCAGGTGTGCTCACTGTCTGAAACTAAGTGTTATGTAGGTACCACACACGATGCAGCCGTGCCCGGTGGAATCCAGGCAGAGGGAGGACAGGGACTCTACTCCGTCTCTGACAACGTCATAGCAGAGACATGTAGGAAAAGGCTGCATCATGGCAAAGGGTGTTCTTGTTGCGAGAATGTGTTGTATAGAGATGTGTTTTGATACCTTTGTCTTTTTCTATTATCAATTTGACATTTCTGTTACATACAGTGCATATACGGTGCTCACTGTGAACCAGGGACATACCAGAAAGGTGAACACTGGACAATGAGAAACCAGTGAAAAGGCAAATGAATAAACTGATGTTTCCCTGACATGAGTTCAATCTGTTGGCTGTAGATTATATTTTACTTTGGGTTGCTCCATGTAAGTCTCAATAAGAAATGACATAAAGAAACCCTAGTTTAGTGTCTTCTGTCATACTGACACTATTCAAACATCTGGCTGCCTTGGCTTAAGTAATGATAAAAAGGGACATGGTGGTTGTGACGAGACTCTCTCAAGTTAATTGTTGTGAGTTGGACTGCAACAAAGGTTTATTTACATTATCAAATAATCTACCCATTGTTGACTCGATTAGCCGGCTCCTCTGTAGATTATCAGCAAATAGCAAGAAAAAAATCTTATCCTAAATTCCCAGAGCCCATGGTAATGTCTTAAAAAGCCTTGTTTTTTGTTCGACAACAGTCCAAAACCCAAAGATGTTCAGTTTACTATCATATAATGCCAAGAATATCAGGAAATATTCACATTTTAGAAGCTGGATCGAGTGATTATTTGCTTGAAGACCACTTAAACAATAGCTGCAAAGGCCTTGCTGTAGATCCAACTCATCGACTAATCGGCTTCAGTTTGAGTGAGTGCAGCGGCCTTTCGCAGGACGATTGAGGTGTTGTGCTGCTGCCCAGTAGAAAATTAAGTGACTGGAAATTTCAGAAAATGTTTCAGGAATCACATTTGTTTCTGAAAATGTGATTATCAAATTGAGAGAAACTGTAAACAAGTAACATGAAGTTATTAACTAGTGGACTAATTATGACTCATAGTTAGTTAGCTGTTTGTGTTATTCACGTGTAGAAACGCGCATTTTCTACCGGAAGCATTTGTACTGATTTTAGGGGATTGGGACGATTGTTTACATAAAAGGTCTGTTAGAGTAATTTTACTGATCGATAATTAACCCTATCTCTGGCCAGAGTTAACGGCCAGTTTGGTGTAATTTATTTCGAGAAACATTTTCCTGTAAAACCTCAGACATGACTATGAAGAAGTAACTCGGTGTTCTCTTACAGCCCAGGTTGTGTCCTTGCTCATCCGTGCAGAGCACACCGACAATTGCTGGATTTTTCATGCTGCCAACAACACAAACAAATCGCGATTAGTTATCTGCCTTTGACGTCCTAACATTTAAAATACAAACTCAAACACGGACCGGTATTAACTTACGTGTCATCAAGATGCTGTTCGAGGGTCGACTCCATTATCAACAATAAATAACTGCAAACTTCAAGTTTAGTGTATGAAGACTTTTTGTTATGGTTGTCTGCTTTCTGAAAGCTTCCGGCTTCCGTCAGCTGATCATCACGTGCACTAAGGGTCCCCGTGAGGATAAAAACACACGAAGAGCGCGAAGAATAAGAATTCAGTATAATACTTCTTCTTCTTCTTCTTCTTTAATGGCGGAACAACTTTTAAGTGCATACCGCCACCTACTGTACTGGAGTGTGTAACATCATATCACTCAGCTATCAACCTCAATAAGGTGCTCTCATATTCTGTTCACCAACCCAGTGTCTTTAAGAAATTTAAATAATGCCTTCCTGGTGATTCTTATACCCTTTTCTTCTCCTTCTGTTCCCAATACCCCCATCAGATTCCATTCCCGCCCTGCTTCCTGAACCCTATCTTGAAATATCCGTCTTTCCAACTCAAACAATATGCAGTGCAAAATGATATGTTCAACATTTTCTTTAACCCCACAGTTTTCACTTTTTTCACTATTCCTTTTCCCCAATAAAAACAAGGTGCCATTCAGTCCTGTGTGATCTACTCTTAGTCTTGTCATAATTTCCTCCCGCCTGCTCCTTTCGCTATAATTTTTATTACTGACAGACTTTTGTATTTTATAGTAACTCCTTCCTTTCCTGTCTTCCTCCCACCATTTCTGCCATATTTCAGTACCTTTCTTCTTAATGGCTGTTTTTCCTTCTCCTTTTCCTAGCAGTATTTGAACTGTTATTTCCTTTTGTAATGCCTCTTTTGCTAGTTTGTCTGCAATCTCATTTCCATTTACTCCCTCATGAGCTGGCACCCAGCAAAACTGAACATCTATCCCTCCCCGATGTAATCTTAATAAGCTGTGAAACATTTCTATCAGTAGGTCTTCTCTGACAGATGTCATTGACTGAATGCTTTTAATAACTGCTAAGGAGTCTGTGCATAATATCACCCTATCAGGTCTGACCTCTTCAACCCACTGTAATGCTATAATGACTGCCACTATTTCTGCTGTATATACAGATAGCCTATCTGATAATCGTTTTGAGATATTTATTTTGAATTCTGGTATATGTATTCCAATTCCCACACATTCCTGTTTGTTTTTAGATCCATCTGTATAGATTTTTAGATAATTATGGAAACTGTTTCTCAGATAGCTGCTAGTCCGTATTCCCACTTCCTCTATTCCCCATCCTCTTTTCTTTTCCAGTATACTAAAATCTGTTTTTACGTCTGGATAGAGCCAAGGTGGATTGTTACTGACTGGATTGGGTGTGCTGAAATCTAATGCTTCCATTCCATATTCCCTGACTCTCTTTTCCCCCGTCCATCCAAACCCATGCCCCCGAAACTTGAAATATTCCCAACAATCCTTTGTTATCTCCTTTGCAGGGTTTTCTTTCCCACTTCCTTTCAATCTGACCCAATATGCTAGCGCTAGTTTCTCTCTTCTTAACTCCAGTGGTGTCTCTCCAGCTTCTATGAGTATTGTGTTAAGGGGAGTTGTCTTAATGGCTCCAATGCATATCCGTAAGGCTCTGTATTGTAATTTATTAATTTTTTCCAATGTTGTTTTTGCTGCTGCATCATGTACTATGCAACCATAATCTATTGATGACCTCATGCATGCTCTATATATGTCAATTAGTGACATTAGTGGATTAGTGGTGTTTATCTGCACCCCAGTCGCATCCCGCCACACCGCTCTCAGTAAATTAATAACTTGTTTACATTTAGTTTCCAATTGCTTTATGTGTGTTTTCCATGTGTATTTACTATCAAACCACAATCCCAAATACTTAAATTCATTTACTTTTTCCATTGGCTGCTGATATAGAAAAAGCTTTTCTACATGACACTTTACTTTTTGTTTGTGAACACCATATAACAGGATTTGCTTGTTGATATTTTAAATCCCCACTTGAATGACCACTTCTCTACTTTCCCTATTGCTTTCCTAATGTTCTCTAACACATATGTCTCATTTCTTCCTCTCATCCATATGGCCCCATCATCTGCATATAACGCTGATTTGATGTGTCCATCTAAATCTGAAAATATATCATTAATCATAATGTTGAATAATATAGGGCTAATTGCGCTCCCCTGGGAAACGCCATTATTTACCTTAAACTCTGTAGTAATTTCTGATCCAACCTTTACTCTAATTTTCCTATCTGTTAAAAAGTCTAGTATCCAGTTATAAATCCTTCCTTCAAACCCCATTCTATTTAGTTTAATAAGTAGTCCTTCCCTCCACATAGTATCATATGCCTTCTCAATGTCAAAATACACTATTATCATCAGCTCTTTCATTTTCAGTGCCTTTTCTACCTCATTACTTACTCTAACGAGAGCATCTGTTGTGGAGCGCCCTTTCCGAAATCCATTTTGTATATTACTCAGTAGTCCTCTCTGTTCCACTACATGTGATAACCTACGAACTATTATCCTCTCCAGCCATTTGCATAAGTGTGATGTCAGAGCTATGGGTCTATAATTACCAGGATTGGTTGGGTCTTTACCAGGTTTGCTAAACGGTAGTATAACTGCACTTTTCCAACTTCTCGGTATTATTCCATCCTTCCATATTTTATTGAACAGTCTTAACACTGGGCTTATTTGACCCTACTGGCAGCTGTCGGGGACATGGCATAATATAACTGGTCTTGTCCTGGGGCTGTATATCCCGTGCCAAGCAGAGCTATATTGAGTTCTGTTATTGTAAAATCCACATCTAAAGTTGTTGTACCATCCTCCCTCTTCAGCTTCACGTCCTTATTTTCTCTGAGTGCCAGGTCTTTCTGTTGCTTATGAATATCCATAAGGTGATCACCACTATGCACAGCCGCAAAAGCCCTACCCAACATCTCTGTCTTTTCTTTGTCTGACACCACCGTCTTTCCTCCATCTATCAAAGCTGGGATTTTAATCGCTTTCCTTTTCCCACTCATTCTTTTAAACATAGACCATATATCCCCTAACTCTACACCTCTACCTATGGTGGAACAGAACTCTCTCCAACTTTTCTTTTTGGTTAACTTAATTGTCCTACGTGCCACTGCCCTTTTCCTTTGAAAATCCAAAACACTCTCTTGTGATAAATTCTTCTTTAATGTTTTAAAGGCTTTGTTTCGTTCTTTTCTAGCTCTGCTACACTCCTCATTCCACCAGGGGACCACTTTCTTCGTGCCCTTTGTTGTTCTTTTTGGAATACTTAAATGTGCTGCATTTATAATGTGTTCTGTAATTTGCTTTGTGCATTCCTCTACATCACCTTCAAATGTCACAAGGTTTGCTGACTTCGTACAACATAACCTAAATTTTTCCCAGTCTGCTTTCTCAAAGCACCATCTGTTAATTGTACTTCCTTCTAGGAAACATACATTTGTGTTAATAATAGTGAGAACTGGAAAATGGTCACTTCCTATGGTAGAATCATTCATAACAAACCATTCACATGCTTTTACCAAATTATCTGATACCAGTGTGATATCTAAACATGATGTTTTACCCCTATTCACATCCATTCGTGTTCCCTGTCCATTATTAATGCAGACCAGTGATCTTTCTTCCATCATTTCTTCAATTATGTCCCCATTATTATCTGTGTGATTGCTGCCCCATAAGCTGTTGTGTGCATTGAAGTCCCCACACCATATTTCTTTCCTGTATACAGTCCCTGCCATTTCATTCAGTTTATTGATATCTAAGTTTTTGCATGGGTTATAGAAATTAATCAATTTAATGTTTCCCACTTTCCTTGGGCTATAGATTTCAACTATTATACATTCTGAATCTTCTGAGCTTGGGAATTCCCTGTAGGCCAACCCAACCTTGATAAAGGTGATGCACCCTCCACCAGTGTGGTTTTTAGGTCTATCGTACCTTATAGAGCTAAACCCTGGTATCACATAATCTAGTCTGTCTCGTAACCAAGTTTCTTGTACACATATTGCATCTGGAACAACATCTAATTCATGAATGTACTTTTTGAATTCTTGACCATTAGCTATAAGACTTCTTGCATTCCACTGTAGTATGTGAAGAACCATTATAAGTGTCCTAACCCTCTGTTTGTGTATTTCCATTTTCAGTTACCGTCAACAATGCATGTATTTGATCTGCTTTGATATTTTTCATATCAAGAAGCTTTCCTGCTGCTTCTAGCCTTAATTCTGTCACTTTTCTTTTTCAACTGGGACGCAACATTGATGGTGTGACATATGAAACCCACAAAGTTCACTTTTTTCACTATCAACGTATCATCGTCAACTTTACATTTATGCTCGCAACCATTCTGTGTGTGAGCTGGAATCTGGTTTTGTGTCTGATTAACTGGTGTTACAATTCCACTGGAGTTTTTGTTATTTGATCCTGTTTCTCTTACTTTCTTTAGAGCTTCTGCATATGATACTTTGTTCAATATCTTCACCTTTTGGGCTTCTCTGGCTTCTCTTTGCACTTCACATCCACCAAATGCAGCACTATGCTCTCCTCCACAGTTACAACATTTAATCTTTGCATCCTTTTCACATTTCCCATACTCGTGCTGGCCCCCGCATCTAGCACACCTTAGCTTTCCTTTGCACTGCTGAGCTGTGTGCCCCATCCTTTGACATTTATAGCATCTGATAGGGGGAGGGATGTATTCTCTCACGCTGTAATTTATGTATCCCATTTGGACTGACTTAGGGAGGGTTCTCTCAAATTGCACAACCACAGATAGTGTGTCTTTTAATGATCCATCTTGTTTGCTTTTTAGTCTAGTAGCCTCAACTGCTTTGCCTCCCTGAATCTCATTTTTAATATCTTCCATTGACATATTCAAAGGGACTCCTGATATAACTCCTCTAACCTTTGCTGTTGCTCCTGGGATGTGGGCCTTCATCCTTTCCCCTTGAAGTGTGGACATACTAAGAATCTTTTCTTGTTGTTGTTTGCTGCTTGCATGTATCAGTATCCGTTTATTGTTCAAAAATCTTGCAAATTTGATTTTGCCAATCTCCTTCTCAATCGCCTTGGTAAGTTTAATTGGGTGATAGTGTCCACCATCCTGATTGAACTCAATTATAACTTTCCAATCGTTTCCTTGCACTTTCTCCGTTTCTCAGGATTCTGTTTCTCACTCTGGCTAGATCTCAGTTTCTTGTTATTACTTCCCTCGCCGGTCTCGCTATGTTCTAACCAACTTTTCCCTCCCTCTCTTTCTCTCAAGTCCCTTTTCAATCTTACAGATCTGGACATCATCCACACCATCTCATCCCCATCTGAACTATTTGACATGATGTTACATTCACAGTACAGTTCATGCAGATCCGCCAACAAAGTTCGATCCTACTATGTTTTCCGGCCACCGTTCGTTCACTCTCTCCACGTAGCTCCAAACCTCCGCGCCTTCCCGCTCTTCCGCTCTGCTAATCGATCAGCTGACCTTCTGTCCTCGTCCCAGTATAATACTTGTAGACGAGTATTATTATTTTGTGTACAATGTGTACTAATGTAATAATGTATAGATAGATAGATAGATAGATAGATAGATATAGATAGATAGATAGATAGATAGATAGATAGATAGATAGATAGAATAAAATATTATATAAAAATAAAATATAAGAATAAAATATTCCTGGCTTCTTCTATGTAGCAAGGTCCTCATACATTAAATCATAAATGCATTTTCTAAACTGGATTACTTATGTAATGATCCTGCCTTTCTGTATTACATCGTTCATGTGTCACTCTCTTCCTCCCAGCCCCAGTGAGAAATCAGATTACTTATTATTTTTAATCCTGAATATGTTGATAATCCACAGTTCAATTTTCACAATTCACAGTTCTGAGGCATTACACAGGCGGTCACAATCATATGACTTACCCAATGAACTGAGGTTGCCCAAATAAGTTCTAATGTCACATGTTCCTTAGTCACAAAACAGTTATTGGAGAAGCATAAAGTTTTTGTTCGACACTCAGAGAATTTAAATCATCTTTAGAGACAAAATCTAACATTGGTGCCAACATTATTTCAGCAAGATAAACACAACATTTACCAACCCAATGCGGTCTTTACCAATGCCTGAACTTTATTGAACATAGAATATAGTATTAATATTTTGAGTTTAAATCAGTTTCTCGCAGCCTTTTGTTGATGTATTTTGTTAATGTCTTTTCTTCAAAAGTTAGCTGGAGGCCACCAGCCAGGCTTACCTCCCTGCATGATTTCTGCTGCCTGTCCCAAGAAAGTGAGGCTTCAGAGCTCTTGCTGACAGGGCAGAAATGGGTGAATGTAATTATGTGGCCACTGCATTGGAGGAATCCATCACCTGCGCAGCAGCAGTGTAATGTGCTGCTGACTAACCCATGGGGTACAGTCCCTCTTCTCGCCTCTAATTCTTCTATCTTCTCCTCTCCTCTTCATCCACTCGTATTTCTCTTCTCACAGCATAAATCAGATCCTGGACGCGCTTTCGCTGACAGCCTGCTGCCCATCACTGTCCAAGCACACACGTAGGCAAACACACGTATAGATGCAGAATAATTCACAAGGTCCACATACACGTGATATCTTCTTCCCTTGTTACAGACACACATACACAAACACACAAAAGGAATCTTTCATCTTGTACGAAGGGAGTTTGGCATAAACACTAGATCCCATTTTTTGCTGCATATGGACACTTTACAACCAGAGTAAATCTCCAAATGAGCCAAACCCAAAATAGAGATCTGACGCAGACTCGGTGTATCATCACCCAACCATATACTGGATAATGCCTAAAATAATTCAGGGGTTTCAAATGAAGTAAATTTAAACAGCAAATTAATGAAAGAAACATAATTTAAGACCTAGAAACCAAGTGATGCCTTCACTCAAAAAAGGCCACATCGGACAGAAATATCACTGTCAAAATTGATATTTTTAATAAAAAACAAACAATTACTTAAGATCACATGCATCACAAGAATTACAGAGTATATATGTGTGATGTGACAAAGCAGATAAGTGTTTCAAAAGATAAGAGCGTCTCATTCTCTCAGTGTGGATGAACTGGTGATGCTAAAGTTGATGACAGCTGGCACAGTGCAAGGCATCCTGGCACACATATCCCATAATAAAATAAATATAATGTAATATGATAAAATATTACTTTCCAGCCTGTAAATGCTTTAGATGAAGCCCAGTCTGTGAGTCAGGCTGTGGTAATTTCCGTAAACTCGTTATATGTCTTTGATGTTGATTTGTCTTGTCTGACTGACAAATAACTCTGGATTTCATGACACCTGTGCCCTTTTCTCACAAGGAGGTGTCGTATTCATTTTAGTTCATATGAATGCCATCAATTTTTTGTGTGAGCTTGAACCACTTGAGTCATGGAAACTCTGTCAGCCTCTGCTTTGAGCAGGTGTGTGGTCAAACCCTATGTAACAGACAAAGACATACAAATGGAAGGGACTACAGTGAGCTTCCATCAGCCGTCATCGGGATGAGTAAGGTGACGAAGCTTCTGAGGAGACAGACAGAGAGGGGTGGGGAGATCTCAGACATGGGGAGGGAGGGAGGGAGGGATGAAAGGGGGAGCATTGGGTGGGGGTCGGAGGTGGATAAAGAGAGGGAGAGAGTGTGGCTCCCCCCTCTGAGGAGTTCTGGGAACCTTTATGACTGACGGTAGAGCCGGAGAGACCGTTAACAGCTTGAGAGAGTCCAGTTCTCCTGTTGCTGTCATGGGCTTCAGGGCGGTGCTGCTGTCCTTCCTCCTGGTGTCCCTGAGCTGGTCCAGAGGAGCCGTCATCACAGGGGTGAGTGAGAGGTTTCTGGCTCTGCTGCACACGGTTAAGTCCTTTTTGTTCTGTTATTTTAAACATTTTTAATTAGTTTTTACAAGAGTGTCCAATTACTTTAAATGACTAATTACTCCATTAATTATAAGTAACATTTTACATTGTTATTATCTTCCCTTTCTGTGATTGTCTTGTATTGAGGAACAATGAGATTTTACACTCAAATTTAAATACTGTTAAGGGCTACAACTAGCAATTATTTTCATTATTTCATTTTTTTGATTACTCAATTAATCATTTAGTCTGTAACACGCATCACAAGATTCCTGAGCCGAAGGTGACATCTTCAAATTGCTTGGGTTTTTTTCTGACCACCAGTCCAAAATGCTCACATTTGAGAAGCAGGACCCAGCAAATTTGAACTTAAATAAATGACTTAAACAGTGAACTTATCATCAACTATTTATTATATTTTAATGAATTAATTGACTCTTTCTTTTCAGAATTCATTCTGTCTATGCATTGGGAAGCACGCTTGCTCTCTCAACGTCTATATACATTTAAAAAATACTTTTACTAGCCCTTGTCTTTTGACTTTTGGTTTAATTTTCTTATATTCAAACTATAAATATGCAGCACAGCTCTCTTTACTGGATAATTTCCTAAAATGTGATTACACATGAATGACAGGAGACCACATCCTCCTCTGCTTCAAGTCCACTGGAAAAACGAGAGGAAATTATCTCAGTCCTCTGATTGATATTCATTCGTAAATGGATTAGGGAGATGACAGGCAATAGATAAAATGGCTTTCACTGTACGGACATGAGAGGGCATCCCTATTACAATAAGTAAAAGTGAAATAGATTCAAACATAAAAGGGTATGTCTATTAGCATAAATAAAAATAAAACGCATTCACTGGCATCAAAAGAACTCGCCTTGTCTGTGTCTCTTTGCCTCTTTTATTCTTTTCTGGCTGTACCACCTCGTCTCGCTGTCCTTCCTGCAGGCCTGTGAGAGAGACGTGCAGTGTGGTTTTGGTCTTTGCTGTGCCGTCAGTCTGTGGATGAGGGGTCTGAGGATGTGCGTCCCAAGAGGTGTGGAAGGGGATGAATGCCACCCCTTTAGCCACAAGGTGGGAAGAAATGTGATGTCACTAATGTTCCTGCTTCACGCTCCTTCTACACACACACACACACACACACACACACAGTCATACTCCTTTTCTTTCTCGCTCACCATTGTTTTTTTGTGTTAGTTTAATTTCAGATTGTATCAAGTGCTGGCAGGTTGGCTGAAGCCTTAGAAAAGCTGCTGATAACTGCAGAGGTTATTGATCTTCTCCACAGTGAACCGACCTGCACCTCCACTTGTCAGCCGATAAAGGATTTAAACTGTCAGATTATCTCACCCCCACTCCTCCTTTTCACATTTTCAGGTGCCCTTTCCAGGGAAAAGGCAACATCACACCTGCCCCTGTCTCCCCCACTTGCTGTGCACCAGGTACGCTGACAGCAGGTATAGATGTACTGACGACTTCAAAAACATGGACTTTTAAAAGACGGCCAAACATTCAGATTAAGAGAAGCACAGCAGAATCAGCATTTCAGACTGAAGACTTCAACTGGATGTGGATCCGAAACACATATTTAATCTTCACTGACTGTATCCTTCATTTGTGTACTCTATGCACTATAATACATAGTTTGGATTCTATCAATCCACACACCAAGGACAGAAAATATCAAGACTGTATAACCTGTTAACAAGAGCCTCAGTAGACATCAGATACTTTTTACCTACTTAAAACAAGGAAGCTATTTGGGAACAATTGAAGCATTTGCTGTTTTATTTTCGTGCTCGCATTATGTTCATTTATCAAGAAGTATTTATAAATATTCTTGTCAATAAAAGTATTATAACAACGTTGCCGTTGGAGACTTGCTCTGTAGAGGATTTGTTTCTGTGTTCACTTTATTTTGCTTGATTAAACATAATGCGTGTTATGGGATGGAAGTGTCAAGTGGTTTTAATCGTAGTCTGATTATGATGAAGGTGATAATGAGTCTCCTTTACTTTCACAAGCAAACTTGTGACTTGACCTTGCTGTATAACGAACGAAAAGTGACGACTAAAGGCATCTCACTCGTGCCAAACATTTGACCCCAGCAGATGTAAAATAAAGGGCAATTCCACAGAAGATCTAAGCCGTTGTTGTTTTTTTTCAAAATAGACATTTCAATGACGTTTGGAGCTCAACAAGCGCTAACAATTAAAAAATACTCAAAAACACACAAATACACATTACACAGCAATGTGACGTCATATTAATGTGCATAAGATGGTTTGAAAGAAAATGCGACATTCATTAGAAACAGTTGCTTTGACAGTGGTGGAGTGTAACTGGGTACTGGTCACTGGGTATTTATTGAAGTGCTATTATGAGGTGCTTAATGTTACTTTATACTTTTATGCATATCAAGTTTTATCCACCTGAAAAATCAGCTCCGCCTCACCCAGCTGTAACATAAAAAGGTGCTTATATAATGCATATCTAATAATAATAATCCAATAATATGATGCATGTAACACTGACAGGGGCCATTTTTCTGCAGGAGTACTTTCACTTTTGATATTTTAAGTACATTTTACTGCTAATACATATCTACTGTGACTTGAGTTATTTTTTGAATATAGACTAATAGTATTTTTGACATTGTGGTATAACTACCTTTACTTCAGTAAATAATCTTAATACTTTTTACACCACTTTGATAAAGGTTAATTTCCCTGTTTCAAGGAACTATGTCACTGCAAAAACATTTTGTGAAACCAAATGCAACCCAAAGTTATGGAAGCAATTACAAACACTGGATTTTTAATTTGAATTTTAAAATGAAATGAAATATGTAATATCAACTGTGTAAATATGATATGAAATTAACTTTCCAATCAAAGTCAAATTAAAATATGTACATAATTTTGAGTAAGCTTTTTGAATTTCTGAGCATTTTGTTGTTCTTTATTCACAGTTCACGCCATTTTCCTGTGTCTTTGTGTAATATTGTTATCAGTAACCTCTGTTCACACCCTTGGAAACCTGTGGAAAGTTTCCATATCAACGTTAAACAGAAGCTCTGAACACAAATCTCCTGAACACATTAAGTGCGCAGTGTATCTATTAAAAGTATTTTAAATATAAACATTATAACAGATAAACATTAGCATTGTTACCTTACTTTTGCATGAATGATTTCTCTTCAGCGCAATAAAACACAAAGTTTTCATTGAGTGGCTGTTGCACAACATCAACCAGAGTTTAAGATTAGATAAGATAAGATGTTCCTTTATTGATCCCCCCTTGGGGTAAATTCAAATTGGCACAGCAGCAAAGGGGAATGTGAAAAAGACAGAACCAGACACCATTAAAGTGTTTTAACACACAATCAAGTATAAACATCAGTATCAAGTATGTAAAATATATACACACTATATGCACATTACAATCACTACAATCAAAATAGATTCTCTTAATTGTGAATATTATAACATTATACTGTAAAAGCAACATACAAACACATAAACTAATCCTCTTTAGAAGGCATTCTTGATGTTACAGTAATGTATTGCCACAAAACATATTTAAAATTCATAATGAAAAAGTTTTCATTGTTCAGTTGTTTAATGTAATATTTGCTCCTAGATAAGAGGAAACTTATCACCATATTGCACATTTCTTATCTCCAGCTAATACATGATATCAAGTTATGTGGAAGGGCATTTTGGAGACACAACCTTCATATGAAGTATATAAGGACTGGACTCTACAACCAGAACGTCACTCGCCTGAGTCCAACAGAACAGTTTTTGACATGATGAAGTGGCTCATCGTCCTGACAGCCCTCGTGGCTTTCTCTGAATGCCTTGTTAGGTAAGTTCTTTGACTTTTTACACCTCAATCGGCTGAGTTGTTGACAGACAATCTCTCCACATACTGATCACACCTTTCAAACTTAAAGCTCTAAGAAGAGTTTATTTGACTGATGTCTTCAGTTATGAAATGCTGGACGTCTGTGCATTTTGCTGATTCTTTATTCACCTTTGTATTTGTAGGCTTCCCCTAATCAAGGGAAAGACTGCCAGGCAAGCCCTGAAGGGAGAAAGGACTATGGGAGAAGTACAGGAAGCAGCATCCATACAACCCACTGGTTAAGTTCCTCCAGACTGGTACTGAGCCAATGACCAACGATGCTGACGTAAGTCCAGACCACAGACAGTTTAGACTTGGTTGAGCTTATTGTTTGTTCTCATAGCCTCTGGTTTAAGGACACACACACACACACACATGCACACACACACACACACACGCACACACACACACACACACACACACACACACACATACATATACATATGGGTGAAAATTATATGGAATAAAATTGTTGCTGAAAAACAGAAAGAGACCCACATATTTCAATCATATTGAATCAAGTTGTCTGCATCTGTTAATTTATCTTCCTGTACCCCTCTAGTTGTCCTACTATGGTGTGGTCTCCATTGGCACCCCTCCTCAGTCTTTCATTGTCATCTTTGACACCGGCTCCTCCAACCTGTGGGTCCCCTCAGTCGGCTGTTCCAGTCAGGCCTGCCGTGAGTATTACTGAGACTAACCACTGCAAGCCAGGCTGCTATTCAGGAGAGACCTCAGAGATTAGATCCAAAGAATACAAGAGCACATGGAACAACAAACTTTATTAAATTACTTACATTTCAACACCATGTGCGTCTTCATAAGAGTCGGACAGAACACAGTCTTGCATTGTCTTACATAACGTCTCCTAAGTAAGAACTCATTCAGCTCAGGCTGGGAGAAAAGGGAGCGGACCAAAAATGCTTTTAGGATGGGTCAACACTTCTGTTTGGGGGTTAAAATGTTACCTGATATGATTCAAATATTTGGGTAGTGTTTTACACAATGCATATTTCTAAAATGCACATTTAATAAAAAATATCATTCCTCTGCAGAGAACCACAACATGTTCAACCCACAGCAGTCATCCACCTTCCAATCGAACGGCCAGTCCCTGTCAATCCAGTATGGCACTGGCAGCATGACCGGATATCTGGGCAGTGACACTGTTACGGTAACCAAAGTTCCTGGAACAAAATGCAAAATGCAAAAATGTCTATTTAGACTTCAAACACGCATATCCCTGTGGTCTGTTGAACTGTGACTGACAGCTGTCTTGTTTGTCCAGGTGGGCGGCATCTCTGTGGCAAACCAGGTTTTTGGCCTTAGCCAAACAGAGGCTCCTTTTATGGCTAGCATGCAGGCTGATGGCATCCTGGGATTGGCCTTCCAGTCCATTGCCTCTGACAACGTCGTGCCTGTTTTCGACAACATGATCCAGCAGGGACTGGTGTCCCAGCCCATGTTCTCTGTCTACCTGAGCGGGTACTGAAACAGAATGGAAATCTTTTGGCACATGTGTGTCATTTCCTATAACATTATGTTCATATGTACTTTTGTTTTTTACTCTCTTAGCAACAGCGACCAGGGCAGTGAGGTGGTCTTCGGTGGTGTTGACAGCAGCCACTACACAGGACAAATCACCTGGATCCCTCTGACCTCTGCCACCTACTGGCAGATCCAAATGGACAGGTTAAAAAAAACATAAACAAAATGCTAACTGCAAACAAGTTGCATAAAGCTTCCTAGCTTGACCGTAATCCACCTTCTGCTGTTCCTCCGCACAGTGTTACCATCAATGGACAGACTGTGGCCTGCTCTGGTGGCTGCCAGGCCATTATTGACACTGGTACCTCCCTCATCGTTGGCCCAACCAGTGACATCAGCAACATGAATTCCTGGGTTGGAGCCACAACTGACCAGTACGGAGATGTGAGTCATACCGTCATACCATACCGTTTCAAGTATATTTCCCCCATTTTCTGAACCCAGATTAAACAGACATTTAATGGTCCGGCATTAAAACTCTCAAATAAAAATATTTAAGCAGGATTGGTTACTTGCTTTAGCTGGGCACCTGTAAAATAAATCTGCTGCTACAAGGTATTTCACTCTGTGTGTGATGTTCTTCTCACAGGCTACAGTGAACTGCCAGAATGTCCAGAGCATGCCTGATGTCACCTTCACTCTCAATGGAAACGCCTTCACCATCCCTGCAACTGCCTACGTCTCTCAGGTCAGATAGACCCCTATTGCAACCGCCTACTGCAACAGAAACGTTTACAGCACTATCATGAAGATATGGAGGAAGTAAATATATTTCTACTTGTCTCTCCACAGACCTCCTATGGTTGCAACACTGGCTTTGGCCAGGGTGGCTCTGACCAGCTCTGGATCCTGGGAGATGTCTTCATCAGGCAGTACTACGCTGTTTTTAATACCCAGGGTCCATACATTGGTCTGGCCCCATCTGCATAATCAGTGAACGCAACTGTGGATAATCTATAAGTGTGTTTTCCCCTGTAAGGGCTTGTCCGATTGAAGATTCAAAGCAAAAAAAATGGGAGATTGTGGAATGTATACAGGTGAACATGTTGTAGCTACATTTGCATTAAATAGATTATAGCAACTAAAAGCATTCTGTGTAAATTTTTTGTGCATGTGTAAGAATGACTGTGGTGACTACAATGAACGTCATAGATCAGTACAGCAAAAACACCTTTAGAAACGTCTTTAGTCGCCTTAGTTTGGTGTTACGGTGTTACATTAAAATGTCACACGAATAAGAAACAGTCCAGTCTGTTCATTCATTCCCAAGAAAAACCTTTGACCTTTTACAGGATACAAAAAGGATTGGCACCAGTTTTTTTGTGTAAAGGAAGAACAGACCAAGAAAAGAATATCGAGCGGCTCTCAGAATAGTGGAGGGCCAGATTTCCACTAAGGTTGTAAGCTAGAAGAGACTGATAAGGACAAACACTGATTTAACAAAAGATAACCTGGTGACATGATGTGACAACTGTGCTGCTATCTCAGCCTGTGAATAGGACCATGGTGTCGAAAAGGACTCAGAGAAAACCACATGGAAGCAAACACAAATGCTTTGTTAAGTTTTCATTTCACATAATCTGTTCAAAAATGCCATTATCACTTCATATCTATGTCATTTATCATTTCCCCAAACAACACATGCTATATACATTTAAAAGGGTAGTTTAGTGATTTAATATTGCACCAGAAAATTTAAATTTGGGGGACTCAAAACAGACAAAAGAAAAGTTAAAGCAGAAGCAGCAGATATTTGTCTTTTTATTCATTTTTCAAATAATCAGAGGAGTTCCCTTTAAAAACACTGTGGTGTAACAGATAAAATGGGTCCCATCAAAATCAGAAACTAAACTTTCACATGAATTCACTGGTGGATTGCCAGTGTGGAGTACTCCACCATCCCATCATGCTCTGCACTCCAAGTCGAGTTGGGGCCTCCCGCTTGTGTTTCGTGCATCCTAAGGTTTGCATACAACTCTGTCGGTTTCTGGTGAGCTCTGAAGTCTACTGTTGTGTAGACTATGCCACTCATTTCCTGGGGGAGACAACCCTCGTCAAGAGACAGCGTTGTAGAGGAAGTTGGAGGCATAAACATTCAATCTGCTTTGTAAAACAAGTGACAATGAATCACAGAGACTACATGTTCCCTGTTTAGCACTTACCGGGGCCTCTTGTTTCAGTGACTCACACAGAGTTTCTCCATATTTGTCTGCAAAGAAAAAACAATATCACTGATTCTGTGTACCAATTCCCCCCAAAAATATTCTTCCCCAGAAACATTGATGGACACTTTGTGATCATCAATTTAAGGAAACTGCTTACTCGACTGTTTAGGTTTTGCCTTGACTCTGCACAAAACCACACCAATAACTGAAGTGATCAAAATCATCACTGCAATGGACACAATGACAGCTAGAGGCAGGCCAAAACTCCAAGAAACTCTGCATAGGAAAAAAAAAATGCTGCATTATTTTTTGGTCAAACAATGCTGTTTGGCCGGTGAGAAACAAAAATGAGTAATCTGCAGAATGAATACCTGGGACCGTCAACATGGTCCTGTGCCAGAACAGGCCCAGTGGAGTCTGGGAGTGTCGTGGAGGTGTTGGGGGCTTTGACGGTTGTTGCCACTGAAGGCTGAGACTGGCTATGGTGAAGTGAAACCTCTGCAAAAAGCAAGAAAATCAAAAAAGCTTCCAGAGTAAATGCCTAGAATTAACTTTTGAAATTGTTTCCCTATTTTACTAGGGAATAAACTTCACTGGAATATCATTTTGCAAGAAAACATTTATCTTATTAAGCTGTAATAACGCCATTTTTGCCCAAGCACTATTGCACACACACTAGAGGCTATTCCATAATGCACATTATTTATTATTTATAACTTCACATTAATGAAGATTATGTTACTGCTCACCAGACACCTCGACATAGTAATCACTGTAGATGGGATTTTGAATTCCCAGAACCATACATCTGTAATAGCCTCCATCCACAAACTGCACATCCGATATTTTAAATTCTATCCAGCCATCATTCTCAGATTTCGTAACTCGTCCCTCCAGTAAATCACAGGTATATCCTGTGCTGTCCAGCAGCTTGTAACATCCTCCTGGATAGAGTTTACAGCAGGATTTGTTGTAACTATTGTAAAACGAAGGGAAGGTGAGTCTCAGCAGAATGTGCTCAAACTCCTCAATCCTCTGCTGCCCTTTTAGAGGAGGGATACCTGGAAAACAAACATTTCTTATTAATATGGCATTACAAACACCGTAGAACAGAACATTGTCAAATTTGGCATTCACCATACCTACTAAAAGGAACAAGACAAATGAAAACTTCATCTTCAGTGTAATGCTCACTGAGGCTGAGCACTTTTTGACTGTTTTCCACTCTCTTATTTTTTAGAGGATTTGAGGCCCCTCCTTGCTGAAGAAAATAGGAAGTAGTCAGACAGATGCGTCCTTAAGGCTGCTGGCTTTTTGAGGATTGTTGTGGCACACTTTATATTTCCAATATATTTCCTTTTTAACCTCTTTATTAAGTAGATTTTAACTGTTTCCATATTGCTCATACACAGTGGGTGGACACAGGAACAGGAAAGTCTGTATATTATGAAACAACCTAACACAATTAGCCCGTTGAAACTAATGATGATGACATTGTCAGAAGGATGTTAACTAACTTTTTGAGGAAGTAGTTTGTGGTGTTTGTACTGGATAACATAACGTTGTTCAAGTGCTCTTGCCATTGCCTCATTCCCTGTACTACTCTATTGTACAAATGTGGACACATGCTGGAATTGCACATTATAATGCAATATACCACCAATTACAGCCTCACAATAGCTAGGCGTCCATCCAAATGTGTACTGACATTAGGTTGCATCAACTAATTTCTGAGAAAGTGGCACAGAGTGATTCTTTTGTAATGGTTTTGCTTTTATTGCATCTTATTATAACATAATGGTATTTTAAAGAAGATTTATATACCTTCAAGAACAAAACCCAATTGAGTAAAATCTGGACATTTATAGACATAATAATAGAAGAATATACACAAGTATACACAATGTGATTTATTTGGTGTCAGCTTTCAGCTTATTAAACACTTAATTTTCAATAAATCAACAGAAGACAAATGCAAAAGATATGTACATATTAATATTTAGTAAACACAATGTTGCGGCATTCTAACAATTAGCATATCTTATTACAGATCAAAAATAAACACTCCCTTTTGATTTCACTCCATTCAAAAACTAAAATGTTGACTTGGATGCTCGGTATAATTTCTAAAACATGACATTTGATTTTCTTTGATAACATTGTCTTGCAAATGGAAGCAGTTGAGGCACGTAAACATGAATTGTTTTTTAATAATTACAGAACAGACAAACCTTGCTTAAATTAACTCTTAAATGCACAGCCCCTATGATTAAGTTAGAAGCAATGGGTGCAATAATTTGAATAAAAAACGCTGTTGATCCTATTATTAAACAATGTAACCGCCACCAAGCAATTGATTCTGTGGAGGAGAGAATGCTTTAGTTCACAGCCAGCTGAATGCATAAATAAATTGAGGTCACTGTCCTTGTCAGCTCATAGTGGTTTGTGTTGGTCCTACTCTGCACAGTTTTGTACCCCGGTAGAAATAAATAGCTGTCTATTCGTCTGTGAAGGTTATGACGTCATAGTGGATGCCTTGCTGCTGCAGCTGCTCCAGCTGTTCCGGTGTAGCTTCAGTGTAGACTGTCTGGGTCTGCGCCATGGCTGCATCTGCTACGGCTACAAGAACAAAGATTCTCCACTTAGTTTGATTTGTTGTCAGCGTGCTGTAGTTATTATTGGTTTTCATCATACTGGTGATTTCATAGTTTATCAGTAGACCACACAGGTGGTTTGGTATGCGTTAGCCTCTTACCTATACATGATGTATGTTCACCATTTTCCAAAGCATCTACATTTCAGGAAGCAATATATTGTCCTTCAGTTGACAATAGTTTAAAAATCAACTTGCAGAGCCCTTAGCCATTGTTGCCTCCTTGATGGTGTGTTCAGGAATACACCAACATCACTGTTGTCATTTTTCTTTATCTTTTTTAAGTTATTTTTTTTATCTGATAGATTTTATTAATAAAGTGATAGGAAGTCAACAACTAAAACGTATTTATAAACCTGAAAACTTGTGGTATGCTTTGGAAAATTCTACATGCAAAATCATAATAGAAAATCGACCAGGGTACTGGAGGACTTAATATAAAGAATCTGTTCCCTAAGAGAGCCAACCTGTGACAGCAGAGTGGGCAACAGCCTCCAGATCTTCAGGATTCACTATCTGTTGCTCCGAGCTCACAGGTAGGTACTGGATCTGACCGTCGTGACTTACAGCAATCTGAAGACATAAAGAACACGGAGCAGTGAGCTTTTGTCAAAACTAATCCCTCTCACTGGAGAGCATTTTAGGTTATCTGCCTTGCTTTGTTAAAACCAGTTTGAACTCAGACTGTAGCATTCTAGACTATCTTTATCTGCCTCACCTGTTGCTCCTGCAGAAAGGCCCCGTCATGCTCATACTGGATGATCTGTCCATCTGGCATCTGCGGAACAGAAAAGCAGTTAGAATGAGACATTATCACCGTAAAAGACTGCATTAATCCATCAGTTATAGTGAATTCTTATGAGGGAATACGCTGACCTGTATGTGGTTGCCATCAGCTACAACTACATACTCCTGAGGGATCAAGTGCTGCACTCCATCCTGCGAGATAATATACTGAACCTGAAACAGAACACGTGACAAATGAGTTCAGATGAATGTTAAAGAATATAATAAGGGCAAATGTTATAAACATATATATCATTTTCTAATATTCCATTATTGTCATTTTCATAAAAAACATTAAGTGGTATAATCTACGGCTCTTACCTCAGTGACCTGGTTGTCTCCTGTCATCAGTTGCTGAACTGTCTGTCCATCTATGGTGGTGATCTGCTGGATATATGTGCCCTCCTCCTGATTAATGTACACAATAATGCATTTAGTTATAAAATGCAGAGTGTCTAATATGCACTGTACGCAAAAATAAACCATTTTAGAGAATCATGTTAAGTTAAAAGTATGTCCAGTATAGTGTGAACGATGGTACCTGGTCTGATAGCGCCTGTTCTTGTGCTACAATAATGTGCTCCTGTCCAAGGGACTGCAACCGCTCAGGGGTGATGACTGTCTGATGTGCCTGCAGGGCTGTAACACACACCCACACACATTAAGTTTGAGGTTTTTTATGATTTTTAAAAAAACTGAATGTGCTGCTGTTTATAACCAATAAACCTAGTATCATTCATTCTTATTTTTTTCAGCACAAACTAAGCTGCAAGTCTTACATTGTGTTATGTTGTGTCCCTTACATTGTAGTGTGGCCAGGGCCTCCTCATCACCGTTGACTATGATGGTTTGTTGAGATGTGGCGGTTCGGCTCTTGCGAGTGGCATGATCCTGACTGTGGAGACGCTCCATGTGAAACTTCAGATGGCCATTACGGTTAAACCTGAGACATTGGGGGGGAATGTCAACACCAATAGCTGTTAATTACCACTTTGCTGTCTAATGTCGCTCATGTTGACCAAATACACTTTATTGTGACAATTCAAATTAGTTGTGCTCCCACCTTTGTCCGCAAAGTTTGCAAGAAAACGGTTTCTCATTGGTGTGTGTCATCATGTGTCGGCGCAGGTCTTTCTTGTTCTTGGAGGCAAAGCTACAGTTTGGACACTTGTGAGGGCGTAGATAAGAATGCAGATCCATGTGATTCTAAAAAAACAACAACAAAAAAACAGCATATCTATCTCTTTCAGAAAGACTCAACACCAGAGGAGGGGTTTGGGACAGAAATGCTTTTGTGACAGAAACCCCTGTGAAATTTCATGAAGGTGCCTGGAAATGTGTTGTCTGTCAGCCTGTTCAAACTTTATTAGATAAGCTATAAAATACCAATGATCAATTTGTGGCAGCCCAGGACTTTAGTCTGTGCCTTTTCAATGAAAACAAATATATTTTGATTGGAAATGTTTTTGTTTTTTAAATAGCTTAAATAGCTCAGAGAGCCTCACCTTGACCTCTGGCCAGGAAGTCGAGGTGAAGTCACAATCAGGACACTTGAAGGTGTTAGGATCCAAGTGCGCCCTCTTGTGGTTCTCCATGTCAGAGCGCCCGTGGAAAGACTCCATGCATATTCGGCAGGAAAACCTCTTGGTGCTCAGACTGGGAGAGCTCACAGCAGAGGGAGAGGCTGGAGCTTCGCTGCTCAACTGACAGAAAAACAAACAACTCCGTCAGAGAGGAAGGATACTCAGATCTTTGCACGCCAAAACAACCGATCTCCCACAGTTACCTCAACCTGCTGCAGAACACCATCAGGCAGTGCTGAAGTAAGGTAGTACTTGTCACTCTTCAAGCTTTCTGACCCAGATACTTCTACAGCCTGAGAAGGACTGCTCTCACCATTACTGCAAAGACAGCAGGTTTATGACATTACAGACTCATCAAAAAGTCCTACAATCAATATAATTTTCATTCCACATCTGTTCCTCCCAGTCAGAGAAATTCAGACTGTGTGTTACCTGTATTCAGGGCTATGATTCTCTTCAGTGGCCTGTTCCACCACACTGAAGTCCCCTCCGCCCTCGTAGGCTTCGATGGCGATCTGGGTGAGCTCTCCTGCTTCAGAGGTGGCTGCCTCGTAGGCCTCCTGCAGCACCGTCTCACCATTCTCAGACACATGAAAGGTCACAACTTTTTGGGCCTGACCCGGTGCTGTGGTCACCGTACTCCACGTGCCCTTTTCCAAAGCTTTGCCTTCTGACTTCAGCACTGCCACCTGAGGAGCAATTTTTACACTTTTTTACTTTATTTCCAAAATGCAAGGACAATTCCCACATAAATGTCGCCCTGCTTGGGTCAAGTGAAATTTTTTGATGAGCACCAACCTGTAAGGCGTTTCCAACCAGTTCCCGGGCATTGCTCATATTGAGCAGCAGGTCAAGGGCATTCTGGGCGGATAGGTCACTCGATTCAGCTGAGGAGCACATGGAGAAGTCTTCAGCATTTGCCCTTAAGGTGACATACATCACCAGAAATACTAAAAAAGCCTCCTGAAGAAGAAGAGGACTGACCTTGTTCGTAGATAATGGTAGTGTTTCCCAATGCATCCTGGGACACTGAGGCATTTTCCATCCCCTGCATGGCTTGTAGTGTCGCAGAATCCACTGCAACCTAATGATGGAGGTAGAAAAAAAACAAACAGTTAAAGCGTATCATCTCCCAATGCCCCAATGCCACAAAATATAACACATGTGAAAATCACATCCAAAGTTGGCCTGAGATAAATAACAGAAGACCTTTAACAGACTCACAATAGTGTCCTGCAACTCCTGTGTGTCGTCATGTTGTTGTTTGAGCTCCTCTATCTGCTGCAGGGTGAAGAAGGGTCTGCGGCGCCTCCTGACAGGCTCCTCAGGGTGACTCGAAGACCACTCCTCAAACGCCTCAGGGTGGCGACACTGCACATGTAGACGTAAGTTCTTCCTGTGCTTGGTCATGAAGTGACACATTTCACAGGAGAAAGGCTTCTCTCCTGTAGAGGACACACATTAATAACAGTGTTCAAAGTTGCAGTATTACATTAATGAGGTGAACGTAACCACATGCTCAGTTTAAATAAACTTCATGAAAACCTTCCTGCCACACTGACCTGTGTGTTTGATTGCCAGATGGGAGACCAGGAACTCCTCTTTAGAAGTGGAATATTTACAGTAGTCACACTTGAAGGGCCGGTCGTTGGTGTGGGACAGCTGATGGTTGAGCAGTAGCTTCTTGTTGTCACAAGTGTAATCGCAAAATTCACACTTGAACCTGGCACATACACATCCAAGATGAAATCATCCTTCGTGACATCAAACAAAATGACTAATGTTGATTCCTTCATTAAGACATATTCTTGCCTGAATTGCTAATCAGACAATTCTCTTACATTAATGTTTTTTCTAAATGATACATGACATAGCAAGAGATGGAATAAAAGTTTTCAATACTGACTTGCTGTCTCCAAGACTCTGGATGTGGGTCAGTAGGTGCATTTTGAACGTGTACCGTTTCTTGAAGGATTTTCCACACTGTAAACACAGAAAGGCATCTTCAACAAGAGTTTTGGAGAACTCCAGAAAAGTCCATACAGTTATGTGTGCACTCACTTTCCTGTAAGGACTGTCACACACATATTATTACAGATCAATAAGTGCAGACAGAGACTGTATGAAAAATCACAGGGCGTAACAGGTAGAAACATCTTTTCTGTAGTTATCACATCTCAAACACAGCAACATGTTAGGCAAGTGTGTAAAGTGTACAATCTTTGTTATCTGACCTTATCACACATGTGTGGCTTCTCTGAGCTGTGGGTCTTCATGTGCTGGGTCAGTCTCTTTTGCATAGGGTAAACCCTGTGACACACAGGGCAGAGGAACTCGGACACCTTTGGTGCCTGTAAGAATAAGCATATAAGTTGACTAGTTAAGTGGCCCAAAAGACAGCAACAACCAACCAAACCAGAAACAGACTACAGTTACTGTGCTACGACATTAAGAAAGCATAATATTATTATTATACCCGAGTAGGCTAATTAACATTTAACCATCATTCAAATATGAAATGTCTTACCAACTCAGTCTTTCGTTTCCTGTAGGATGGACAATAGAAAAAATCAGTTATAATATTTATTTGAAAAGCGTTCTGTATTAGAAATTTGCATGTACTGTATGTTGTCTGAGTTACTTACTTATCTTTGTTGTGGACTGCTGAGTGGCGAATGACATCTTTCCTGTAGACACTTGTATAATCACACTCCTCACACTTGAACGGCTTGGTGCCTTCATGATTGAACATGTGTTCCTGCAAAAGTAAGTCCCGAAAGACTTTTAGGACACTGTGCAAAAACCAGGTTAACCTGCATGCTGTGACCTGTTTTTATTTTGCCACTGACCTTGAGTGAGGACCAGCGCTTGCAGCGATAGTTGCACTGGAGGCACTTGAAGAGCTCTGGGTCATTGCCTTCATGAGAGTCCACATGGAAGCGCAAATCTTCCTGAGTGAGGAAGCGTGAGCCACAGATCCAGCAGTTGTGAGGTCTCAGGAGCGGTTTGAGGGTTTTATAGTACCGACTGGAAGATAATGCAGTGAAAGAAGAAATTAGCTTGTTGTGAAAGTGATGTAATAGTATTTGTAACACGTTATTTAATAATCTGATACTTACTTTCGATTTATATACTTCTTATACTTCTTGCGCAGGAAACGCTTGGAAGGTCGGCCGCGTTTTCTCGAGAAGAACTCCTCCTCTGGCTGTGTGTTTGATGAAGGGTCTTTGTTCTCAGAGTCTGACTGGCTTATTGCCACCTCAGCAGTGTCTCCATCTGTCACCATAGCAGGACCATTGTTTAATCCGGAAGAGCTGGCCTCTTCAGGTGCACTGGCATCCACACTAACCCTGGGCTTCTTAGCAATACTCTCTCCTCCTTCTGTAACTAACATGAAATAGAAGAATGAACACACAGCAAGCTGAAGTGTAAGTTTTGCAATGTAGGCTCTCCTGTGCAGTGTTAGACACAGTCAAAACTGAAACCGACCTTTGCCGCTGTAACCTTCTTCAAAAAGGCTGTACTTCCTCGGACGTCCAACCTTACGTCGAGGACGTCCTTGAGAGGAGGAAGATATAGGAGGAGCGGGCTTCTTCAGAATGGCAGGTGGTCTTCCATTGCAATCCTCTTCTGCTGGGTTGTAGTCACTATCCTCTGGGGATAAAGTAGAATGTAATTACTTTCCTTAGACTCGTTCATTAAGTCTATCTGCTTGTGAGCTTAATGGAAAATCTCTTCACTGACCTTCAGGATCATCAATAGCACCAGCATCTACAATATCATCCTCCTCTTCTTCTGCTTGCTGGGGCTCACCAGCCTTCACCTTTGCTGCCTTCCTCTCTTCAGCTTCCTCCCTCTCTGCTTGCCGACGGGCCAACGTCTCACTTTTAGGAGGCCGTCCACGTTTCCGCTTCTTTGGTATGTCCCCTGAAAACAGGACAGTACACCACAAACACTTTTTAATTAGAAAATCTGAGAATTTACAGTCAAAGTGATATGTCTTTGTGATACATAATTAACTATACTACTGTACCTTACCTGCAGGTCTGAAGTGTCTGTCTCTCATGTGGTTGATGAGTGTGTCTTTGGAGGCACTCTTGTATGGACACATTTTACACTTGAACTGCTGTACAATCACTACTTCCATCATCTCCTCCAACTCAGCCAAGTTTGGTGGTCTGTTTCCAGAGCCTTCTGCCACTGTTGATGTCTCCATCTCCATCTTCAGCCCAGCTTCATCCTGAGGCCCTTGGGAGCCTTGGGGCTCCTCTTGGCTGGGTGAGCACTGTTGGGTCTGCTCAGGCTCTGGATTAGAGGTGTATGTTCCACTGCTGCTGATGTAGGGCCCAGGCTGGCTCTCGCTGCACTCCAATGCCTCAGGAAGCCCGCCTGAGCCTGCCGTGTCCGCCAGAATGTGGTCCGATGAGGAGCTGTCATCGGCGTAGATAGAGGCCTCTGGGCCATTGCTGCTTTCCATGTAGCAGGAGTGCTGGGGCTGCTGTTGGGAGTGCTGCGGCTGATCTGGATCCTGGTTCTGCTCGTCATCTTCATCATCGTCTCTCGCTTGATACCGAGAACAACCTGGTTGCTCAGAGTCTGCAGCTGCAACACACTCCCCTCCATACTGGGCCCCATACTGGGCCCCATACTGCCGACTTGTCTGCGTTCTGTGGTCTGCACTACTGTCAATGTAACTGCGTGAATGATGTGGTTGCTCTCCATCGTCCAGTGCACACTCGAGGTACCCTGCACTGCACTCCACCACATAGTGACCCCGGCTGGTAGGATTCGAGTCAGCCCCGCTGCATTCCACATAACCAGGCAGGTCCTGGTCACTGTTATCCCCGCTGTAGTCAGGGAAACCCGACTGGGAGCGCGTCTGGTCAGGTTCCTCGCCTGAACACTCCACATAGGAAGACGAAGACTCCCCTGTCTGGTCTGGACCATCTGCACTGCAGTCCATGTACTGGGAAGGGTGGGAGTGCTGGGGCTGATCAGGCTGACTGCTGCTGTCCTCTGGGTAACCCGAGTGACCTGGCTGATCGTCAGGCTGGTCAGGTTCGAGGTTGCCCTGCAGGTCTCCCTGGTCCAAACAGGTGGACGTGGGGCCTTCTGCAAGAGCTTCTATGGCTATACGATCAGAGAGAGCCGAAGATGACATGTGGGCTACCATAGGAGCACCTATAGCGGACAAATACATATAGATGGATTGTATACAATTTATCAAAAAGGATTCCAATACTAGATTTTAAATTACGTAACTATAAACTCCCTTGACTAAAATAAAGTTGGTTCATAAGAAGTTGCCACGGAAAGGTTAAATCATTTATCTGTTCATTAAATTAATGCTGTCTGAGTAACATCCCACCAGATTTTCAGTATACTGTTTCTATTGTATATTAACATGGCAATACTTTTCTCATTAACTTGTTTTGAAGAATTAATGAGCTAGCAATAACACACTTACCGTCATCTGGTCCTTGTAGTATCAGATACTGGGTTGTCTCTGCACCTCCATCTTCAGCACTGGTCACAGCTATGCAACCTAATGGAAGAACAGAATCAGATATCTGCCACTTCATGTTAAATAATCAAACTGATACAACCTTAAAGCTGGCCAGCCTAGTGTATAACAGACAGTGGAAGATCAGGGGGAATACCATTCATGATGTCAGGGCCGATGGTGGACTCTATGATCTTGTCAATGGCAGACCCCAGGTCCGACGAGGTAGAAGCAGTTGAGTCAGAAACCATCATGGCTCCTTCTGACACAGCACTGGAGTGGACCATAACTTGGGCTGACTCAGACACCAGCACTGACTGAGTCACAGTGGAGACGCTGGACACGCTGGTGGACTGGGCCACTGAAGAGGAGTCTGGGAGGTGGACTGATGAAACTCTGACGTCTGTACTGGAGCTGGTTTCTGGGATGAACACCTTGACAGGGAGGGGCAAGAACATGACGGTTTTATAAAGAAACTTCTGTCATGACAAAAGTCTAACTGCTATATCTGCTCTTGTTGCCTTTAGTATATTGTTTGATATATAGATGTTTTCTCCCACATATGTACTCAAATTCTTCTTTAAAAAAAAGTTTACCACAACTCCCTCTGAGCTCTGTCCCACATGGCAGTCAGAATCTGGGGCCTGTGCATGAGAGGCAGCAGCAGCATCACTGCTGTCTGCAGACATGGCCTCCGAAGACTCCACACCCATGCCGCTTTCAGACGGCTCCTCCATCCCTGAGGGACCTGCATCACTGCTGCTTTCCACCTCATTCTCCTCCGAATCCATAACTATTCAAAAAAAGTTAAACATAAGTTCAATAGCACAATTTATTTAATATCAAGTTTGTGTCATCTTTACCAGCAAGTTCATTGTGTTAAGATGATAGGACCGCTCTGTTTGTCATTAGTGCTACTTATACATAACTTCAGATATTTTATACTTCCTGCTAATTTCTTACTAGATGAAGTACAGACACTTTTGTATAGATACTTTTAAAACAATTAGTAGCTGTACACAGCCTTGATGGAGAAACAGAAGCAATGTATCAAACTTTCTCAACTTTGAACTAGTAAAGAAGTACAAAGCTGAAAAAGGCAACTGAATTTAACAAGATAAGATGTTTTATCAAACACAATATTGTCTTTTTTTCTAATGTTACCAGTCAGTCATTAACTCCAACAGATGGACAACTAACTAGCAATTAACTCTGGAATTTTTGTGGTCTATTTTCCCACTTTTCAAGGTCACTTTAAATTGTGTACAAAGTTTACATTTACTGCGTCTTTATGAAATATTTTATATGGAATATGTCATACCAATCATGTATTTATAGGAATGTATATGTTTTCATATCAAATGAAGTGCACATGGACATGACAGCTTGAAATAGCTAACTGAGCAATATTACTATCCAGAGGTGGAAAGTAACAAGTACATTTACTCAGGTACCCTTTAACGCAGTTTTGATGCACTGATACTTTTAATTTGTGAGACTTTATACTTTTATTCCACTAAATCTCAAGACTGTGAGTTCGTTCATTGGTGATACGACAATTTAATATGTCTAGACCTAATATATATATATATCTTTCGCTCCACAGTAATTTATACATGGTTATTTTCATTTATTACTATCAGTAAAGGGAGTACGCTATCCATGATTTGTGTAGTGTCCACAAATGTTTATTTCGTAAAAAAATGCTTAACGTGACTCCAGTTGTCTCTGCTCAACTAACCTTAGCATTTACCTAAGCTAATGCCTTTCCTGTCCGTCTTCATGAGCTAAATCCATCCTGTTTTCACTCAAGGTAAGTGAATTAACGTTACGATTCATCTTTTCACTAGTCAAGCATGATTGTGCTTGTAGAATGACACCAGCCGATAACGTTAAGTTATTTAGAAAGGTGATGTCAACGGGAACTAACGGGAACTTATGCTCACGATGACCCAGAGCAGCTAACGTTAGCTTTTAGCTGGCTAACTAGCGTTGTTGACAGTTCAGAGTTTGACGAGGATGCAAAACAGATATAAATGTTTTCTACGTGTACTTTTGTATTTTAAGTGATTAAACGGGATTATGCTATTTAATGAACAAGTCACTAGTCTACCCATGTCGACATATCGGGTGTAACAGCGTCCAACACAACGCGTGTTAGCCGTTTTAACACGGGCCTAGCTGCCCTTCGTCCTGCCTGCTCCACGTCGCCATTTTACACCAGGCAAACCCTTTTACACTCAGGCATTCTGAAAGCTCTACTGGGGACCTCGAGGGCCTCAGCTGCCGCAGACCGCCCAAACGCTCTCCCTGAAGAAAATGACAATAATTTACTTCTCTGGCGCTGGAGTCTCCACGCCCTTTTCTTACCTTGTATTTTCGAGTAGAAAAGTATCTTTCAGTGTAGGTGCGCTAAACACAACAGAAATTAGTAACCGATAATTGTTGCTTCTTTCTAGTCGGGCGCCATGAGACTCTCCTTCTTCCTGTCCGTGCAACCGGATCTTATTTATTATTTTTTGTTGACATGTGCGTTATTTAACCAAGCTTTGATTTAGTTGCCAGTTGTAACTATTTGTTTTAAACGATAGATTTTTCGTCAGATGTTACTTCATATATACGGTAAATGTGATGTGTATTATCACTTAGTGGACTATTGTTTTTAGAGGAAGGCGTAATACGCTACTGGATGCGGAGTAATATCTATCCACTCGGCTGTTGTGTCAGTGACTGCAACGTTAGATAATGAGTACAGCACAAAGTAATGAAATTGCATTACTGTACCCCAGGCAGTGTCTTACCCTGCATGTTTTTGCTGTTGTGTGAACGTGGATTAACCTGTCGAATAATATAGATGTTGATCATAGTCCTTGTGCATGTTAGTTATTTAAGTATTAGAGTCAACGATTGAGACAGAAGACAGTGGTAGGTAGTTATCATGGAGTGTTTATTGCATTGTAAGTTAAAACTTTCATACAAAACACATCAATCTCATAAATAGTTTCAGTAAAGGAGACATGCCTCGTCTTCCAGTGCAAGTAATTGACGTTGAACCATCTTCAGAAATACACACATAGAATTATACAAAACAAAAAAGCTCTAGGACAACAAAATAATATTAGTTACTTTATTACTATAAATACCAAAATAATCAAATACTGTTAGGAGTCTGAACCTGTCAGACAGAAAACCTGGAATACTGTACTCCAGATAGCTTTTGCAAATATTTTTTCATGTGCTTATGGGTTAAAGTTTAAACCATCATAACCTACAGTTCACAGATTATCAGACAGAGGGCAGTGTCAAAGATACCAACTTGCTTTGCGTTCCTTTGGGCCTTTGACTTATTTTTAGATTTTACAATCATCGAACATCAATGATGGCCAATTATTCACATCCAAGAAAGCACACACATCATAAAACAGGTGCCATACACAAACAATGCATCACATTCTCCCTGTCACCTGCGCAGGAGAGAGAAATGGGTGCCATCACATCACAGACGATTTCCAGCTCATCCATGTGTGTTCATTCAGTAGCGAAGGTTTGAAGCATCTGAGCACTTGAGGAGGTCATAT
Organism: Micropterus salmoides; assembly: GCF_014851395.1. Classification (NCBI taxonomy): domain Eukaryota; kingdom Metazoa; phylum Chordata; class Actinopteri; order Centrarchiformes; family Centrarchidae; genus Micropterus; species Micropterus salmoides. The sequence goes on along the minus strand of NW_024040707.1, from coordinate 19,614,481 downwards.
TTCACATAGCCAACACGATCCACCTGCTTGCGGGAATTCATTCGCCAGTAGAAGCGGTCCCGGCAGAAGTATATGTGACCTAAAGCACAAATTATCAATATTAAATCACTAGAATGATTAGAATTATTTGCTTATTTTCTTAATTGGGCTCAGTGGATAAATATTAGGTAAATAGGTGTATTTACCATTGTACTGGAATACATCATGAGCATCATTGGGGACGCCACCAAAGACCACGTCTGTGTACTTGGGGTACCCCTTGTCAATTGTCTGGGCCTTCACATCCAGCCTGTGTTGATCATAATAGAGAATGTTATTAAAACGTGCAAAAACAATCTTAAATCTCAGACATTGATTATGTTGTAAAAAAGATTATTTCAGCAGTCAGGTTGACAGGAAAACCACAGAGGAGGTGCAATTTAACTGGCTTGTTCAAAGACTATTGTCAAAAAGGAGACCGATGTGCTTCCCAACCTGATTTCCAGATTTAACCATGCTAAAAGCACAATTTTAACTCACCTCCAGAAGTTCTCCCCACTGAAGAGCAGCACTTTGCCTTTCCCCCTCTGCAGTGCTCCCTCCACTTTCTGAATGGTATTGGGGAGGCCGAGCTTCTCTATGCTGCGGGGTCCCAGAACACTCTGCCCTGTGTACACCCAGAATCGGTTCCCTGTAGAAAAAAAAAGATCATTATGAAAATTGTCTACACTTTTGCTTTAAGTGTTTGTGGGCCTTCACACTTTGAATGAAGCTTTATTACCTGAGAAGAAGTAAATTTTCTTGGTCAGAATGTCCTCAAAGGCAGAATCAATGACTGCTGGCACAGCTGGCCACCTCTCAGAAACTGAAAATGGTCCTTGATTTCCATCATTTCTGTTGGACATCTTCCAGTAATGTCTGTTGATCACACATTTAATTAACACATCACCACTTGCAGTTTTTGTTTATTATGCTGCTTTTACCTATTTTACAAAAAGTAACTGAATGATTTGCTCACCCGTCCTTGAAGAAATGTAGTTCTCCCTCAATCACAGTGATGGTGTCGAATTTGGTCAACTTGCAGGCATCATTGGCTGGATCAACAGGTGTAGTGGTGGTGGGTTCAGTGGGTCTAGGATCATTTGTGGGGTCAGTAATATCAGGATCTGGGTAGGGGACTGTGGTGGGTTGAGGGGGTTTGGGATCGGGGCCTGTTTTGGGTCCTGAAAAAAAGAAATTGTGTTGGTTGAGAGAAATTGTTGATTTTGATGTGACGATTTTGCATGACAAAGAGGTTTGTCATGACCTTACCATAGAGATATTGAATGCCTTGAATGTCATCTTCATGCAGGGAAAAGTCTTCCACGTAGCTGTACATGGGGTACATGAGGGCATCTCTTATGTTGGAGTGATCCAGTCCAAGGGCATGTCCAAACTCATGGGCTGCCACCAGGAACAGACTGTAACCTTGAACGCATATAGTAAGGAATATTAATGAATGACGAGGGCAAATACGTGTCTATAGCAGTTTACCTACTCAACTTACTGTCTTTTATTCATGTTACTCACCCTGGTCAGGACAGAAGCCCCATTTCTTGTGGTCATCATAGTTGTCAGTGGTACTGCACCACAACTTGCCATCTCCTCGTCCCTCGCTAGTGCAGGAGTCATACGTTTTACCCAGGAACACAAAGGGGAAGTGGCAAGGCTCTCCCTCAGAATTTCCACCGATTACAGCGGTGTCTGACCAAACAAAGACATAACAGTAAGAAAACAAGCCATCGTTGCAGCCCTCTACAATGTTTATGCATTGTGGTTCCTGTCACTCACCACGACTGGGACAGAATCCATATTTTATGTCCTTGTCAAAGTTGTCTGTGGTGGCACACCAGCGGTAGCCATCGCGGCGGCCCTCTGTGGTACAGCTGTCATACTCCTCTCCCAGAAAGGTGAAGGGGAAGACACACGGAGCTCCATCGGCATTTCCTCCGAATGTGTACAGAACTGTAAGGATGAGAATAAGGGGCAAGGATGAGAGGATGAAGCAAGTGAAAAGCAAATGCCCTCGCCTGGTTGACCTCTGACCTATGTTTTCCCTTGCAGAATAAATTGTCAAGCTTACGTTCACTTGGGCAGAAGCCAAATTTCTTGTCTTTGCTGTAGTCAGCTGTGGTGGCACACCATGGCAGGTTGTCGGTACGACCATCAGTGGTACAGCTGGAGTAGGTTTTGCCCTCGAAAGTGAAGGGGAAGTGGCACATGGCACCATCCGCATTCCCATAGCGAGTCTTCACAACTTAGGCAACAGACAAATTCACACATTTAATACACTGTATAACATGAACACCAGGGGGAGACAACCTTGCAGTAATTGTTGGTGGTAGAGCAATATCTCTTGATCATGTCCGCTTACCTGGTCCTGTTCCCAAAGTCCAGTACTCATCGTCATCGAAGTGGGCATCTCCCTGCACACCCTCACCAGGGGGATAAGCATGGGCCAGAAGGCCATCCTTACCATCAAATGGATACGGGTCTCCATGGTCTGAATAGAAAATAAAATTACCATATCAGTCAGTCAGTCTTTTTTTTTTTTTTTTACTTGTGTTAAGTACAAAATTACAATTCAACTATGTGACACTAAAATGAACAACACAGATTAAATGACCACTGTGCAAACACTCACCTGCTTTTCCAAATGATATCATGATGTCAGCCGTCCCATCAAACAGGCGGGTAAAAGTAAGAGGGGTCACATCACTCCACACCTTGAAGGCTCTGGCAAAGGCGTCATCGGTCAAAGCGCTGTCCATGTCCGGGGAATAGTTAAGGATCCTGTGGAGAGGAGCAGAATGACACTGTTATTGATTACATGTTCATTATAATTGACAATTTAATACTTGGTGATATATCTCCATCAGAGACTTCTGGACACCCTTTGCATGTGGTGTTACATTGCAAAACGCGAGCATTATAATGCCATCAACTCTAATAATAGATTATGTCTCTCTACTCACCTATAAGTGACATCCTTATGGTCCCATTTGAGATCTCCTTCAAATGTTTGGTAGTTGGCCACATCAGGAACCCCACAGCGAGGTTTTTTCATGGCCTCTATGGTAGACTTATCCAGCTCTCCGGTTTCCTCCAACCCCATCTGCCTCTGCATCCTCTTCAAAGCCTTAGAAGTGGACACCATAGACTGGAAGCCACTGCGCTGCAGGGTGTCCATGTAGCCAAACTTCTTCAGATAACCCTGGCAGGGCAAACATGAGAAACCACATTAATGAGTCCAGGTAGATGATCATGTCACGTGATAGAATGAGCAAACTTTAATTTGGAAAACAAATCAATTTCTGTCCTTTTTGTGACACCTGTTCTCATTGTAACACTCTCATATAGCTTTAATTTAGAGAAAATAATTGTTTTTTCATTAGGAATATGATAGAGATAGATCTATGTTCAGTTAATTACTTCCCCTCACAGCTTGATTGTACACTGTTTTGGGAATTTCACTCTTATCAAGACAAAATGAACCATCTGCTACTCACTTCTGCCAGCTCCCCATCAGTCATGTTTTTCATGATGTCTCCCGGGAAGGTGACAAAGACGGACTTGAGGGGAAGGCTCCATCCTTCCTGCATGCTTATACCCAAAACTAAACACACAGCTAAAGTATAGCACCTCATGATGAGATCTACTATAGATTGCTGTAGAATAAGACGAAAAAAAGATAGCCCTTGCAGCAAACGAGTGCTCTGTAAGACAAAGACAAAAATCAAAAGCTTCTCCTCTGAAGATCAGCAGCGTTTCTCTGTCAGTGTTGGCTCCCTTCTTTGTTTTCACTGGTGGCTCTTGTTTTTGCCTCTGCGCTGTGCTCATGGTTGGGGTTGTGGACCTTGTTTTTATGCATCGTAACGTCTTAGTCACTTCACCCTGATCCCCGCCTACTACTAACCTCAACCCTCCCACCTCGACAGACTGTGTTGGTTGAATGGACATGGGGAATTACCCATATTTCCACATTTAGCTTTACCTAACATCTAATGAGTGGTTTACTAATTGTTCTTTTTTGGAGATATTTCAAGCTGGAAGGGCGTGGTATTGAGTGAACAATGGCAATGGTAGATGAGACAAATAATGGCAACTTATTATGGTTACATTCATAATATGTTAATAAAGTAATCCATGCTTCCTGAAAACTCACACAAATGACAAATCGCTTTGGAAGCTCTTAATGCTGCTATTATCTTAATTATTCACATCATCATAACTGGTATCAAAAACATTCAGGAAATAACCTAAAGAGAGCATAAACAATGCTTAACTGCTCAGTATAAGTTATCCTTTTAATTCACACAAAAAGCTCTTCTTGACATGTTCATTTATTTTTACCTACAACACACTCATCATGGGACCCAGCCAGACACTTAGTAAGTAGTGATATAAAAAAAAGTTTGGTTCCACTTTTTCATAAATAGAGATTTGTTTCCTCTTAATCTGTAGTTGGATACTGAATAAAATGTTAAAGTAGAAAGAAACCAAGAGTAGATTATTAAAGAAAAAAATTAAAAAAATATAAGCTGTGTTTTATTTTTTAAGAGGTAAACCACTGATCGTCTATGACAAATTATTGAGGTTATTGAGAAATTCTCTCAGTTTACTTCTTTTCAGTATTACGTTATTGTTGTTGGCCAGCTTTTCGGGAACTACCTGCTTCATCATCACACTGTTGCTGATGCAACATCCCAAAATGACCCAATTTATTAGCAATGATTTACACTCCTCATTTGGCAAAGAGTGTTTCTGTATTTTTTCTTACAAAGATGTCCTTACTTCTCTGTCTTTCCCCTTGCACATCTCTGTTACATAACTGTTTGAGCCATGTGTAAAAAACAATCTCACGACATCTTTTATTCTACAAAACTACCTCGGCTTTGGCTAATCTGTAATCTCAAGAGTTCCAATTTGTATGTGTGTGTGTGTATGCTGGATAAACTGTATGTTGACATTTGTGGGTATCTGAGTATCAAGGTGTTGTGGGCATTGATGTGTCTGTTTTGTTTTCTAAGATGGTAAACCTTTGATTGTATATCTTGAATGAAATGTTTTGACAAATGTGACCGCCCAAGAGCGTCTGTCTAGGGCCTTTACACTGTGTGTTTGAGAGTGTGTGTGTGTGTGTGTCAGGTCTTAGTGACGGGCAATTATGATAACAGGGAGCCCAATGCCATGCAGAGACCTTTGGAAGGTGCTCAAAGTATAAAAGGAGCACATGGAACAAGGCTGTATATAGGGCTGCTGGAGGTGATCTGAGACTAGAGATATTAAAACAAATGTAAGAGATATATTAGCTAAATAAACATTTGTTATGTGACAAACTTCGTACATTTTCCTAAAAATCTACTAGGGTCATACCTCCTTCACTCTACACTTTGATTTCAATCTCAATATTATTTATTTTAAAATAACACTGACATTTTTAGATGTATTTACAGAGAGATATTATTGAGTTTATATAGTGGTTTTGCTGTTGGAAACACTACTGTTGTAGTAGAAAAAATATTATTGTCATATTTAAAATATAAATCTATTCCAGTCCTGTTCTGAATTGAATGACAATTTAAAACAACACTGATAAGTATAATTGGTATCAGTAGGTACAAGCCTGTTATACCAACGCTTTTTAAATAATACTGTACCAATAATATGTAACAATAACATGTAACAATAATAAAAAGTTCAATCGGTTTTAGTCAAATTACATTAAAGAGGTGGTTTTATGCTTTTTGGCTTTTCCCCTCTCCTGTATTGAGTTATATCTTTTTGTGCATGTAACAGGCAAGGTTTGCAAAGGAAAAAGGAAAAGGAAAAAGCCCAAAGTCCAGTCCAAAGGGGGTCCCTACACCCACAGAAAGCTCTGCTCTGAACCGCTTGAAAACAGCTCGTTTGTAGTCCAGCCCTTCACTTCCTTTACTTGTGACATCACAATGAAAACGCATCATAAAGCTTGCCAAGCGGTTAGCGGGGTCAATCACGCCCTCAAATCAAGCTAGTCTGAGCGGAGGCCCTTTGACCTGCCTTTGTTTGGTTTTCCATTGTAGAAATGTTGTACCTGTACCTCCTTCCAGGTACTTTTTTTTTGTATCACCTCACCTCAGTCGAGGTTCCAAGCGAGCTGAGGGATACTAAAATGTAACGTGAAAACACGACAGACTGCTGATTGGTCAGAGAGAATATTCACTATTCACAGCATCATCATTGCGTGCAGCAGACAGAGGCCAGCAACAGAAAGTTTTACAGTTTTTGTATGGAATTTCATCACTAAATCCACTTCTGAGAAGTTTTGAGGTGAGAAATCAGCTGTGTAGATTTCGAATGCTGACAGTTTTACGAGAAGTGATGGCGGGACAAAAATGTGCTTGAATATTTTCGGAGTTGAGGAGCTCCGCGAGGGGGAAGCCTGCGCCAACCCGCAGGAGGAGCGTGTGAGGCCGGCCAGCCGTCCGCTCACAGAGCCCTCTGCTCCCACCGTCTCACAGACCGCTGCAGCAACAACGGCAGAGGAAAACACAGCTGGAAGGTTTTCATACCGCTTATCTGTCTTTACATTCTGAGGAATGTTTTAACTTAAAAAAGAGAAAGCTGTGTGGATCGCTGGTGTGTGTGTTGCATTGAACATTACGTCGCGGCAGTTGTGTGTGGCGTCGCTATGACAACAAGTTATGTACTATCTCTGGGTACTGTCTGCAATGGAAAACAGAGCAGGGCTGAGTAGAGTTGAGTCTATTTGCGCTATGGTAGCATTTTTCAGCAAGGCAGCATAGATCGTGGGAACACCGGCAACAGTTCAACGTTTAGTCCTAAAAGACTATGCAACTCCGACTCTGTTTGGGCCTGGAAATTCATAGTCACAACCTGTAAGTATGCTTTATTGGTTATGAATTATATTTAAAACACGGCTATGTAACTTCACAGACTGAGTTGTTGTAAACGTTGGCTAACACAGCTAAAGTTATAACTATAATGCTAATGTTACACCTGATGTGAAAGCTACTGAGGAAACGTTCAAATTGTTCGGCCAATTTTTATGTAAAATTTAGTTGAAATACGGTGATTCTTGTAGTGGTTTATGGTAAGATGTGGAATAATGATGTTGTGTGGTTGTGGACTTGTGAGTTACTTATACCATCTGCTAGGTTACAATCGCAGTCTGAACGGCTTTAATTTGGATTAGACTACCATGTTTCTCACGACCCGCCCTTCTCTGCTTCTGATTGGCTAGTAGTCCTTACCTGGGAACTGCGCATGTGCAACACCCAACAAAGAATTTGTACAAGTAAGATGCATCACTCTGTAGCTCAAGAGCGGAGCATAGCGTACAACACATAGGGTGAAAAGAGGAGCGGCAGCAATGTGCAGTATGAGAAAAATATGGTGTTTTTTGAAAATTAAACCATGTAAACCTGTTCTGGTGCAACCCCTAAATAAGATTTTGAACCTGAAAATGAGCATAATACCACCTCTTTAAAGACCAGACTCCTCGACAGCCATGAAACCTCTCTCGCTCAAACAGCAAGAATTAAACAGAAGTGAACAGAGAACTTTTGTTGACTGTACGCTCTCTTTCACGTCGTTCTTGTAAAATGAATTCCAGAAAAAGCACACCGCTGTAAACACCACTTACCAGTGGTATCGAAAGTTTGTTACGTCTAAATTATTATTCATTCTTTTTACTAATAGTTAGATTGGGCAGGCCTTCACAAAAGGGCCTTTACAAAAAAAATTCAATAATTAATAAAGGATATTTTGCCTTGACAAAAGTTCCCTTTGGGCATCAGGGGGCATTTAAGCCTGCCTACCCAGACCCCACTCTTGGACCTTTCACTGTCCACCCAGCCCTGCCCGTTCTGTTGTCCTCGCTATGCTTCATTTGCACTTACAGCATGCACACACGCAATAATCATTGCACACATGCATCCTCTTACACTACTGATCCTGACCTCCACTCCCACTCCGGTACCATTTCTGTTAAATGCCTTTACATTTCAGTTTTTTTAGTTATACCTGCATCTTCCTTCTTTGTTGTGGCCTGCGAGCTGGGCGCAACAACAAATGATTGAGAAATTCCCATGTATGTCAATTTGCTTCTTTGCAGTATTATGTTATTGTTGTTGGCCAGATTTTTGGGAACTATCTGCTTCATCATCGCTACTATACACTGTTGCTGATGCAACACTCTCAAAATTACCGAATTCAGTGGCAATGAATTGCACAACATATTTGGTGTCTCATTTTTATTCTGGAGAACTACCTCTGCATTGGCTAATCTGTAATCTTGAGACACAGTAGTGTGTGTATGCTCGATATGCTGTATGTTGATATTTTTGGGTATGTGAGTATCAAGGTGTTGTGGGCAAGGATGTGTCTCAGCCAGCATATCATGATTCACTGTGTTCCCACATGAATGACCAAAGCTGCAGAATAGGGGCTTTTTTTTCAGTGAGCACACTGCTGACATCCTTCCTCCCTGTGCAAACATGCTCCGCTGCATTTTCAAATGCAGGAAAATAAACAACTCCTTTTAACTGATGTGCCAAGTCAAAATACTCCATGTTTGCTCCTGTGGCTCAGGAGGTAGAGCCACTGATCACAGGGTTGGCGGTTCAATCCCAATCTCCTGCTGTCCACATGTGGAAGTGTCCTTGGGCAAGACACTGAACCCCACATTGGGCCTTGCACCTTGCAATGTAGCTCGCTGCCACTGGTGTGTGAATGGGTGAATGAGAGGCAAAATTGTAAAGTGCTTTGGAGAAAAGGTCAATACATAAATACCATGTGAAGAGCAGAGAGGGTCCCCTCTGTAGAATAATGGTTTACCAAATCATACAAAAGCATTCTCTGCAGTTGAGACAGAGAGTTGCAAATAATTAAATTAAGCACATCCGCTTTTACAGATTCTGCTATTTATGGTAAAAGAAAATTGTACAAATAACTGTTGTAAAAAAGAGGTCTGACGATTTTGCGGTTTGATGAGGTAGATATCCTTCCCCGTATTTGAATGGTCGATTTCCTGATGTGGTTGATGCCTCATACATTTTGACAGAGGCGTCATTCACCCTTGTTTTGTACGTGTCTAAGAAGTGTCATATCTTCCTCTATTCTAATTTTACCTGCTGTGATTTTCTCAAGGAGAGCAGAAGCTATGATAAGACATATCTTTTGCATAGTTAGATCAGAATGTCTTCAGAGCTGCATTAAAGTTTAAATCTATCGTGGATGTTCCCAGTCTTGTCAACACACATACCTCTCCAGATTTTGACAATGATACTGACAAGACAAACACAAATGTTTGTACAGGGGATTTAAAAAAATCATTTTATGATGCTTGTTTCCCTTTAGCTGACTCTCATTGCATATGCATAATATTCACAGAGTATTCTTTTTAACAAACCAACATGGATTAGATGTCTTTCAGAATAAAGCAGCTATATCCTGCTTCAAATACACAAGCCCTCTTTCATTTAATACAGTTTTTTATGCCCATTCAGACACAATCATAAGGTTATTTCTGTTTATATGTGGCTTGTCACCGGATCCCCAGGCCTCATTTAAAAACATCTGCCACTGATTTTACATGGCGTCAAAGGCTTAACGAATACGGCTCCATGCATTTTAATAAATGCCACATTTCATTGGGTTACGCCACTCTGCTGGCGTCTGGCACAGAACCTCGAATAATACACATTTATGTGTGGCATTCTTCTCAAAATTGCACCTCAATCACAGAGCAGCCTGTTGGCACACACCATATAACAGTACGAGGTGGCCAACTGCGTCATCAGAGAGCTGGATAATATCATAGCAAAAGCTGCAAGATCCTCACAGTTCACAAGGGCAGGATGTTTAGGTTAACCATGCTGGAACAGAGCCATGAAATATCAAAAAGTCATCATTTGTGACCACTCTCTATTTTTTCTGTGGCTGCTAAAACACAAAATCTCACTATTGCATGTCCCAGACATGATCTAAATGTTGCCATTTTAAGGTCAGCAATAGCTCAGGGTGAATTGGAGCTTTAATGCTCTGATTTTCTGTAGTTGGGACTAGATTCTTCAGTGTTAACAATTCAGCGAGTTGCCTTGCCCTGAATTGTGACATGCCCTGTTTAGCTTCCAACTGTCTTGTTAAAGCAAACTGTTAATGTCTTATGGTATGTTTCTAGCAGGCAGCTATAAATGCAGAAATCACTTCCTGTCTGCCTCAGTTGATGTGGTTCTTTGGCCAGCTTCGTTGTTCAGCTGTGTTGTGTTTTATGATGACTGGTTTGTTGACATGTGGTGGGACGCAGAGACTGTTCAACACACACTCTGTTTCATGTGGAGGGAACACAAACCCATCACCACGTCCAGGTACTTTACCCGTCCCGGTTGAGTCTGCTGTGCATTGCAGTTATTCTTGGAATAAGTTTGCTTTTAGACCCCACTAAACTTTTTTAAACAGTTTTTTTTAAATTTCCAAGAAGTGTTTCCTTTGTTTTATTTTTAATCGTTCTGTGTTGTTCACTTCATTATTACAATAACAATAAAACTAAAACAGTATTGAAAAGCATGTCTAATGTATTGTCTCTGAATATATTTGTAACACTTTTTAATTTGCCAAGATAATGTGCATGCTTGTGGCTGAAATTGGCACACAAAGATCCTAGAGCACAACAAAAATAACAAGTGACACAACCAAAACAAAAACAGATCAAAACAAGCGCTCGGCAGGGCGGAAACCATGTGGTGCCCCGAAGGCTCTCAAGGGTCACTCACATAGCATCATGTCTGTAATAAGTCATAAGTCAGCATGATATGTTTGACAGAAATAATTATATAAACAAAGTTGAAACAGTTGCCATAAAGTTGTCTACAGTCATATGGATGGGACGTAGGAGCATAAGAGACCACAGCTTTGACTCATGCCTTCTTTGGGCAGCAGACAGGAGTGTTACTTCTGCTTCCCACACGCTTTATCAAAATCTAGACTGTTAGTCACATTTCTTGCTTACTGTGCCAACACATACACAAACAATATTTGAGTGTAAAAATCAAATTTTCTGCTGTGAAGACAATCCCATTCATGATGAGATAAAATGAAAAAAGTCGGTCATACAAAATAACACAGAAACATAAACATTTGTAGATGCATTATAGTACTTTCAGAGGCTGGAAGGGTAATAATGATTATCCCTCATAGTGATGTGTCATCCAGCCCAGGATGAACAATATAAAATTCTAGGTTAGGTTAAAGTGGGTCATTCCAAGATGACTTGCTGAAACCGAGACTAAACTAAATAAACTAGCCAAACTAAATGTATAATATAGTTGTGTCCATGTGATACTGTTGAAACCTTGATTCAATCTCAAGACATCATCTGGCTCACATTAGCAGACTTTTCTCAATCTGATATGGGCAAATGAAGTTCCACCACACAGCCAGGGATCAAAGCACCGAGCCATGTCAAGATGATCAAAGCTGTCATGCATATAAACCATTACTTCTTATCATTGTTTTCTTTCCCATTGCACTGGCACCAAGTCTTTCAATGTAGCTGCAGACGAAAATTGCCTACTTCCCATGCTTCCACTCAGGTACTCTACAAGATTGGGACACACTTTTATTGGTGAGTGAAACAGGATATGACAGGGAGTCCTCAAACCAAAGAGGTGCATGTGTGTAAGTTGTGCAATGAGTTTGTATGGATACATACGTGATTATGACACTCGTGGTGCTTTGTTGAGTAAGTTGTGGCTTGAAGAGAGTGAGACATTTAATCTTAGTTGTGTACTTGTGTTGCCTGAGATATTGAGAATGTGAAATGATCATGGCAGAAGTAAATGAGGCATGTATAAATATTCTGCCTTTATTAGATGGTGACATTCGAGATATCATAGGAAATGAGAAGATGATGGGGAATGACATGCAGACAGCAACAGAGGTTCCGGAAACAAACCCGGGACATTGTGGTTCATGTTTGGCGCCTTAACCCCTAGGCCACCAGGCCGCCCCAGGGAGATATAATTTCAAATGATACTGTAGACAATTTGTACAAGTTCATGTAATTATATAATATCACTAAAAGGCAGCAGGAAGGTTTGGCCGAGAGCCATTCGTGAGGGTAGACTGTGTCTGTTTGAGGCGTGGGCTGCCACTGCATTGCAAATTCAGGCAGGCAAAGTTTTGTTGACTTTATGGACAGCCATCTTTCACCACCACCGTTAAAAACTAATTAGTGCCAGTCATAAGCAGTGGCCTTTATGGGCGTTCCATCCTCTGCCAACCAAAACACAGCCACAGGGAGTGACACCATGGGCAACGATGGGAGCTCTGATTGCATTGAATATTATTATTGCTTGTTTAACTCTAGCAACGTCTCCATAACTTTTTAAAGAGTTGTTTTCCAAAATCTGCCACAGGGAACTGAGGGCCTGTAAACCAAAACAAAAAGTGCTTTGTTACAGATGGGCATTTTCTAAGCCATCACCCCCCCCCCCACCCCCCCAAAAGTTTAGGTCATGTATGGTAAGTCTATTCAACATGTTTTTAAAACCACTGGTTCAGAAAATGGTAAAAGGTATGGGAATTTCCCATTCCTGATAAAGGACAAGCAGCTGATAGGGGGAAGTGAGTCAGGCTCAGCACTTCTGCTGCCTCTGCTTCAGCTCAGACTTGTTGAGGCAGGCAATTATCCCTCCTTTTGATGTGTGTTTGCTGGGGTTTGAGCTCTCTGTTACCGTATGTGGGACTGGCGGAGTTTGACCTCATGGGCCCCAAGATAAATGCTACATTTCCCTCCAGGACACAAACCTGGATGGTTGTGCAAATGCTGCGTCATTTTCCTGTAATGCAGCAAAACAATGTCAACCCCGATATAATTGTTAGTGGTTACACACTTGCTGATGACTCTGCCTGTGCAACACAGCACAGCAACACATCTGGCATGACATTGTAAGCATAGATTTTTTACCCTAAGTAACTTGTTTAAAATGCCATAAAAATCCCAAACAGAATTCACAGCCTACTTGTCCTGTGGGTAAATTATACAAAGTTCATGAGGTGGTCTCTTGACAACAGAAACAACATTTTGGCACAGTCACAGCGTGTGGGTGATCTTATGTGGATGTGGGAACATTTTCTGGATCATATGTTTAGGATCTCTGTGAGATAATCAGCAACTTCAAACAACTGTTTCCTGCTCACAAATCTAGGATGATTTTAAAAAAATGTTGTTTATGATAAAAATCTTGCATTCTTTTGCAATGCAGAATTGCACAAGTGTAAGAACACTTTTATCAAGCATTTTTATACCGGACAATGCTTGTTATTGTGTTCAGATCTGTACTTTATTCAATTATTGAGAAAGTCTTGAGAATTCATATTGTTTCTGGGTACAATGTGCTATTTGGCTAATTTGTGTATTGAATCTAATGTGCAGATACATGCTATAGGGATTTTGTTTTACATTTATTCATTTAGCTGACGCTGTTATCCAAAGAGACTTACAAATGCTATGCATGTCAGAGGTTGCATGCCTCTAGAGCAACTAGGAGTTAAATTTCTTGCTCAGGAAGAAAGGCTGTCAGTGGGGGATTGAACCCGGATCGTTCACGCATGCGTCTTTTCCACTGCACCATTACCATCTCCATGGTCTCATTCTAGTTTCTTGAGGATATCAATTAGCCAGGACAATCTTTGGATCTACCATCAGAAGATTTTAAATAAAAGTTGGAAGCTGCACTGGCCATCAGTAGGGTGGGAGAAGCTTAATGACGGAACCAGATGCAGTGGTGGACAAAGTACACAAATCCTGTTTTTGAGTAAAAGTACAGATACCCTTGCTATATTACCCCACTAAAAGTCTTCAATTTAAATTTCTACTTGAGTCAAAAGTATCAAACCTAAAAAGTACTGGGACAGGTCTCCCTCTCTCTTCCACATTTCCTAAATATAAAGTACTATTAGTATGGTTATGTTTTTCAGGGGTTACTGACAGAATTTAAAAACAATCATCAAAAGTGTTGCCAATTAAAGTTCTGTCAATCAACTAATTGTTTTAGCTGTACATGTATAAACTGTTTAATTTATAAGAAAACGTCATATTTTTTTAAAACTCTTCATACGTTTTGTGTGTAGAAATCTTACTTTGTAAAGTAACTAGTAACTGAAGCTGTCAAATAAATGTAGTGAAGTAAAAAGTACAAAATCTCCCTCTGAGATGTAGTGGAGAAGAAGTAGAAAGTGGCATGAAAAGAAAATACTCAGTAAAGTACAAATACCTCTAATTTACAGTACTTAATTGCTGTCAGTAAACCAGATTAACACAGAGTTCTCCTGGCAGACTCACTTTAAATCTAACATCAGTATTCTTTACCAGCAGGTGGCAGTCTTTCATAAGCACGTTCAACAAGGCCAAAAGAGAGTTACAGATCTGGTACAGGGGATTAGTGTCAGGAAGAAATGTAGCATCAAGCCTTAACAGCCAGTACTGTCACAGCCAGGAAAATCTCTCACTTACCCAAAGAAGTGAATTATGCTATACTAAACATAGCATAAAAACATCTGTGCTGGATCTGCTCTATAAAAATGTCTTTTTAATGAAATTATGCAATCCATTTAATGCATTTTATCCTTAGGCTGGGTTTGCAAAGAAGGTAATCTTCCCTTATTTTATAACCTTGCTTTAAGGCTGTGTTTTCAAAAATATCTCCTAAGGCAGAGATCTGAAGAAAAAAAAAGAAGAAATCAAATATTGATGTTGATCTAATTTTGTAAGCCTGTTTGTTGAATAATTGATTCTTATAGGGAGTTAGTTTGTTTTATTTCAAGGCCCTAATACTCTTTTATTGAAGGGTTTTCACACATGTTGTGAGCCCTTGTTTCTCTTTCTAGAGGTTCAGGGAGTGGGGTGAAACAGTTGCTGAAGGACTGTAAAGGGCAATTGATTGTGCAGCTTTAGGTTAAATTCATGGTTAAAGATTGTGTAATTGCTTTGATCAATCACCGTTTATCTGTGATATATATCCGTCATGTTCAGTTACTACTGGGTGAGATCATTAGGAATTTATGTTCCTGGACTCATGTCTTGTGGCACAGATGAGTCTGACACAGATGCTCTTTCAGCAAAGGCAGCATTGGTGGCCTTGTTTTCATGACTGATTGCTTTTCTGTGAAATCACACATGCAGAACAATGCCAACAATCAGATGGTAGATGCTGCTCTGTGCCATACTGTATAATACCATCATACTATGAATGCTGATGTGACTGGGTAATGGTGCTTCTTTTATGTATCGTCCTCCTTTGTCCTTCAAAGGTCTGTGTCACAGCTCTTCCCCAAGACAGATGTTGTGATAGTATATAATGTGTTGTGTCAAGGTGCTTTGTTTCCATTGGTGCAGCAGCACCGGGGGCACAGCACTTGCTTATTCATGATGCCTGATCAGATCCCAGGTAGATTAAACCGCTCCTCCATTTTTAATGAAAAAAAGCCCTTTCCCGGGACATAAATATCATGCAATGCGTTTTCCATGCAACCTGCCCTAGTGGAGGTATAGGGAGTCAAATGGGATGGGAAGGTCAGTGTCAGTTAGAACTCTGTTAATGTACAGGGCTACATATTGACCTGAAACATGGAGAAACCAAAGAAACCATCCTTAAACGTATTGATTTAAGTAGGTGCATTTCACCAGAGGGGACAAGGACAGGTACAGACATGTAGAGGTCACTATCGCTCTTGTTATTACAGTACTCTGATATTAATTTGCCGTCATTCCCAAAAACATGATTACCACATTTGACATCATTTTCCCTTGCAAATGTGTGCCAAACCGTTTACTAAAAGTAATAAGCAAATTAAGTAGAACATCTGTGGTTTCATAGGTTGTTACACCTTGAACCTGAGTTGGTTTTAGTGCAGAATGTAAATATGAAGTGGTGGAAAGAGAGGGCCATTTCCTCCCCTCAGGATCTGCAGTAAACACCCACATTAGGCCCAGGGACAGTAGGTTGCTGTAAGGAAAGGTCACTGCTGCTGTTCTATCACAAATACACAGCTCCGGTCCTTTCCTCTTATTTGTAGTTCTTATCTGAAGTCTCCTTCGACTTGATACTCTATGCTTCCCTGAAATACAACATCTTTGCCCAGGAAACCAAGCCAACATGATAATAGCTTACAAGAATGAATTATTAGTGTTGCATTGTATGTACAATATTCCTTAAATTGAGCCAGACTATTGATTTTCTATAAGCTTTCTACTCAGTCTATGCCACATAAAGGTGTGCATATGTATTTTCGGCTGTATGGATTCTGGACAAGTTATATCTGAAGAGGAGATTGAAGTGAATCTATTGATAACTCAAGAGGCGGAGACCTTGCAGATACAGCAAACGTGAGCAGTCCTCACTATGGATTATGTGGTCTTTCCAGGAACTTTAAACAATAAATATCAAAGGAATTAATGTACTAAGAGGAGAATGCATTGTCAGAGCTGTGACAACTCTCAACTGTTATCTAAGAGCCACTCGCTGCATTATTGCTCCGCATTAATGAGAATTCTGGCAGCGCTGCCAAGCAGCAACAAAGTGCCAGCAAGGTAACAGGTTGAGATATCCGGCGCTTAAAGTGTTGATTGCTGTGGAATAATTACAACTCAGGAAGTGCTGCCTCGTCAAGAGGACTGAATAGGTAAGTAAATGAATAGGGCACCGGGTGGGTGGGTGGCTGTAATTGAGTGCATCCTCAGTTGGCATACAAGAAGTGCTGACTTTATGTGAGCACAATGATAAGGCCTATTGGCGCCTATTTTCATTGGCCATGGAAAAGCAGAAACAAGCTGCAAACTCTGACATATCACCTTTTGAGTAAATATTGCATACACAACCAGCGGATACGTAGCAACATTAGCATAAATTTGGAGTCACGTGATGAATTTAATTCCAGTGTTCACTCTTCTTTTAGCTATTTAACTCTCAAGCTGCTAAATATTTAAGTTTCACCCCCAGCTAGCTGCAACCTTTGCCGGAAATAGAGCAGTGAGACTGAACCAAAACGTTTAAGTTGCAGGCCAGAAAACTAAAACAATAAGCTGAAAGAATTCATAAACCTTCCTAGGGATCTGTAGATGGAGTGGGATCGCTTCTAGTGACCCCTTTCACACACAAGTTTTCATGTGATCCATTGTCAGTATAAAATTATTTATTGTAGCCACTTTACAATTATTGGATGGGTGAATTCGCAATTTACCAATTAAAAGCAAAGTTTCTTGAGTTAATGAAGCTCTACATTTATCTACAGCGCATGAGTCATAAGGATCTGGTTAGGTTGGATGGTGGCAAAACTCAGGACTTAGACACATAAGTCCAGGTTTCACCTCCAGACCCCCGTCTGTGGTTAGGTTTAGGCAACAAAAGCACTTTGGTTAAGGTTAGGGGAAGATGGTGGTTTTAGTTTAAAGTTGTTTTAAAGTCATTGCAGACTTTTTCTGAATTAAAATAAGATTGTGAGCTTTCGCTTATCTTAATCAAAGTGCTTTTGTTGCCTAAACATAAACCTTAAGTGTTAACCAAGTTTAGTAATGCAGTAGTCACTGCCAGCGGATGTTGAATGGCCACATCGGATATTTTGGTGGAAAACAAATTAAATTCACTAAAAAGACAAAAGTATTGGGACACACCGCTCATTGAATTCAGTTGTTTCATCCAGTCCCATTGACACAGGTGTATAAAACCAAGCACCTAGCCATGCTGTCCTTTAAAAACATTTGTGAAAGAACGAGCCATTCTAACGATCTCCCTGGATTTGAGCGTGGTGGTGTAATAGGAGTCAGTTCGTGAAATGTCTTCACTCCTGGATATTCCACAATCAGCTATAACAGGTATTATTGCAAAGGGGAAGCGTTTAGTAACAACAGCAACTCAGCCATGAAGAGGCAGACCACATAAAGTTACAGAGAGAGGTAGACGAGTGTTGAGGCACATGCTATGTAAAAGTCAGCAACACTCTGCTGACTCAATAACTGCAGATTTCCAACCTCCTCTGGCACATCAGCACAGAAACTGCGCACCGGGAGCTTCATGGCATGGGTTCTGAAGTTAGCCCCTAGACCCATTAGTTCTACTGAAGGGAAAAATTAATGCATCGGCTTACCAAGACATTTTGGAAAATTCTAAGCATCCAATTTTGTGGGAACAGTTTAGGGAAGACCCTTTGCTGTTCCAGCATGAATGTGCCCCAGTGCACAAAGCAAGATCCATAAAGGCATGGTTGGATGTGTTTGGTGTGGAAGAACTTGACTGGCCCACACAGAGCCCTGACCTCAACCCTATAGAACACTTTTTGGTTAACTAGAACAGAGATTGTGAGCCAGGCCTTCTCGTCCAACATTAGTGTCTGAACTCACAAATGCTCTTCTGGATTAATGGGAAACAATTCCCACAGACACACGCCAAAATCTTGTAGAAAGCCTTCCCATAAGAGTGTAAGCTGTTATAGCTGCAAAGTGGGGGCAACTCCATATTAATGCCTACATAATACATTATGGCATTACGTATCGTTATCATCGTATCGTTATCATTAAGCATCCACATAATTTCTAGGAGACATGGTTGGACTGTGTGCTCAGTAGTCATATTTTGTACCAGAGGTCATTCATCAAGCTATGAGATCACATAAAACAATGTCACAGTGTATACATCACTATTCTATTGAAATCCAAACTGTAAACCTAGGCTGTAGATAGTATTACATATAGAAAGCACAGTATGTTATACATTTATTCATCCACTTTTTTTTCCTCAAGTGTGTGTTATGTACAGTCCACTGTCTTGGCCAGAGCCCTGAGCCTTTACAAGACACAAAACAGAATGACTACATTCTCATACAGTGTTTGTACAGTCCCCTCCAAAAGTACTGGCAGATGTTTCTTGTTGCCCAGGTGTTGCCTTTTAGGTTTATTGTCCAAACATTAAATAGCTCTGCATGAATGTTTAAGTTTTCATCCTTGGTTCAAACCTATAAAGGCTGCATTTCCTGTTAAAGAGGATAAACCAACATGAAGTCCAGAGAGCTGACTATGAGAGAAAAGCAAGCCATTGTCAAGCTGAGAAAAGAAGGAAAAGCCATTGGACAAACATTGGACATAGCAAGCACAACAATTTGGAATGTCCTGAAAAAGAAAAAACTACTGCCGTACTGAGCAACAGATGTCGAACAGGTCGGCCAAGGAAAACAACAGTAGTTGATGACAGAAATATCATGAGAGCTGTGAAGAAAACCCCCAAAACATCAGTAAGTGACATCACCAACAACCTTCACAGTGCAGGGGTGAAGGTATCACAGTCCACTGTTGGAAGAAGACTCAGAGAGTAGAAATACAGAGGCCACACCACAAGATGCAAACCACTCATCAGCAGGAAGAATCGGAAAGCCAGATTGAAATTTGCAAAGAAGTACAGAGATGAACCACAAAAGTTCTGGAACATAATCTTATGGACTGATGAGACCAAGATTAATTTCTACCAAAGTGATGGAAAGGCCAAAGTGTGGAGACAGAAAGGAACTGCTTATGATCCGGAAGCATACAAGCTCATCTGTGAAGCATGCTGGAGGTAATGTCATGGCTTGGGCGTGCATGGCTGCTTCTGGAACAGGCTCATTAATATTTATTAATGATGTAACTGATGATGGTAGCAGCAGAATGAATTCAGAAGTGTACAAAAACATTTGGTCTGCCAGTTTAGGGAGAAATGCATTGAAACTAGTCGGGAGGAGGTTTATCATGCAGCAGGACACTGACCCAAAGCACACTGCCAACAAAACAAAGGACTTCATCAGGGGTAAAGCGTGCAAAGTTTTAGACTGGCCAAGTCAATCACCTGACCTTAACCCAATAGAGTATGCATTTCACTTCCTTAAGAGGAAACTGAAGGGAGAAACACGCCGAAAAAAACAAGAACTGAAAGAAGCTGCAGTAAAAGCCTGGAATAGCATCACAAATGAAGAATGCAACAGTTTGGTGATGTCGTTCGGTCGCAGGCTTGAGGCAGTTATTGCAAGCAAGGTTTATGCCACCAAATATTAAATGTTATTTTAAATGTTATTAAGATTATTTGTTCCATTACTTTTGCTCACCTGAGAATTCTGTGGTCGAATACAAACGGTGATATGTCCTATGTTTTAACACATCTAGATGTGAATACCAAGAAATAAAAGCTGAAATTCTGAATTCTTGTCTCATTCTCATCTTTTGATCTTAAACCCAAATGTCTTCAGTGAACAACAAAAACAAAAGGAATTTGCCTTACCGTTCCAATACTTTTGGAGGGGACTGTATGTCAGCGGCATTGAACATAGTTTAATCAGTAATCTACAGATGCCCCAATTTGGCATCATGCAAAATATTGAGCTTACAGTGTAGTAAAGATACTCACAATCTTCAGGTTGTCTTTTCTAGTCCATTCCATACTTAAAATACTGAATAAGGCCAGGCACTGTGTATAGTGGTAAGTTGTGATAAGGTTATTATCGGTCCATGTAGGGGAAAAAAAGAAAAAACGCTCCCACAACCAGCTGGCAGGGATGCATGACAGACATCAGCTTTAAGTGCATCTTGCCTTTCTCCTCCACGATGTCCTGTAGCCTCAGGTCTCCCACATGCCGCTTCTAAAAGGTTAAACCTCCCGTTCCCTCCAGCTGCTTGCCTCTTATCTCTGTCCATCTCTTCTGTAATGGATCGGTGCTGCTGGATCACTGAGGGACTCCAGTGGAGAAGAGTTGGGGGATTATTAACCCTTCCATCAGCATGCACACACCACCTCTCAAAATCTCTCGCATAGTGCCACTTGCTCCACCAGTGTTGTGCAATTGCGACCCTGAACAAGAGATGAGCGACCAAAGGTGTGCTGCTATAGTACCTTATTTACATTAATATTACATTCACATTCTTCAGCCACTGTCAGTTTAAACATACACACAGTATTACAAGATCAACCTGCTCTATTGAACGTATTAAACTTTCCTCCTATAGAAGGTTGTAACATTTGATGAATCTGATACTGACCAACTACAATAACTCATATTGCGCATTTTGTAATGTTCACACCAACCAGCCATGATGAACAAAACATTAAAGCTTAATGCTTTCAGTCTGTAACTAAGATAGACAGTCATTGTCAAAAAGACTTACATTATTGCAAGTTAACAGAGGTCCTTTTTGCCTTTTTTTTTTTTTGCTCCGACCAAACTTTCAGTAAATCCACTTTTCCCGAGTAAAGATAAATGATCTTCCAGATCCAAGTAGCCTCAGTTACTACAGCATCGTAGCACTTCATGCTCCTCTTCAGACCATATTCAGATAAGGAGAGAACCAATGCTCATGCACTGATCATTACTTTCCCAGCCAGCCACCGTTCCTTGGCTTAAACTACATTCTGCTCCAGTAAGGGCGGATGTTCTTTAGGTTGCTGTAGTTGTTCGGTCCTCAGGTCCTGCTGCTGCTCAGTTGGAGGCAACTGCTGTTGTGTTGGATCAGATTTTAGGATCTTCTTCTGGAGGGGCTGCGGTGATGTCGCCTGCAGTGGCTCTGGATTGGGCATCTCTTTCTTGTCACTGGGCTGAATCTCCAGAGCTGGTGTGTCCTTGCAGCAGAGATAATGCTGCCAGATTTTCCTGAATGCCGTGCGGAACTTCTTAATGCGGAATGCGTAGACGATTGGGTTGACAGCAGAGTTGCCGTGGGTGAGCAGGATGGCGATGTAGAGGAGGACTATGGGCTTCTCGCACTCAGGGTAGAATAGTGTGATGCAGTTGATGATGTGGAGGGGGAGCCAGCTGATGGCAAAGAGAAAAAGAACCAGAGCCAGCGATTTAGCAAGATTCAGCTCCTTATCATAGTACTTGTTGGGGTCTGAGTGACTGGTGGTGAACTTCTTATTGTTAAGTTGCTTGTGGATCATGTAGAAGATCTCTGCATAAATGACCAGCATGAGCAGCAGCGGCGGCAGCACCCAGCCGAAGAAGTTGAAATAGACCATGTAGTCCATGCTGATGACGTTTTCAAACTGGCAGGTGATAATGAGGTCAGAGCTGATGGAGCCGTTCTGCTGGAGGCGACTCAGGTTGTTCCAGCCAAACATGGGCGTGAGTCCCACGATGAAAGCCACCATCCAGCATATCACCACTGCCAGCCCCGCTCGCCGAGGGGTCACCACTCGCTTGTACCTGCAGGAGCAAAAAACACATGTCACGTCAGCACTTTCTCTCACAGCGCTGTCAGGGCAGCCGTGCTTTTGAATTTATTTCATTTTTCATTTAGGCAGTGTCCTTGAATTGAAAAAAGGTGTGATTCATAAGAGAGCATTTAAAGTCTCTTCACACTTTACACACAGCAGTACATACTTCTACTTGAGCAAGTACCGGCAAACCCTCATCAATAAACCTTTGCAGCACTGCTGCTTCTTTTGTTCAGGTCAAAATGTAATGATTGTTTTTTTAATTTCCTCAATATTTCGAATTTATTAGAGCTTAGTACTTTTACTTTTTTATTGTTTATACTGTTTTGTGGATAAGAAGCAGGAAGTAGATAACGTTAAAAGGTGCAGGGGCTCTAAAATCTTATCACAGCTATCCTGAGAGAGAAACTCAGCGTGATACTTGCCTAGAGGCAGGGATGAAAACTGTTATTAGATCCAGCGCATGTTGTAAAGTGTGAATAGCAACAATTGATCCCTTTAGGATTACTAATGGTTGAAATTTACGAATGTAGTAATTGTAAGGGAAACAGCATTACAAAATCCTGACCTTTGCTAATGTGTAGCCTGAAGCGAAAACAAAATGCTGCAATTTAGCCCGCCTGTCACAGCTGCCATGTCTTTAGAATTGATTAGGGATGTATGTGTTAAGTAAGTTCTGAGTCTGAAGCACAGCAACAAGACTGTCATTCACACCTTGTATCCGGGACCCAGTCTGCTGATATCAGATGCAGATTTTAACAACAGGGAGTGTGGGGACGGAAATTAGAAATACAAACTAAATCATAAACTAAAAATATTCTAATTTCTGGAAAACATATTGTTATATTGCTATATTGAACTATTATCCCTCTTACTGACAAATATAAGTTGTGGGAAGGGAGTGGCAGAGCACTCCCTACTGAGCCAATGTCTGATTTAAACGTTGTTATGGAAGACAGCATTAAGCTTGGAGGGTTTCAGACAAAATAAGCAGTGAAAAGCTAATAAAATCCTGATAAACTGCTATCGTAAGCATGGAAGACTTAGTAAAGACAACAGGAGATTAAAGTTTGAGACTACTACAGACAATATTGTCTGAAAATAAATTCCCCTCTAAGCTTATCTTTTCAGCCTTTCAGCACCACTGCTCAGTCTTTTGTTTCAGCCTGGTATGATAAACCACTGGTGGTCCTGTGAAATAAATACACAGAGACAGATTGAATAGTTGACAGCAAACCTGACCTCTTTTGTGCCCTGGAGAAACACAGAAAAAAGATTCTCCTGTATACAACCCCACTCCCCAAATGTCCTGCTATTGTACCACTCCCGCACATATTGGCCATCTTGGGGCCAGAAGAACTAATTAAAGCTGTTGGTTGATCAGCCATGCTGTGATTGGCTCTTATGTTATGTTAGTGAGTAAGATCTACATGCAATTAAAGGGACTGGCAGGATGGAGGCATCCTTTGAAAGGAAACACGACCCAAATCAATGCCCGGGAAGACAGCACTGTGTGTGTGTGTGTGTGTGTGTGTGTGTGTGTGTGTGTGTGTGTGTGTGTGTGTGTGTGTGTGTGAGAAGAGGCTTTCTTTTGGGAAAGAAAACAGTGTCATCATCAACATCATTGTTATCACCATCATTACCACCTCCCTATATGGCACTGATTATTCATCCCCATTACCTGGTCGGGATCTTGACTCTGAGATAGCGGTCAATTGCGATGGCCAGGAGGGCCAGGATTGAACTTTGCGTCAGCACCAGCACCGTGCACGCCACCAGCAGGCAGCTGTAAAAGTGAGTTTGGAGTCCGATGCTGATCGTAATGGCCAAAGGGATAACGAGGGCTCCCACTGCTATATCCGCCAGGGCAAGGGAGACAATGAAACAAAACGTGTTGTCTCGCAACGATTTGTTAATTTTCACCGCCCAAACCACCATCACATTCCCGATCACAGACGCGACTGCAATCGCCACCTCCATCCCTATGTAAAGCCACTGGGAAAGTGCTCCGGGCATTCTTGCAGATGAATATGTCCTAGATGAGAACAAGTCTTGAGAGAAGCCTACAGAGCAGTCCTTGGTTATCTTTTTGTCACTTCGGTATTTTCCAAACGAGCTGTGCCTCCATCAGTTTCACAGTGCCCACTTTCTCCTGGTTACCAGATATCCATTTCAAGAAAAATCTAGTGGGTTTTTTTTAGATGAAGAAACGCGTTGACCAGCAGTATATCATAAGCATAAGGGCTTTCCCTTTGGAGCAGGTGTTGTGGTCCAGTCGCTGTTGTGCGTCGCTCCTGCTCTGCGCCTCCACTTGACAGAATACACCTGCTCCTGGTGAGAGCAGCATCCTTCCCGTGCGCTCCAATTTATCCAAGAGGATGCATCATCTTCATCAGTCGACGTGTTGAATTCAACAAAGCAGGGGTTTTTTTAACCAAGCAAATATCAAACTATCTTCTGCATGAAAGCGCGCAGTTGCAGCTCCTGCGCAGACGAACTCTCCCTCTTTCTCTCTCCCCCGCTCTGCTTTCACTAAGAGCAATAGCCTAATGCAGTTGCCGAAAATAGCCTTTTTGTGTGAGATATATAACCTTGGTTTCACTATGAATGCATCTTTGTCATTTGGCGGGTGCCACTGCTTCATTTCCCGTGCAGAAATAAATTAATACTGCTGCCTTCTGCGGGACCGTCCCGAGGAAGTCAGGTAGTGCAGAGGTGATTTGAACTCACACTTGTGTTCTCTACAACGCCATCCACGCCCTTTCAAATGCTAATGGACCTTGCTCTGTTGTCCCTGTTCTGATAAGGGGAAGGCGGTGAACTGCCACAGCTGACATGGAAATAACACAGATAAAGCTAATGAAAATGGCAGAGATCATAGTGGCATATATACAATTCCCTACGTGATTAAGGACTGAGTAAACAGTGGGACATTTATGGAAGCACACAATATGAATTCCACTTCCTGTCTTTGCCTCCCTTACCACCAGATTTAAATGAGAAGCATACATCCCTAATACAAATAGATATTTAGGTCATTCTAAATATATTCATGCCTTCAGACTTCAAAGACCTCTGCTTTGAGCCTGAGGTCAGCCCTATCCTTCAAATTAATATAAAATATATAAGACAACAACTGGAAACCTTATGACTGATTTAGATCTATTGATCCACCTTTCAAAAAAATCATCTGCAGCTTTCTAAGAGGTTTGTGGAAAGGAGATTCCCTGTTTTTAACTTTGACCATTTAGGAGTCAGGGAGGTCTACGTGACACAATAACCCTTCCCGTCGCTTTTTGAGAAACACACAATGAACCTTGAGCAGCTGTGCATTGCACACATACATAGTGAACTACAGCACTGGCATCTTGTGCTCCCTCGCTGTGGTTCAAAGTTCAACAGCAGGCGTGAGCTCTCCAACCACGGCAGGATCTCTATTTTCACACCCAGGCAGGATGGTAGACTGGATGTGAAGGCGTCCCAGATGGTGCACTGTGCTCACTCACTGTAATTCATGTACATGGAAGAAGTGCAGGTTGGAAGCCCAGGGTGTCAGCTAACAGTTATGTGATTCAGAGTGGAACAAAAACAAATGGCAAAGTAGGCCGACTGTGGGTAACCTTCATAAAGAGACACAGTGTGTGACGGCAGGACGGCCAACAGTTAGCAGGAGCTCCGCTGAAGACAGTTTCCATCTGTGACCAGAGTCATGGTCAGAGATGTCAGCGAGAGTTATAGAGGTCGGCTAGTAAGCTGAGGAAGGAAGCAGCCATATGGTCTGCTTTCGGTGATTGGCATCAGACCCACTTCTGACACTTTAACGAGAGATTTCTCATGCATTACCACTACCCGGTAATGCATGAGAAATCAATCATTATGGAGCAAATGGTGTGAGCTAACACATGGCAGACAATTATGGCAGACAATTAAGAGAGATTCTGAATGTTTTCGCTTTGAAATAAGCCTCCCTGTGAAGGTTGCATTTCCTTACATCAGTGCACTTTTTCAATTAGTTTTCAGTCTGTCAGTTCAAAAGAAACAAAGGGATACGGAAAGGCTTACTCCATCATTTCAGCTTGCAGTTTTCTAATTGTGTTTCTCCTTTTAGCAGCTTAGAAGCCCAGCATGGCCAACACACCTCATAATGCGGGTTGTGTTTGTTCACAAGTCACTGAGGGCATCGCTGCAACCTGACAATGTGTGAGCTATAAAACATTCCCTGTCTCCCATACGGACTTCCTAAAATAGCTAATACAAAGGCCTTTCGGGAATAAATTTGAACAAGTACTTCCATGACTAAGAATTCAGTTACACTGACTGCCATGTCCACAGAATCATGAGATGAGAAAATGGTTCAGTTAACGTTTGTCAGATTTTGCCATTTGGGGATGAGAAGTGCAATGTGTGCTTGGGTTTTATGAGATGGATTCCACAGAGTAATGCTCTTTTGCTGCTGAGTTCAGAATCAAAGCTATCTCAGCTGCTACACATATCCACAATTTATACATGGCCTTCAAAAATCCAGCTCGGAGTCTTTTGATTGGTAAAAAGGAAGCTTATCAGTTGTAAAGTTGACATGACAGAAAGGCTCACTAATGGGCGCAGGCACAGTGTGACACCCCCTCACAGCTTGTAAAGCACAGCAACCTTTTTGTTCTGACACAGCACAATTTGTGTGAAGGCTTCAACTACCTGGAGGAAGAACGGAGCACTGAGCCATGTCTGTATTCAAATGACAAAAGATAAGATAGTGTCTTCCTCCCCAGTGTCTTGTCTGCTGAACTAGGTTTAAAAACATTATTTAAAAAAACCCCACAAACCTGGCCATGAACTGCAGTGACATTCTCAGTGGACTGCTGAACCAGATGGCAACAACATTATTAAAACTGACAAAGGCTTGGGAGCTCGTACTATTAGCCACGACTCCCTAACAGAAAAACAGTTTAGCTATTTCAAACAAGACTGGGGCCATTGAGGGGAAAGGATTGCAGTGTTATTACAAGGGACGCTCCAGGAAAAAACAATCACAAGATTGATAGCCTTGACTCTGTCGCTCAGAAGACCGTCAATGAAATTCTCAGATAGGAGGTAATATGAAAACACTCAAGCTCTCGCATGTATCCACTGGACAACTGAACAAGCTCCCGAACAGCTGTTGGGAATGGATGTGGCATGGAAATTCTCCAGAAAACAAAACAAAACAGCGATGTCCTCAACATACTAATCTCTTCCATAGAAACTCTTTGTTTTCACACAAACATATGCCATTAACTCAGCTTGTTTCCTCTACACCATTAACATGAATGTCATAAAATTAAAGTTGGAATTGTTGTTGTAGGTCATAGTAAACAGCTGTACACAACGCAGAGTGAGAACATCTACAGAAGGCAGATTTTATTGTCTCAGGAGTAATAGATGTCATATCATTGAACGTGTGATTTTATGAATAGAAATACTGAACATTTGATTGTAGAACCAATGTGTTTGACGTTATTACAGTTGACATTATCCATGTGACCCACATTTTGGGTTACATTTCACATTTCTCATTATGGCTCATCATACACTGTAAATTGAAAGTACTTCACTATACTTATTTCTGTTACCCCCAGAGAAAACAATATCGTGCACATACTGAGTCTGGTGTAAGAGTTCCTCTCAGAGGTGCTTGAGACCTACAATGTGCCCATGAAATGAGCCACTTGAAGCTTGAGCTGACAGGGTGAAAATGAAAATGTCA
Organism: Micropterus salmoides; assembly: GCF_014851395.1. NCBI lineage: Eukaryota > Metazoa > Chordata > Actinopteri > Centrarchiformes > Centrarchidae > Micropterus > Micropterus salmoides. The sequence continues at coordinate 19,586,494 of NW_024040707.1, read as the reverse complement.
GCTGCTAAGGTGGCAGCTCTCTGTCTGGTATCATAGAAAAGAAAAAGCATGAAAAGAAAAGCATGCATAGAAAAGCTGGGATATTGAGATGTGTGAGTGTAGGAGTCTAAGAAAAAAAATCAGAAACATTTTCTGGTTATTTAAATGATTTGATATTCATTAAACCATTCCGTTCATCATGTTATCTTCTTACGTGATGGTCTGAATTCAAACCCCTCTTCACACTGCCAGGAATCTAGCAATTCTGGTGGAAAAATACTAAATCCCATCATTTTATTTAAATTTCATCATTTTACCACAAAGACCCACATGTATAAAAATACCATAAAAAAGGAAATCTAGATAAGACTTAAATAAAAGAAATGGTAGGTAGCCCAATCCTCAGAACTAATAGGAGAGTAGTTCAACAATTTGGGAAATATACTGATTTGCTTATTTTCTCATCATGTACACACTCATCTGTAGTGAACACAGAAGTCAAATACAACATTTGTCAACTGTGTATTGATTAAACATATATAATTACTTAATTATTTAGCTTTAGAGATGCTGAATTTGTTACCTTTGGACAAACCCCGGGCTAGCTGTTTCCCCCTGTATAAACTCTTTATGCTAAGCTAAGCTAACTAGCTGCTGTAGCTTCATTTACCTTACAGACATAAGAGCGACATCAATCTTCTCATCTAACTCGATCTTCCTCCTTAGATGTTTGCATGAACCATGCAGTCTAATCATGTGTGTGTTTTCAGGAAGGTTTCTCTTTGATTATATTTTCTCCTTTCGGTGGTCCCTCAATAGCTGGAGCGTAACAGGGAATTGCCCAGTGTATCTCTGTCTCTGTATGTGTATGAGCGTGTGTTTGTATGTGTGCTGAAATGTTAAGTGGAGGTCCACTCCAACAAAAAAGCTAAACCCAAACCACAGGCTCCCTAATGCAGCTCTGTGGAGAGGGCACCTCCACGTCATCCAACACCAGCTCCAAATAAGATTACTGTGCAGCAAATACTGGATCTCCCACAGCTCTTCGCTCCATCCGTCTACACATAGGAAAACAGACATCAGCCACTGCCACTCTCTGCTTCTCACAAAAATATCAAGGTTAAATATATAATTAACCCATGCATGTTGACATTTTTAATACTCAGCAGACCTCGTCCACCCTGCCCACTGCTTTGCAGTGAAATGCTCTCCAGCAACCTACACACCAATCAGACAATTACTCACCGAGCTATTTGTAGACATGTGTAAGACAAAGTGAGGAACCCACATCCTGTTTCTATTCAGGTGGCTGCTATTTTTGAAATTGCTTATTGGTCTCAATTTCTCCACATGGTTGTGCGCCTATTGAAAGGCCTCTGGTTAATGAGGAACATATGCTCATATTACTGCTGCATAACAATAACTGGCAGCATTTGACAGCAGCATGTACAGAAACATGCCTCCCATGATCACTGCTTGCACATGAAATATGGACGCTTCATATTTTACATCAGCTGTTGATTGCAATTTTCTAATTTCTTAACAAAGGTGATAATTAGGGGAGTACAGTTTTTATTTCAAATTCTGTATATGCTTATTACTGCTTAAACTAATCTCACGGTATACAATTAGATCACTCCGTATTTAGAGGAAGTGACCTGAATAATACCTACTTTCAAAATACATGTCATCACTTCCCTTTGAAATCAGGCTCTTGTTCGTGTTCGCCTCAACAGTACTGAACTCTCTCTCAGCTCAGCATAGAAAGGCAACACAGAGGAAACCGGTGAAGAATCAGCGAAAGGGATAGAGAATATAATTAGATAGAAGAGTAATAGAGAGGCTTCAGTTAGGGATCGGCGCAGCAACTAGACAGATGAAAGAGGAGATGAAAGGAAATGGAGGAAGAGGTGGAAAAATTGTGTGGTTTAATGACAAAATTCTAAATCTAATCTATTTAAGAAGGTGTGGTCAATCATGAATCAAAGGACTTGAGGTGACCCCTTGTGCATGAATCCCTTCAGAATATGTCTTTTAAGTCACGAATGTTGTCGGCCGACTTTGCTGTGATGTTCCTTTGAAAAGATGCTTTGGAAACACGAGACTGGTAAAAAGAAAACTGGGTCAAATGTGTCGTTTGGGCTCACTGTGGGAGAGGACGTTGTGCTCCAGCTTCTTTGATTTTGGAGGCTGTCAGGATCCAGCGTTGTAAAGGAAAGAATTAATAATCAAACCTAATTCTACAGCAGAATACATCAAGAAGCTTCAGTATTCACTGTGCAGAGTCTGCATAATAAAGACTCTGTTTCAATTCTGGATACTATTCTGCATCACTTTACCACACTTTACCGCACAATTGGGTTGGGACAGCGCACTGGTCTCTGTCTGTCATACACAACAGTTTGGATGCCACTAATCAGACTCTGACATACTCTGGGGAATGATGCATCACACATAAATATTGTAGATGCTGCTGATTAGATAGGTAGGAGGCATTTCATAGCCCAATTTATTCTTATTTCTCTAACGTGTGTGTCTATAGCTTGTGTCATGCATAACCTAGTGAATGTTTCTGACTCGATTTTGACAAACAGTGATGGGGGAGTTGCTGTGTTCTACTAATGCTTGTTTCACTAGCAAGGACCACACAATCAACAGGTACAAGGAATGATTTATTGATGATGGAAAAAGAAGATGTACGAGGCTTGCAGCTGCTGAATAGACATTCGAAGGGTTGTGGGGAAGCTACGATAGGGAAATACGCCGCAGCATCCAGGCACGACGGACCCCCTATAACCCTATGGAGAGGAAGAAGGAGATCAGGAGGCAGGACAGAGAAAGGGGTGGGGGTGGAGGGATGCAGAATGCGAGAGCAAAGAAGAGGAGCTGCGATGTGTGGGTGTTTATGGAAATGCTGGCGATGTTGATGTGTGGTCTCACTCCTGAAACTCTGCTAATTAGCACCACCTCAATGCAGAAAACTAACGGTGCCTCCAAAATAACATACATGGCATTATTTGTGCAGATCACTATCACACAAAAATGCCTATGGACTTTGACGGCCCTCTGACCTTTTGTTTAGCGCTTCATTCAGGCTAAACTGTCCTGTATTTTAATGACTGTATTTCTTGACCAGACTAATGACTCCAGCCACAGTATATCCAGCATTCACACCCCCAGAAAGAAGAAACCTCGGGCTAAAATGTTTCTACCCTTCAATATTCCGTGAATTACTAGGTACACTAATTGTAGATTATCATTCCTCTGAGCATCAAAATCCTAGACTAATTCCTCCCTTCCCCCTTTCCACACCATGTACAACCCCCGAAACATGTTTTCTACTTATGCTACTTACTCCACTACAACTCAGCGCATCATTTGTGTATGTGGAAATAGCATGTGTGTTAATTAATTCTTCTTTCCTGTATTTGTCACACAGCTGTGCATGAGCGAGATATATTGCCCAGTCTCCGTAAAACAAAGCCCACCACCAACAACGCTTGGGGATTTGTTGGTGTACAGAAGACCAATATTAAGGCCAACATCTGCTGCTCCCACAGAATAAATGAGGCAGGGTTATTTTGCTTTAAAGAATGTGGCTTGCTGCAGCATTTTTCTTGTTCGGCACCTCTCAGTTGCAAGAATCCCCCAACTCAAATGTGTAGCGGTAGATATGTGAAAGGGACTCATGTGTGTCCTCTGAAGCTTTTTGAAATATCCAGCACATGATGTAAACACTGCGGGCAAGACAGCCTCTTTTTACCTTTATATTGCCTCCAGCAATGACAAATCTCTATGAATAAGACACTGTGTTTTGTGCGAAAAGCAGCCTGCCTGTCTTGTTGTTCCTGTTATCCAGATAAAACTGGAACATATAAACACAGCTGCACGGTCAGATTGTCTGTTGGTCACAAAAAAATTATATCCAGAATTTTAGCTCAGCTTGGCAGTCACAGTTTAGGCACCTCAGAAACCAATACCTTTGCCTCCCTATTAAAACTGGATTGCCTCTGAGGGGGGAAAATATTATAATTTTTGTAATACTTAAAAACAAAACAACCAATCGAGTCATATAGAAGGAGGGAGGAGAAGTTTGTGCAAATTGTTCTACTGAAAGACACATTTCTTCCCTGTCAATTTATAGCATGTTTTCTTTGCACTCCCTGGAAGAGAGTCCTCTGTGTTTTGCCACCTTGAGTTCCTTTTAAACCCATCTAAGTTCTGAGATAAGGTCTGATCATTTATCCATCCATCCATCCATCCATCCATCCATCCATCCATCGTCAACCGCTTATCCTGTGTACAGGGTTGCGGGGGGCTGGAGCCAATCCCAGCTGACATTGGGCGAAAGGCGGGGTACACCCTGGACAGATCGCCAGTCCATCGCAGGGCCACCTGATCATTTATTTGTTAGATAAATCCCTTCACTCCATGGCTACTTGCCATTTCAATTGGAGCTTAATTTTGCAAATGAAGGAAATTGTTGGCAGATCTGGGATTATAAAGCACCATTTGGAGAGTGGTGTGTGTGTGTGTGTGTGTGCGTGCGTGTGTGCGTGCGTGTGTGTGTGCTTACACAAATGGTAAGGGCTAAATATTGGAGCTATGACAGGAAATAATTATAGCAACGTGAAATGCATTGTTCTTGCTTTTGTGTGGATATTGGAAAGTGCCGTGCAATAAAAAGACTAATGCAGTATGAGCGCTTCTGTCACTGGGTGAGGGGATAAAATCCCAGTGAAATATGTAATAAATTCATAAGAAAATGAGTATAGGCGCCATTATGGTCGTTTGAATTGTCATGATTAAATTATCAAGTCAATCAACAGTGTAGTGCACTGTGCCCTGCACCTTTCAGCTGAAAAAGGCTTCAGTGGGGTTTGTCTCTGATTGATTTAATGTAAGCAGGTTTTTACAAGCTTTTAAATCAAGAACAGTTTAATGGATGAGAATGGCAATGAATTACTTTTAATGTACAAGACCCGAGTGCAACTTTGGAGATTAGGATGCAAAAAATTATGTAGTCTGCCATTTTATCTTGACTCTCATTTTACTGCCGTTGAGTTCATTTTTGACAAATTTTTAGTGTGTCCTCATCATGGATGTTCTTAGTCAGCACCTCTGTCAGATACCTGCCCGTCCTAAGTCTATCAATGAAATAAATATTTCACCAAAACCATAAATATTTAACACCACGATAGATTGATATGACCGTGCTACCCCACTATATGTGTTGTCCTGTTTGAATGCACTGTTTCCAAATGCAGATTGCTTCATGGCTTTGCATTTTCATAGGAAAAAAACTCTGATTACTTCTTGACCCATTGACCCTCACAGTCCAAGTGACAACCATTCAATAGCTCTTAATGTAATGCTTTGTTCAGAGCTGAGTGAATTCCTTATGCACTGATGTATGCACCCCCTCCGTCATCCACCACCCTCCATACGGGAATTCATTTTTGTTTCTATGGCAATGGATATCAATGCGGGAATTAATGAATAAAATTTCCAGTGGAGAGAACATTTGCAGTGTTTTATGATACAATTACACATACAGACACATTAGGCTCTTATTGTCCAGTTGTTGGTGACGCCAAGCTGAATGTTTTAGTTTTCAGTGGAAAGGGGCAGGGGAGGCTAACACCTAGGAAAACAGATGACAATTATTTTGCAAAACCAACCAGTGAGCATTTTCCCCCTCATTTGGCCCAAATCCTGTTAACCAAGGCATCTGGACCATGGTTGCAAACAACTTAAATGTTTTACGCGTGGGCAATCTAAGTCTACACAGCAGTGGAGAGACTGAATAACGCTTGTGAAAATAAATAAAGTGAAAAAGAGGGGTGGTCCACTGGTATCAAGGTCTCCTATTAGCAGGTGTATTTGGGCCCATTAAGGACCAGATTGGCCGTGGGTGTAGGAATAAGATGCCAGACCAGGGGGGTTTCAACAGCTGTTGGTTTGTTTGTTTGTTTTTTGCTGTTTATTAATAGAGCAAGACAAGTTTATTAGGATTAACAGGAAGACACACGTGAGACATTACAAAAACAAGAGAAAGGATTGAAATGCTGATAAGCATAAGTAATAAACAAAGTTCTAATAAAACTGAATCCCACATTTAGATTTACTTCACAAGCGAGTTGGTGTGATGTATGTATGGATGTGTGTGTGTCAGAATATAGGGGGATGTGAGAGAAGAGAGAAGAATAAAAAGAGAACAAAAGGCTTTTATTCATAAATTTCTAATTTATTCTGCTCATCTATCATCCATTTAGTTATCTATTATGTTATTTTTGTAGTTTCAGCAAGTTCTTCTCTTCTTTTTTCTTCGTGAAGGGGTAATCAGAGCACTGACCGTCACAATCCGCTGTTATTACAACACACTACACACATAACCACAGGCAACTGCTCTTTCAAAGAACAATAGGATTAATTTAACCTTAACACAGATCAATGCTCAACATCTTCAGTCAATAAACCACTATTGTCTGTTCTAACAGCAAACTTGAATTTAGGTTGTGTGTGTGGAATAGAGCTGCAATAATTAATTGATTAATCGATTAGTTGTCAACTATTTAATTAATTGCCAAATATTTTGATAATCGATTAATTGGTTTGAGTAATTTTTTTGAGAAGAAAATGTAAAAATTCTCTGACTCCAGCTTTTTAAATATGAATATTTTCTGGTTTCTTTCCTCCTAAATGAAAGTAAACTGAATATCTTTGGGTTGTGGACAAAACAAGACATTTGAAGACGTCATCTTTATATTTTTATATTTTTATAGACCAAACATCTAATCGATTCATCAATAAAATAATCAACAGATTAATCGACAATTAAAATATTCGTCAGTTGCAACCTTAATGTGGAATTATAGAGAGGGAATAAGCAAGGAAAATGGCAGACCTGGTCACTACACACTGATCCAAAATGGCGGGCAGGCCCAGACCCAATATGGCAGATACACTGTTTCTTTCCTCATCAAAATGTCATGGAGCACAGTTGGAGTTTAGGCTGCAGGTCCCAGGTGTATGTGTAATAGACGCTTCGTGCAAGGTACGAGAAACACAAAAGCCTCTTTCAACATTTCAACTTTTTACTTGAAAGGGAACTTAGCGATCAGATCCTCTCCCCCAGTGCCATTCTAAACTAACCCATTTCCCCAAACCCCCCTGGTGTTGCCCCATTCTGGGGAATCATGGTTATGGGAGGGGTGAAGAGATGAATAATATAAAATGGAAGATAGATAAATTAGTATGCAAACAAATCAGTAAATAGGTAAATAAAAACATAATTAAATGAGGCAATGAATAAATAAATGAGTAAATACATCAATTTAAAAAACAAATTAGTTGATGAGCGAGGAAGTTCTTTCTAATTCTAAGTTGCATGTTTGTATATTTCTGTACTCACAATGTGTTGAAAATGGGAACAAAGTCATAGAAGGACTGCTGGCTTGCGGGATAAGAAATGTAGAATTTGTCAGTTAATGTGGAGAGAAAGGTTCGTGTTTAATATCTCTGTTTTTGGCCAAAATTCCTTCAATTGACAGTTGCTTTTCCGGTGGCTATTAAAGCACTCATGCCTCATTACAGAGAGATGGAGAGAACAAGAGTTTATCAGTCGCCACAAAGATCTGCTGGAATGCATTAAGGACACTCCTGGACTCGAAACCAATCACTGTCAATGCTGGCAGCGGACAAGCTGCTGACTGACTCAGTATTCCTAAAGCTGAGGTGTAACAAGACTGTGAAACAGCCAGTGGCATCTTCCTCCCCTATTAGCATATTCATGTGCAAGAAGTGATTCTGTCTGACACAACTGAACACACACAAGCTGCAACTGCAACCCAAGGCTGTGCAGTACCTTATATGATCAGTTTAATTATTAAACAGGGAGGAATTTTTTCACTGGCCAAGGAAATGCTGAAAAACACCTTTAGAAAACAGTACGACATCTGCTTGTCTCACTGTAAGTGTCGGGACCAGTGAATAAAACATCGTGTATAAGCCTGTGTAAAATAACTCACCTACTTCACATATGCAATACAACTCTGGACAATGATATTAACTTAATTTTCATCAAGATAACTAACTGAACTACCCCCTCAATCACAGACTAGTGATGACTGCTAACAGGCATGTAAACACACACAAGCTTATATAACAATAATTATAACAAGCTTTATTGCACACATCATACAAAACAATGTCTCAATATTCTTTCCACAAAACAGGAACAAAATCAACAAACAAAACCTTCTGTGAAGAATTTGTATTTTTTATTAAGTCCCAAGGTCCAAACTATAAATATTTTATTACATTTTGTAGTACACAACTGGGAACTTTCAGAAAAGCTTTTCTCTCTGGATCTGATACTATATTTTGTTCATACTATGCATAACATAAGTTAAGCAGTATAAGCCTTTTATTCTTTGCTGTAATGCTACTAAAATCTTGTGACATGAGTTGGAAACCAGTGTAAGTTTTCCTCTGAGATCAGAGTGCAAAGATTTAAAAGAGTAAGCTTGAGATGAAACAAAAGTATGCTTTTCTTCCCCTGTGCAAAGCAACGTTCATAGTAACTTCCAGAGATTTATGGCTGCTTTAAGAATGACAAAGTCATTTTCTTACTTTCTGGATCCGGCAGCAGCAGAAGAGTGCAGTTTGCAGATGTTGTATCACAACGGCTGAAAGATTCATAACTAAGTCCAGAAAAAGAATGCAGGATGAGGACACTGTCCTATGTCCTCTTCAATTCCTCCAGGCAGCCTGTGATAAAAGTGCTGTTATGCTGCTTAATTCATATATGGTAATCTACAGCCATGGTTCAGGAAAGCAGATATGGGAACTAGACAGTATTCCTACAAATAATGTGCATGTGCAGTGAAATAAATTCATGACACAAGCTGAAATATGTGTTTTCCCATTTCTTTCCATTGATTCTGTTGACAACTGACAATAACTGACAACTGACAAAAAAACAATCAGAAATGAGCTCAAGGGGATTGTGTGAACATTGACACAGATTCATTAAAAATTTTAATATGTTAATGTTTCAATAGGAATGGGGCTGGAACCTGTCTGTGTAAAACACAGAGACAAGTATATCTTATATATGAAGGGCTGAATGAAGTGTTAAGATATAACTGGGGGATTGTGTTAGTTCACATGATCACTTCCATTCAGTCTCAAAATAGTAAACTTACCTAATGTCCAATTACTACACAATGTCCAATAACTTACACAATTGATCAGTAGTATCAACTAGTCTTAAATACCAGAGAAATCCTCTCTTCTTGATTGATTTTTAGGAACTGCTAAAGAAATATTCAGATATTGATATTTATTATATTTTTGGAAATGATATGAGAAACCATTGTGTCACAGCTGGACAAGCTAAGCTCACTGAGACCACAAACTGTTCTTAAACAAGATTTTTAGCATTTCTTTGAGTTTTTCATCATGATTTTAGGGACTTTTACTCTCTCATTAATGATGCAGAAATGTCTTGGAAATACTTTCATGATGCTTTTACTAAAATTATAAATAAACCTGCTCCCTCCTGCACATTTAGAGTGAAAGGCCGAAGCAATCCTTGGTTTTCAGTCTAAGCTAAGTGTCTAGTCTACTAAAATAAAGGGATGTTGCCTGGGCTAAGGCCAGAAAATCCAAATCAGACTGATTTTTAGACAGCTCTAAAATAATGTTACCTCTCTTAGCAAGAAGACTAAATCTGAATTCTACCTATCTTAAACTGCCTAATGAGCAAAGGGCTCACTCTTCATCACCGCCAATTAATTGTGCATTTGAACCATTAAATTTTACTCCTCATGATGTGTTAGAGGTACATAGAGCCTTAACTGGAACAAATTTGCAGGTCCTGACAAGCTTGATCCTTATTTTCTAAGTTTGCTGTTTATGACAGAACATCTGACTCATATTTTAATCATATCCTTTCCACCAATGAGATTCCTAAAGTATGGAAATTTACCTATGTTCTCCATTTGCTAAAAGGAGGGGATCTAAATGATGTGCTTTTGCTAAAGTAATTGAAAAGCTTGTTAAAGAATATTTAGACACACGTGGTATCGTCATGCTTTAGAGAACAACACAGCACAATAACCTCTGCTATTAAAACAGTGAATGACATTAATTACGCACTGGACTATAATTAAAAAATATTGCACAGCTATTTTTGTTGATTTGTCCAAGGCTTTTGACATGGTTGACCATGCTGTAAGTTGGTTTTCAGATTATTTGTCAGCTAGAACACAATGTGGCCACTTTTCTAGGTGTTCCTCTTCCTTCCTTTCTGTAGCAAGGCGTGCCCCTGGGTTCCATACTAGGACCACTGCTGTTCTCCATTTATGTAAATAATCTTTGTGATAATTTATCAAATGCTGTGTTTCATTTTTATATGGATGATGCAGTTTTCTATTGTTATCCCTTTTCAGTAGTACAAACCTTTGAATACCTTTCATTCATGCTATTTTCAAATGGCAGGGTACGGGTTAATATCTTAACAACATTTGTAGTGTGTGACAGTTGTATTTGTCTGTTTGTGTTTATGCAATGTTTATGCTGTCCTCTTGGCAATGTCACTCTTGAAAAGACATTGTAATCTTAATGAGTCTTTTACTACAACAGTGACAAAATGGCCCTTAAGAAGTTTCAGTTTCAGGGCAAGAAGTTTACATTGTCTGCGGAGACATACTGTTGACAGGATGGTAAATGTCAATTCAACCACCTTATTTGGATGGTCACAACAAAAACATTGTAACCCTTCATTGCAATGTCTTTGTCTTTGATAGATTTGTTTCGCCAACTTTCAGATAAAGCAAGACTATCAGATGATTTTGCCCAGATTTTCACTAAATCCAATTTATGAAGTTGACTTCTGCCATTTAGGCGAATAATACCAAGCCCCTATTTGAAATCACAAAGGCTACTCAAACAATTAAATCTGGGTCTGGATTGGGTTAAATATTTCCTCATAGTAGAAGTATATATTATATTTAGAAGTAAATATTTTCTTTTCACCAGGTTTTGTGTTTGCACAGATTGATTATTCCTAACACCTGGTCTACTTGGGAAATAAGAGTAGAATAAAAATAACCAGTCATGTGGACTAAATAGGTTTATAAAACATTGTAGAGTTATAAGATCTTCAATCTGTGTGATTCAATTTGGAGAGCTCCTAAAATATTTAAAATTTGATTTTGCGCTTTTTTGAAAGAACAGAAGATTGGTCTCCACACCTGTCATGCATTTCATGTGGATACAGTACAGTCAATAAAAGCTAGGGGTGCTGAAGCAAACCTACTGAGCAGAATAGCGAGCAGGAATATTGATGAAATCCCAGCTACTGAAATAAAAATCCAGTCAGAGCTTTTCCTGAGTCAGATGAAGATGTTGAGTGAGGTCTCACATAAACAGGAACTTAAGCTCAGTGAAGCAATTTGTAATGGTGCTTTCAGACCGAAAGCGAAGTGAGCGTTCGGCGCAGTGAGTTTACATATAAAGTCAATGCAAAGACGCTTAGAGCCGCAATTTCCTGTCAGGCGGCGCAAAGCAACGCGAAGGAATTTGCATGAGTTAAATATTTTCAACTCAAGTGAGAAAGTCGCATGACGCTGAGTCGCGATAGCCTGTCAGTGTTGAGATTGTCCGTAATTCACCGACAGCTTCAGAGCGATGTGTGGAAAGGGCCAGGCAGAGCGGGATTGAAAATCTGCTGGCCGGCTGAGAGCTGCTAAATTTAGGGGAGAGGAGCAGGGAGCAGCGCTGCAACTATTGGACAAATAAACACTACTACTAGTAGTCGGTCGGATTCTGCTCTGACAACTACACCGTTTACTCGCGGGAGGAGCTCGGAGCTAACTGCTTTTATTAAATTAGCTTTTTACTTTAGTTTTTGGGATTTCAACGTTGATTTATCTTCACTGGAGCTTCTCAGCAGCTAGATTCCGTGCACATCCGGTTCCAGTGTTGTTGTTAGCGTTGTTAGCGCTGTCGGACTACGACTTCATATTTATATAAAAACTGGACAAAACAGGACATTACTTGGAGAAAGGAAGCGAGGATGTTGAACTACCTGGTGAGTTCAGAAAACATGTGTCTGTAACTGTATTCCAGCCATCATTGTACTTTACTGTGACCAAGTTAGCATAGCATAGCCCTGATCGATCCGAACTCCATTCAGAAAACAGACATTTTAGAAGTTGTTGTCCTGCTGTCTTGCTGACAGACCTGACAAAGCATGAATTCATATGTTTAACAAATCTGCATCATGTTGTAGTTATTTCAGCATCAGTTTAATCCGTTTATTGCTATTTAATCACAGCAAAAGTTTTACTTTGGGTCCATACAGTTGTAGTAATGGCGAGTTGTGTTTATTCACGTTATCGTGTTAAAATCGCTTTCTCGCGTTGTATGTGAACACTTGCAGCAAATGTACTCACACGAGGAGAAAATTCACGGTTGGTCTGAATGCTGCATAAGGGAAACTGATGTGGTGATGCATCATCCTCAGTGGCCATCAGTGATTGGTGGCATCTAGCCAATAGCAGTGCAGTGGCCAGAAAGCAGTGGACAGTTGCAGCTAATGTCCACCAGGTTGCCTTAAGCTCTCACACAGACATACACAACTGCTGTGTTGTCTTTTAAGATTCCTTGGATTTGATTAAACTCCTCTTGACTCTGCACAGCTTGCCTGAGATGAGGGGTTTCAGAGAGCGAGATCAGATAATACCTAGATCAGTAACTCCGGCAACTGATGCTGTGAACCTAACCTGCCGGTTAGTAGGTTAGTAGGTTAGTAGGTTAGGTTGAACCTACAAAAGATTTCTTTTGTAGGTTCAACAATGCCTCCGAGCCGACCGGAAGTACCACGCACTTTGAAGTAACATTTACTAGCATCGAAAACGGCGGCTGTAACACAGTGAATCAATATATTTGACCGTCGCAACCGGAGAGATAAGGCTCGTTTCGCTATCAGAATGTGATCCATTCGGTCGGTAACATTTGAAAAGGCTATACCAGCTGCACGTTTACAATTTTACCCCCATTTACGTTAGCGGAGGGCTAAACCGGAACGGAATGACGGACACACCTACGCACAAGTATAGATGCATGGCTACGTGCGTAGCCTACGGCATAGGTATGCACGTAGACCCTACACAGGAGTATAAATGGGCCTTAAGTTGGAAAACCGTCAGTTTCTCTCTAACTCCTCCCCTCCTGCGCAGCCTGAGGTGGCTGTCTGACACACCGTTTCATTTTCTCATTCATTCTGTCGATATCAAAGCACATATCTGAACGCATTTACATCTTTAAAAACTTTAAAATCCCAGTAAGATAGGCTATTGGTTTTTACCCAAACATGATCTTGAACATGACCGCTTTTATGATCAATCTGTCATTGATGTATGGACAGATCTTCGCACATTGTGGATTTATCCTCAGCCCAGAATAAAATCTATGTCCGTCTTTAGGTATAACGCTGCAACTCTGTGGACAGCTGCACTGGAAACACTTACTGTGGGCTACATTACTGCAGTAATCACTGTTTAATATGTAGGCTAACCCATATCAATGAACAGTAATCTTTCATATTGTAGTCGTAGTGATTGGAACATTCGTAGTTATCATGTGTTTTGACAGCATAAAATACGAAATGAGCAAGATTTTATTAATGTAAAATAGACGTCTAAAACTTTAACCTATAGACAGATTTTCCACATAATTCCAAATAATTAATAGGCTAACATGCTGGGTGTGACTGTGACTTTGCAATCACAGGTTCACAAGTAAACTGTGTCTTATATTTGATCTATAGCTATTTTCATAATCAGGTAGCCGATTTCCACCGGCATTTTATCCCGTTGGGTTACAGCTTAATAAATATAGCCAAATGTAATGGGCTGTAGCACTTTATCATTCATTAAGGAAATTCCAGTCTGGTAAATGATGATTGAGCAATGCTGTGTAGTAGGCTAGCCTACTAATGTTAACACAGTGATCCTTCCTCCACTCCTGCTTTTTAGAGACTATCAGGGTCCGCGTTGGCACACATTCATATTTCTAGCTCTACCCGATTAAAATGGAGGCTCTGCCTTTATTTCCCCGTTGCCATGGTGAATTGTAGTATTGGAGCTCCATTGATGATGGCTTTTTTTCATCCCAACATGCGCTTCAATCAGGCTCAACATACTCAGAGTTGATTGAACTTATTCTGATCAGCTGTTCTGGAACCGAAAATTTTGTTTTTGTTTTTGAAATTTTGAGTTTGTTAAGCCTGCTTTCTGGAACAGAGCTCTGAGCCCTGCCGCCGCTCACTGTGGTATGTTTACCTTTACCTCGTGGGGAATCCGTTACCTAACACTGCCCAGGCTTGTCTCCTCCTCAATTAGTACAAAAGCACAAAAACCATCCAGCATTTGTAGCAACTCAAAGTATCAGTGTATCATTTGCTTATTGGTTGGCAGGCAACGGAAAATAACATATTTTTTGCCCACCATCAGAGCGTTTTCCTTGGATTGTTACATCATGTGAAAACTATGAATAGCAGACTCTTAGCACAGAGGAGATGAATCCTTTCTGGATTAAAGGCTGCTTGTGTCATCTACTCATAGTTGAAGTTGATGGATCAGAGCTAAGCTTCGATCAGTGCCCCACCCCCATAACTTGGTCATAGCTCTGGTCTTCACAGTCGTCAAATAAAGGACTGAAACACTATTTAAAGGAGACCTATTATTCTTTTCCATATTTTATGTCTTATCTATAATGTTACAATGTTGGATGTTCATGTTAAACATGGCCAAAGCTTCAAATAACGAGGTATGATAATAATGGGTATTTAAAAGAAATCCCTGTGAGCCAAAACCTCAGATTTCCTCCAGTTCTGAACGCTCTGTTTTCATCTGCTTTTTCTACTAACGGCTCCCTTTGCCAGACACAGGAGCTAGATGGAGCAGTAAATATATGGTCATCTGCTCTACACCGCTCAGCAGCAACAACAGCCTGGTAACATGCTTCAGGTCTTGGCCAATCAGAAGACAGTGGGGTTTGAGAGGGGGGGTATTAAAGAGACAGGAGCATCTACAGCTTGTTTCAGACAGAGGCTGAAATGAAGGGCTACTGTACACGAAGAGCCAGTATAAGAAAGATTTCTTTGATCTTTGAATCATGCAAATCTGCCATACAGGAGTCACAGAACTACAATATAGGACTGGAAATGCACGATAATAGGTCTCCTTTAAATCCGCAAAGTGTGCTTAAGCTTGTGTATGTGAAAGTCCGTTAGTGTGTCTGTAAAGTCCATCCTCCGTTTGAATATGAGCCTCCTTGTCCGTCTTTGATCTAACATGCCAGAGGCTGTTCACTTTGGAGACCTACTGTGATGGGTATGGCCTGGCACAAGATTTGCACTTCAATTCATGCATTTACTATGTACAAAACTTTTTTCATAGTAATAAATATTGCAGCCTCTGTGCTTTGCTCACTTTCATGGTGGAGCTGAATATACTTTGTTAATTTCTACATTGAGTCACAATGCAGATGTCATCAAGTGTTTTGGGGTTTTTGTTGTATATAGGCATTCATAGGTATTTTGGAACCATATTTCTGCCAACCAGAGAAAAATAAAGATGATCTCCGTTATATAGATGCCCATTCATCTCAAGGGAAGCATGCACACAATAACAGTGTGTTATTGCCTTCATATATTTTGTTATTAAGAATCATAAAATTCTCAGTGGCAGTAAGCAGTGCACTGTGAGGAGGAATGAGATTGTCCCGGCTGATTTTATGTTCAGTGGTTTCCTGACAATTGAGGACACAGATTACAAAATGCACACACACACACAAACATTGCTCACACCCAGATGTCATGATGCTGGGATCTGGATAATCCCAGTGTTGTTACGGTGTCTGCTGAGATTCTTTGATGTGGTCATGTCCACATCTTAAGCTGTCTTAGCCTTAGCTGAGGTATTAAACAGAACTGTACTCTCCAACCACATACATGTGTTTTCTCTATGATATTGTAACATGCTATATTCAAATCTGTCATTCACAAAGATGTGGTTGTTCTCAAATTGTAGAAGAGCTCTTCATTACATCATTGTGAATGTGCATGAATAATACATGCCAAGGTCAAGGTCTTCTATCAATTTTCTTTAGAGGATCTACAGTGTGTCCGCTTCCTAACCCAAGGGCAGGACTTCGGCACCATGCTTCTGTGCATACAGATTACTTACAGTAAACAACCTTCCACAAACAAACCCAGTTACATGAAAAGTGCTCTAAGGTTAAACCTCGTGTTTTGCCATTCACACCAGGCTATTTTAAATGGGTAACTGCCAGGGAGTGGGGGTGCTTGTATGTGTTACTCCTTCTGTGTGTTTTACTGCATTATTCTGCAAGGGCAAGTTTGCAAGTTTTTTATTTATCTGTAGTTGTATAGCCATGAAATTTCTCTAACAGAAAGACAAAATAAATTTCCCCTTGTTTTCCACTTTTGATAAAATGTTATCACATAACATAACACGTAACATGTGAAAATCATAGTACCAAATAAAACGTGTTTCACATGTAATCCCATGCACTTCACATGGGAATTTATATGGGCTTCACACATTACACCACGAAAATGTTCCGCAACCGCATGTTTCCCTTGTGCAAGGTGTATGTTGAACAGATTTTACATGTGATTTTAACATGTTGTTGCACATTGAATTTCACATCTGGTTTAACTGATAATTTTCTAGCATTTAAGATTTCCATCTGTAAAACTGTTTATGTAAAGAAAATGTAAAATGCAGCCAAATCGGGCACAACATTTTCAAGTGACAAAATCCGAGGATGGGACTTTACCATGGGAGGCTGGTTGCTTCCTGTCTACTGAGAGTCAATGTTGTTTTTGTAACAATGCTAGCAGCATGGATTGTCTTATAACTTAATACACAAATTCATGTCCCCCTAAGGATGGCTTTGTAATATTTTTAGTAATTGACTGACTTTATATCGAGCTCCATCATCAAGAATCAAGAGAATTTTAATTATTTGTCCTAATACTTTGATTTATTACCAAACACCTGCAAAACTAACACTATTCCCATCTGTGAATCCATGTTAACCTACACTGACCCTTTCACATCAAGGGTAAACATGGATTTTCATTAGGTTGTTACTTCAGTGTGGAAGAGGTAAATGATTGACCTGTTTCTTTCCCTATTGTACAGATGCACTCCTAATTAAGTGCAATCAGTCAGAAATGACTGTTTTCCATTTCCACTTCATAGCTTTCCAGGAAAATTTATCTAGAAGAAACGAATACTCTCTTGTCTAACATCAACCCAAGTCAAGTTGAATTAATTAGACACTTCACCACAGAGCACTTGAAGGAAAACCTGATCTAAAATCAAATCAACAGCACACTTGTACCACACGCAAAGAGACCAGAGAGAAAACACTAACGCTCTAAAGCAAGCAACTCCACCGGAGAAACCTGCTAAATTATAGACGACCTCGACAAAAGTGCAAGTTCTCTTAATGGAAAACTTTTTATGCAACACTGAGAGATGGGGAGAGTGGGAGAGACAGAGAAGGCACTCTCTGTTTCTGACAAGACAAGTTCTGCTTGAACAGAGTGTCGCGGCTGTGGTCACAGCCTCCATCTTAGTCCCTCGCTTCCACCAGGACCAATCGCAGGTCACGCCTGCCTTCAAGTAATGGCAGCCCTGTGCTAACAGCCAGCCAGCCAGCCAGTTGAGTTTCAAATTAAGCATGGTGGAGATTTCTCTTGGCATCTGTCCCTTCTTATCACAGTATTATTATTCCCCATCCTCTTTATTTCTCAACCTTGGTTCCTATTTTTCTCTCCACTGTCTCTCATCTTTGGCACCATAAAACTTATTTCTTGCTTCACCTATCCAGCGGTATGATGTTCCTCAAATGTTTCTGCTTCAGATCGCCACTTCACTGACCCTAAAACTTTTCATTTCCACACTAACACCATATACAGTGCCCTGCCTCCCATACCAGCCGTCCCCAGACACACATTTTTGCACTGTTTTAAGCCTTTGTTTTATATTTCACCAGCTGCTGCCACGCATTGTAAGCATTACGCTCACGCTGACACGAGGGCGTTGTCAATTAGAAGATGACTGTAATGTAAAACTCTGCGGCACACTCAACAGGACGCTAAGCGCTATTTCAACCAGAATACAATCAGGGATGACACTTAGCTGAACCATGAATCTGACAGCTAATCCTTGACATGCCATCAAAGAAATGCCAATTTAATGGTGATGGTATTTACTCCATACATCTTTGGAGGATTCCCCTTTCAAATTGCCAACTCATTTTGTGTGCTATAATGCTGTGTGTGAATATGTGTGTGTGTGTGTTTTAATTTAGCCCTTGCCAACATTTGCCCATCATGTCATGCCACTTGCTAATAAGTGCTTACATTTTCAACCCTGACATGGTGGCAGGTGTAAAAAGCAGCAGTATTTCTCAGAGAGCATTTCCTGTCTTGGCTTCATCACTAACACCTCTGAGAGTCACCTGACTTGCTTGAAGGAGAGCTTGTCTCACTAACCGGGTGGAATCTTGTTTTACAAAACTGTCAGTCTCTCTCTAGAGGCAGGGAAACATCTCAGGCTCCATGACATGTCATCACCACATTCTGCAGCTCTTTTCACCTGGTGGATGAGGTGACCTGCAGCTGCAGAGAAGGTTTGAAAAGTTTCTGTACTTAGAAGTCTGCTGCATGCACACACAGCTATAGCAGATTAGCAAGAGAGAGCAGTTTAAGTGTGAAGTCAAATATACTTTCCTTTTCTATACAAAATACAAAACATTCTGCACAGCTACAAACAAGAAAAATCTATATAAAATGTCTACACAGCGAGTGCTCTTGATCACATCAATAATGAATTGATCATGCTGCTCTCAAAATAGTCTACTGTCAACATGGAAGTCTGGCATGACAGTAGGAGGATACTGAATATAGAAATGCATCTGTCACTGCTACAATCTATAGCTGGCAGGTCGATATCTCTTCTGTCTGAGAATCTGATGCACCAAAATGTACCAAAAATTGTAGGGAGACTGGAGTGCACCTTCCCCCTTTGAGTGAATCAGCTGCAAAGGTAAAATTTCCTCAAATTTAAAAAATAACTCACTGACTTAATGTCAGTGAAAGACAACAAAAAATACTGAAGAGAGAAGAACCAACATGAATGAAACAGTAGTCAGTTTTTGGCAGACCTAAGTGTTTCTGCTATCGCGCTGCTCCTACTCACGATAACAAAATCTAGCCTTAAGGAAAACATTAAAGGGAGGGCAGATTTCTGATGAAATTACAGTCCTCCCTCGTGGGCTTGCCTGTCTGTGACATTAATGGCACAAGCTCTGCGTAATGACTCAAATGGCATGAGCGTAGATGTGGGAATGTGAGAGTGGTGGACAGTGCATGCTCTTAATGATTGCTGCCCTCTCTTTCCAGATGCAACTCAATGAAGTGTCTTGTGAGGAATCATTTGTCTGAAACACATTATGTAGGTGAAGATCTGAGGGATTCCTGCTCCACACTTGAGAATCAGTGATCAGGTCATAGTTGAAAATGTTGCCTTCAGGGCTTTGCATGTCAATAGCCCCTTCCTAAACACACTTATAGTTTCCCCACATTGCTCGACCTCTGTCTGTCTGCATAATAACTAGCTGTGTGAGTGTGAAGCAATCTACCAACATTCCTGGATTCACAGATAAGGTTTACAGTCCTTCAAAAGTGCTGAGTGCCCTTCCCTTCAGTGGGCTTATCTTTTCCTGCAAGATGAACAAGCAGATCTCCCAGTTTATGATACACTTAAAGCTGCTGATGATTTGTAAATAAATCACTGTCACAAGCTTTCTCACTGGTAACATGATAATAAAGACTATCAGTTAAAACTCAATACTGAACAAGATCATAATGGCATACCAGGACTTGTTAGTTGTCTTGTGAAAAAATATTGTTCCTTCTAGTAATTTAGTTTTCAGTCCCATACATGTATTGATTTTTCCTGCTGCAGTCACTTGAAACTTTAAAGCTCTTCTTTGCCTTGATTATAACCTGATAGGGAAACAGATGTTGTGAATCTATAATTGGAAGGTTTGGCTCACCTAAAGTGTATGTACCTGAGATGAGAAGTGTTTTAAAGTAAAAGTCAAATAATTTACAGCCTCCTAACTGCTTGATCCTGACCTCTTATCAGCTCTGCAGGAAAGGTCCCAGCACAGATTTTGCCTTTTAATGTTTGAGCTCTGGACAGTTAGTCCCTGCAGCCTGAGAATATACTAAAAATATCTAGGGCAAATGACTGAATCCTGTATTAAAGTTAATTCACTTCAACAGAGTTTGAGGCGTACAGCACTCGCCCTACACTCTCTGCCAACTGGGCCTCATAAAATGGTAATGAGTGCAGTCTGCTGACAATGAGATAGATGCAGCTAACACAGATGCACTGGCAGAATATCGAAATTGGCTGCTTATTCCACTGTTTGAAAAATGCTGCACACTGGAAAAGAGGATCGCTTTGGAAAATGTATTTATGATAGTTTGACTTTTGTCTCCCTGGCTCAATGTCTACAATAGAAAAACCATTCGGTCAGAATTGAGCCGTTTTTTCTGCAGACACTGGTCACTGGTAAATGACTGAGCTGTGTGCATGACTTCTTCTGTCATCACTCCTGAGAATGTTTCATATTTGACAGGAGCAAAATCAAAGCAGTCAATTAATTTATCATAACCTGTCTATTTGGGGATAGAGCTTTAAGAACTCAAGAGCAAATGCTCCGTTAGCTCCAATGAAGTGAGCTCCAAAGCACGCAGGCTGCTATTTCTGTAATCTAGCTGCTTTTTGCTGCAGTCCCCGGAGAATAGCAAACATCTTTTGTTAACACTTTGTGCCCTGTGTGAGACCTTAACTCTCTGGGGGCTTCTGAAGGTATTAATATTTCACTCGCTGTACATAAAATGAAATTTACAAGACCAACAAACTGTTTACCTAAAAGGGTCAGCTGAGACAACATATGGAGAGAGCTGAATGTGGATCCAAATCTTTTTAATATCACTGGAGGAGAGTATGAAAATCTGCTTCCTTCCTTGTGAATCTGTGCCTGAGCAGAGTTAATGTGGAGCAAGTTCAGTGCTTCATAACACAACATGTCCAATGTGCCTGCTGTCACAGCTCAGGAAATGCAGGATTGGACCCAAATCCAAAACATAGCAACTACAACGAACTGACAAAGCAACAAAAGAACCGGATGGTGCTGAGAGGCGGATTAGGGAAAGAGATGCAGGTGACGAGGTGGGGGGGGAAAGCCAGGTAACTGCAGATGAGGGAAGTGGGAACAAGTGTGTAGACAAGTGAAGCAGTCAGGTGATGGGGAAAGGAGGGTCTGTGTGTGAGGACATCTGGTGGATCATTGGAATTTGGCAATGAAGGGGCCTGGGGAATAGGGAATGTGGCTGGAGAGGAGGGACGGGGAGACAGACTGTGACAGCCTACTATAAATAATAAAGGGACTATAATCAATATTTTTTGACCAGCATTAACAATGGATGATTACTTGTATGTAAAAGGGGCCACTCACTGAGACAAGCCCATAGAGAGTTATCACCCAACTCTGCAGTTCCCCTCAGCCCTCCAGAGCATTTTAGTGTCTTTCAGCTCATTGTTTTGGTTTTCTGGCTCGTAACTGTTTTGTTTCCCCCTTAAGCACTCTCGCTCCATTATTTCGGCTATTGCTGGCTGCAGTTTTCAGCAAAAAGAAACTTAAAAACCCACAGTTCACTAATTGCTGGTGAACATGGTGGAGCATTTAGCAGCAGCTAAAAGGCCAGATAATTCTCTCAGGGGTTGGTGTGGAGACCAAAAACAAAGCTACAAGGAGAGGAGGAGAATGTTTGACTTCACCAGGTGGACAGAAACACGACTCCAAATGAATTATAATGTTGCTTTGTGTCAACTTAAATAAAGTTTATTTCTGTTTTTTCCTCTTAGCCTCTTAGCATTTTTATAATTGCTTTTATATGTATAGTGTCTGCTACGTAGCTAAAGGAAGTTAAAAACTTTCACTCTACAACCTGTTGTATTGTGACGAATACATCCTTGTACCTTGTACCTTGTCTTCTGGGTGTGTAAGCAACTGTTTGCTAACACGTTCACCACATCTCCTTAAAAGGCAACAATACATGAATATCAGTGTTGTGTTGACTGCTTGTTTTTGCTGCCCCCCAAGTGGCCAGAAAATCTGTTATTGCAGGTTTAAGTAGCTAATCTGATGACTGGAATAAGTGATGGCAATATGGGATTGTTCACTTTTTCCCAATAAAATCTTATTTTCCCATTTTTGTGGATTTTGTTTCTGGGCTTTGAATAAGCTGCTTTTCCTTGACTGCTTTTTATGTATTTATTTGGGATCACTTCATCTATCTATCATCCTGTTTCTACATGTCATGTGTCTATTATGTAACTCTACTTGTACAACATTTATATATTTAACTTAATCTCTTGAGTGGTTAATTGAAACCCCTGCATGCTGTATATGACCTTTGATTTGCCATTTTAAAACCCTCAGAGAGAAAGCCTTGTCAAAACCTTGGCTTCTTATCCAAATAAATACATGTACTGGAGTTACTGCACAAGTGTGTAAGGCTTCACCTTTTAATTAACCTGTGTGGTTTGCTTTCATGCTATCACACTGCTAATTGAATGCACAGAGGATCTCAGAGGATTTTTAACTTTTTGCTCAGTCTTTGAAGTCTGTTAAACCAGACAGGAGCTAATGAAGACAAATGAAGGCTGGCTGTTTAGCCTCATCATTGGAAATCACTATTCTGTATAAACGGTACCTCTGTGCATTTAGACTTCAGAGGTAACATCTGCAGTCTTCTTTTTAGTTTTCCAAGGTAAATCAATTTGCTTTATGGAGCAGTCAAATTCATAATTTCAGTTCATCTGAAACACTTGCTTATTAGATAAACAGTGTAATGCAATAACCCTGCAATGACCAAACTTTTGTTAGTAAAGTTTATAATGTTCAGTTTTTGTTGACAACACGTCAGGAAGGAGTACACCACAGTCATTTCGTGATGTGGTGTTGTATTGAACTACTTAAAGACGTTTTTAATGTTTTGCCCTGTTTACATAGGACAAGAGAACCAGAACAGTAGACGGGCGTTGCAAAATAGCTTGGGCTATAAATGCTGTGGTATGTAGCAGTGGTCAATGAATAACATTAAATTAATTGGAAACACCTTTCAATATAGTGCAGTCCAGAACAACACCACCGCTAACTCCAGCTTTAAAAATTATCATAGAGTCATAATGTCTCTGCACACAGTGTCAACTAAGATTGAACATTTAACCTCCAAAGAATATATCCCTGTGCTATTTTATTGGATGCCATTTATTGTCAGACGTACCCAATAAACTGGTTCCTCAGTATCTATCTGATTCTGTATGATCAGAATCCATCACCTTATATGTTTTGAAAATATCCAGTACTTTTACATGGGAGCTACAGTCTACTCTAATACAGATTCCCGGCCCCGGTCTGTGTCAGATGACAACCTCTCTGCATGACCTTTAAAACTGTTGTATCAGCTCTCTCAGTCCTCCATAGAGCCCCAACATGCGCACTGATTCACCTTAGTTTACACGGGCAGTAATTGATGCTGAGAAGGCTATCCATAAGCATTAATATTGGCATCTGGCTGGGGCTCAGGAAGAGGGAGAAAGATGAGATAAAAGAGCATATTTCATTCACTCCCCTCTCTGTGGTGGAAGCACTCTAGGATGTTTACCTGAGCTTTTTTTTTTTACATGCACACATATGGCTCTTTCAAAATCAATACAAATTGTGTCAACTATGTACATATCACTTGCCAATGTACTTTTCAGCAAACTTGAGAGAGAATAAATCTAACAAAACAAAAAACTACGCAGTCCTTCAGATTTACAAATAAAAGTACTGTGCACATGTAGAAAATAACATTTTAGGTTAGTCTTTAATGTAATTGCAATGTGTCAAGCTCTGTGCAGATTTGAAACACACTAGGCAAGAAAACATTTGAGCCTGTAGGATAAGTGCTTTGCTTCTGTCAATCATCAATGCTACCACTATCATGGTGATTTTAAAATCTATTGTATAAATCAGGATGTGGGAATATTAAAAGGATAACTGTATTTTAAGAACCCAAAAAAACCTGTGAAGCCAGATGAAAAAGGTTGCAGTTGGAAAAGACAACACACGCATCTGAAACAAAGAGAGCAAGAATAGAAGCATCCTGGGAAAAAAAGACAGGGAGAGATGCCATAAAAGTGTCTTTTATGTCAACCCAACTGGAGCAACATGAATAATTTCAACCACTTTCTACTGCACTGTGTGCATTTACAATTTTGTAAATAATAACTAAAGCATAACAAAAAAGTGGGTTAGCCAGAAAGCCAACTAAGAGGAAATCCAGAAGTGCCATCCTATTAATTTTGTTCTGAAAACCCTGCCATCAATCAACAGCCACCCATTCTCTACGGAGCCAGAAGAGCCGCAGCATGAATGTGGCTACAACTGCCAACATTCATACTTTGACTAAAGACACTATTTGACTTCTATTTTCAAATCTCTTGTACAACTCGCTTGTTCTCTTTCTCTGTCTTTCTGCGCAAATATACTCAGCTGCTTAATCCTGTGAGGAGATAAGACTGCTGCTATCAAAGTGAGTGGTACTTATTTCATATTTGATATTTAATGACTTTGCTTTTAAGTGATTGCAAACACCGCAGACAAAGGTCATGCTGATGACAGTGGCCGGACATTTGGAATAAAAGCCTGGGAATCTCCAGAGCCTCACAGGCCCAGGTAACAAAATAAACATCCTGTGCCTTCACTGCTCATTGTTGCTGTAAAATTGTTGCATAAGAATGATCTTGTACCCATTTTTTTGCAGTAAATTAAAACTGCAGAGACATTGTATTGATTGTCTTGCAGTCCCACATGAATACATCTACGTTTAATTTACTGCAAATCAATCTTGAATGTACATGGAAGTATCCACTAGAATGGCCGGAATGGCCGGATTGCCACGTAGTGTTTCTAATGAGGAGTTGTTACTCACAGCCTTGTACAGATTGAAATACTGATACCTTTTTTTTTTTCACCAACCTGCCGTTTTGCCCTGTTTATAAACTGTAGATTCACAGGCAGCACTCAAATCAATTTGTGTACGTGCGTGCGTGTGTGTGTGTGTGTGTGTGTGTGCGTGTGTGCAACCTGGTTTGTCTGCTTTACCAGCCAGACTGTAATAAGCCCAAACGATGTTAACACCATTTTTCTGTAGCTCCTCTGTGCCAACCCCTTCAAGGTTGCTGTTAGCAACAAATCAACAAAACACACCAGGCCTCTGCAGTCACCCACAATAACAACACAACATTTCTCCTACCTATTCCCATCAGGCAATATTATAGGGAATGTCTGTAATGTGAAGGAAAGCAGTTACTTTTCCTTTGCAGCCTCGTGAGTATACTGTAACAATGAACGGTTCTTATGCAGTAAATGTAGATCTTTGCAATCGCGTTCCATAAGTGCATTATGCACACGTGGAGCACTTCAAGAGCAAACACATAATTTATCATGCATATTGATATACTAAAGCGTATGTGAGGACAGTTTTTTTTGGGGGGGGGGGGGGCTTTATGATATATTATTCATCATGTATTTTATCACGGTTTAGTGTACAGGTAACACTGGCAAGAATCTGTTAGGAGTAAAACACAGTGGTCACGTTGGATAAACTGGAATAACCTCATTGAACATCCCCTAAGACATTGGTTTTCCTTGACATAACCACCTCACATGAAGACTTGTCATTAAGCACTCTGGATTCATGCTTCACTCTAAAGTAACCTTTTCTTTGACCACGGTCACCTGTTTTATACTTTCGTTCAAGCCTGTCGCCAGCAGACTTGAAACTACTTGAAAACCCATTTTTCAAGACTGACTGGGAGTGTTTCTGAATGAACAAAATGTGAATGATGCTTTTAGTGCAGATTTTCATTCATCCAATCTCTGGGCCATTTTAGTAAAGCACCTACAATATTAGTTCTTTGTTGTAGAGAGAAAAGAGTTTCCATAGGAGCCTCTTAGAGCTCAATTCTTCTTTTTTGTATCCGTGGGACTGTTAAAACTAAATCTAAAATCTAAATGACGAACCACTTCTTTGAAATCTTGTCCTGATCTACACAAGTGTATGAAGTAACGGAAGAGAGTCAATAGAACTGACTCTTGAAAGCAACTGAAAATCTGTCATCACAGCAGCAAATGTATATGAATCTGACTACACCCTCCTCGCTCATGTGGAAAAAGAAATGACATGCAGTTGGATGTTGCAGCCAGACAGTACATTTGTGAGGAGCTGTCAGCTTGTTGTAATGGCCAGCCATGTGAGGGACATCGCAATAGGAGCTCTCTGTAACAAACAAATCTGTCTGCTTCAGCAGAACTACAAAAAACCTTACTCAAAAACCTTTACCTATTGCTCAGGGACAGGAATATTAGTTGTGCTTGTGCCAGAGAGAAATTCACTATTACACACAACACTGCACAAATTCAATACAGCATTAAAAACATATTTAAAGTGTAACCGTGTGGCAAACTTTGCATGAGTCGACTTTATACACCTGGACCTTCAACCACTCTTTAGTATTTAGTCCAATGCATGTGGTGGCAGTGCACAAAAAAACTTTCAGTAAAGACACCACCAATTGATACAGCAAAAAGGTGTTACAGCATGTTTCTTGCAATCTTCACATAGTTCTATTGTTATTCTTTCTTGTAAGAGATATCAAGAAATATCATTATGTTTATTCCACCCTTCAGGAACAGAGGTAACATCTGTTTTGATTAAAGACTGATATGGCCGATAAATTGTGCAGTGCTCAGCTTCTGTCCGTAGTGGGAGAGAATTAATGACTGTCTCCAGCCTTTTCCAGCTATTATGATGCTTATTAGGACGGCACCCTCTATGCGAGCTTTAAAGTCCTCATCGACTAGGATTCCCCCTTCTACCAAGATAAATTCTAAAACACTTGGAGCCCTCCAGGAAATAAGAGTCATCTTTTTCTCTCAGTATGCAGCGATGCCCTGACAGCCAGCTATGAGCATTATGCATAGTAGAGTTACTATGCATAATGCCAACTGCACCCTTCGCTGGTCAGCCGGGGATTTTCAGGAAGCTGACTGCATGCTCACCACTCAGCCCCCTCCTGAAAGTCTAATGAACTGAGCTAATCAAATCCGATGAGTGGGAGACTCTGAAAATTGGCTCTCATAACCCACTATATAGCAGCTCCCCCACCTCTGACACAGGGTGTTGCAGCAGTGTGGAAAAGAGGGTGGTCACCAAGACTGGCTGGAGAGAGGGTTAGACAACAATCATGCTGCTGTGCCGGGAGTGTGTGTGAGTGTTTGTGCTGGCGTGTCAAAATGACAAACAGCGAGAGCCCAAAAAGAGACATGATGAAAACCTTATTGGGGATGGCAGAGTGGAAAGGGATTAAGCCAAGAAAACGAAACAAAGACATATCAGTACAGAGAGAGAGTGTGGGGGAAACAAGAGAGTGACAAAGAGACATTCACAGAGAAAGACAGATGGAATAAGTGAGAGTGCTTGCCAAAATGAGAATATGTGTTCTCACCAGTTACTTTTGGCCGGTAACTTGCTCTTAGCCCCCTGAGGGACATCTTCAGCTTCCCAAACATGTCCATAAATATCTCTGCGAGAGTGTGTGTGCAGCACCACTGCATCATCCCTGGAGGGGGAGCAGCGGGGTATAAAGCTGAAATAAAGCTGCCACTACCTCCGACTGTACAAATGCATTGACTCAGATGAATAGAGGCAATGGAGAGAGCTCACATTGCTCATTATTTATGTGATCGATAAATAGTGACGTGAATAGATATATGGGAATCCAGAGAAATGGATTCGAAATTGGAACAGATGGGAGCATTTTTTTTATTCAACAAACAATTTGCGAGTCAACTCATTTTATTTCGTCACCATTGCAAGGTCACAAAATGTCACACCCAAAGTGTGTATAAGTAGTTCAACTATATCTAGTCTATAGCAGAGGTGTAAGAATGAGAAAGGTCCCGTTGGCTTACTGACGTCAGTAAAAGTGTATGTGGAGGATTTAAAGCATTGCTGTTAATAACAGCAGTGCCAGATCACAGACTGTGCAGCCATCTGCCTTTGTAGCATCACTGCTGCGGTCTGACAGCATTTCGGCTTTTTTCTGCATAACAACATGACAGAAACGACAGCTCATCCTCCTGACTTCAGCAACCTTTGGCTTGACTCGTGTAAACTGTGCTGTTGTTTATATTCTTATCACTGTGCTTATATTCTTATCATTCTCGAGAACATATAAAGCACCTTGGTTTTGTATGTATAATGTACCAGTAAAAACATGAGCTGGGGCTCAGATTCTGATTGATAATTAATACTATATATGTATGTATTTATATGTAATATACATTTCTTTCCCTGGGTGTATTACTGTTTATTCGGATCATCATCAAACCAGTAACTACTAATTAAGCATAACTAAGAGTTATGACTTATGAGATAACTACTACTTTAGTCATACACTTGGATTAAAATTGTAGTTAATCATGTGCCAACTTGTCTATTGACAATAAAGTTGCCCCATACTCTGTAATAATCTAAAGAGCATCCAGCTGTGTAACTCATCGCAAAGAATAAGATGCGATCAGCAGGAACCCCCACTGCTTCCCCTCACTAGCACGATGTGTGTGTGTGTGTGTTGGGAAGATAGATAATTAACGGTACAGCAGAGTATGATTAATGTGCTTCGGGGTATGAGGAGAGGATGCACGCAGTGTAATAAGACAGGAATGTGCAGCAATCCCAGGTATAATCCTGGAAAGTGAGCAGTGTGCAGATGTAGGGGGAAGGGGGCTACAATGGGTTTCTGTCACCATAGCAACGCCCCCATTTAGTAGTAGGCCTACTCTGAACTCTTTATGTCATACTTATAGTTAAAAATCTCACTACTCAAAATTCATAGTGTAATGTAGAGCTTTACCATGTATTAAAAGTATATTTCTGTTTTCTGAAATGAATTACAGTACATGTAGATTTTTCTACATTTGGTAGACGAATAATCTTCTATGTCCTTTCAGAATCTCTCAAAATCTGAGCAGTTTACGTATAAATGTCTTATAGACTCATTTCTATTTCACAAAAAAATGTAAATGTTGCAACAACTGTTTCCTCTCTCTTGGCGCCATCTTCTGGAGAGTAGAAAATAATCCAATCAGTTCAGGGAGATGCCTCATAGCCAACTGTACATTTTTAATTGAACAACCTTTTTAGTGAATCCATAAAGTCAATCTTAATAAAATGCCCCAAGAGAGCACATTGGTGGCATCGTGGATTCTTGGTTCTGACAATTGCCCTTCACTAATTTAAATAAAGGACTCAAAAATAGTGTTTTACTGCCATCTACAAAGACTAAAACTCTTTCTAAATTAGGAACGACAGAAAAGAAGGTGTAATCTGTGAATGTTTAATCTGATGATGAACAGCTAGGAATAAAACAAAAATACTTATCAAGGTTCAAGACTTTATTACCATTTCAACATAGTCGATAGGAATTTGGTTTGGTGAGCTCACAGAAAACAAAACAACAAGGACCCCACCTCACATAGGAAAGTGAAATGCATGGCGGCAATTTCGCCCAAGCATAGGAGGAGAAATCCAGTTAAACAAAGTATGGACAATGTTAAAGAAAAGGTGTTGGAAAGGGAACATCTGTACAAATTCCTGTTCTAACTGACGGTAAACAATTAGAGAGAGATATTAAGAGAAAACTCTGAAGTGAACGGGATCAGCGATAGAATGGATTCTTCCCTATAGTGAGTAGAAAAGTGCTCTTATACTCTCTCTCTCTTGTTAAAACAGGTAATGACCCATCTAATGCAGGTGACAGAATTTTAGCTTTTATTACATTTCTGTAAACTAATGAAACAGATAATTGTGAAAAGACTTGTGAAGATGAGTGATGATGTCGAAAAAACATTTCATTTGAAAGAAGTAATGGTAGTTGAATACTTAGACACTGAAATGTCGTATGACCGTGGAAAAAAAGGCTACTAATTAAAATGAGTCGGCTTGGCATTGGAGGTATAAATAGATATTAGATTTTTTTTTCACATTGTACTTTCAGGGTTAAAGTGGGATCAAATATGTCTAAATAGAGTTTAAAATAGAAACTAGTATTTCTCAAGGAAGTGTAAATGGCCCTATCCTTTTCAATATTATTATAAACAATATACATGAATGTAAAGAGAGATATAAATGTTTCATTGTATGCAGATGATGGGGCAAACTGGAAAAGAGGGATAAATGTTAATTGTGATTAAAAATGTTTTACAGATACCAGATACACAAACCTCTGTAAATTCTTCAGCTAAAAATGCCCTTAAATCCCTATGTTAGTGCAGATCTAACGTGTTTGGGTGGCATAGCTCAGTCGTTGAGGACTTGGCTTGGGAACCACAGGATCGCTTGGTGTCTAGCACGGGCTACTTCCAAAGGTGCCCCTGACCAAGGCCCTGAACAGCTCCCTGCTCCTAATTAGGAGGGGTTAAGGTTCGATGAAAAGAACACATGGAAGTCTCATATAAAGAACGTAGAAACAAATGTAAGAAAGTGTTAAACCTTATGAGGAATGTATGCAGTTATGACTGGGGAACCGATAAACAATCACTGTAAATATAATGGAACAAATGTAAAACAAATTAGACGGGTTTCAGAACAGAGCATTAAGAGGGCTTGAAGAACAACTCTAATAAATGCTCTGTTAGTGGATCCTGGTGAGTTACCATTACATCTTAGACGAGAGAAACTATCAGCAGCGTATTGGGTACAACTAAAAGGACGTGGAAAGGAATACGCCACCTCTGAGGTTTTAATTGAATGCTGGGGTATCCTAAGGTTAATGACAGAGGTTTTGGGTGAAATATAGGTAAGATAGGTCTGAAAGAGTAACTATAGTCCATCTGTTTTTTTAAGTTATGTTCCCCCATGGATCCTCCCATATCCATATGTTAATTTACAGATCCTAGAAGAAAAGAAGAGCTGGTGAGTAACAGATTACATTTGTCATATTGATCAGGTTCAAGGACAATTCTATGGATTTTTGACACTATACACAGGTGGTTCAAATAATCCTGAGGGTGGGCATGTGGGAATTTGTGTATATAGACTCGATTTCATCAGACTGACCAATAAAGATTTTTCAGAAGAAACACAAATTTGCTCAGATCCAGCAGGTTTGTCATCAAGGCAAACGGTCAGAGAAGAGGTAATTAATGGTAGACATTCACATTATGCTTTTAAGATAACAAAGGATGGGTATAGAAGTGCATTTTTCTGGGTCCCTGCTCATGTGGGTATTAAAGTAAGAAGTAGATAAATTGGCAAATATGGCCCTTAACATATATGACAACAAATGATAATAGCTCATGGAAGGGGGAGAAGCAAAAATCTTTAATTAGAACAGCTATAATTAACACGTGGTAGAAGGAATGTGATACAGACAATGAAGGGAGACATTGTTATAATATACAGTTCATGTTAAACAGCTTAAAGGAGGATATGGGCCTAGGTGTGTAGGTTTTCACTTCACTTTATATATAATGGGGATGAGTCAATCAAATCTTTGTCAGCGGTGTAAATTCTGGAAGATGTAGAATGCATCGTGCGTTGTAGTAAAAATAATTCAGTCTATAATAAAATCAATATTCATGGATTACTTTATCTTAGATAATCAAAGTGCTTCATAGTGAAGGGGGGGAGAGTTCATCTCAACCACCTGGGTGATGCATGGCAGCCACATGGGCCTGAACGCTCAGCACACATGAGCTTGACGGGGGGGGGGGGGGGACATATAACATGAGGCGGGACAGGAATGGAGATTAATCATCATTGCTGAGTGCAGGACAGGAGTTCAGGGAAATCAGAAGGGGGTTGGTAGGTTATATAATACAGGCAGGATTAGGAAACTGAGTCTTGTTTTTTTATAGACAAATGAGTATTCAGATGCTAATGCTATGAATCTGCACACCCCGAAACACTAGGTGGCGATACGCACCTTTAATGTTGGTTTGCTCTCCGCAAGTCAACACGGAGAAGAAGAGCGTCAAATTGAAAACACAAACGGCGGGGACCTTAATCTGCTATTAGCGCCGCAACTGTGAAAATGTAGCACTGACATGTGCTTCCGATGTCGACGGTGGGACAGGAGATTTTCAAAACGCAATATATTGGCGTCTCGCAGCACCGGGTTAGGGACGATGCTAACCTACAGCCACACCGTTGTTAGCAAAGTCACAAGTTCGGACAACGTTAGCTAAAGTTAGCCTAGCACTGGAGTTTTTACCACAGCACTGTGATTAAGGTAGTACTTTAATATGTGCCATGCAAGTTAAATTACACAACCTTAACCATTTCCACAGCTGTTACTTGAACGGGTTTGTTTGTGAGTCGCCAAGTGGCAGAAGTAATTAACGTTAGTTAAATAGACAGCGGTTATCCTCAGTCTGTTGATACCTGTGACAGTTACCAGTCCACCTGGAGGGAAACTGTAGACAATGTCAGTCAACGGGAAAGTCATCTCCCACACACCGCTGGCCGTAGACTTCTGGCATGTGCGCAAGTGTCCCGGCGCACGCCTGTTTTTCCTGTCCCATATGCACAGCGACCACACGGTGGGTTTGACCTCCACCTGGAGCGACCGGCCCATCTACTGCTCACCAGTCACTGCCACCCTGCTCAGACTCAAACTGCAGGTGAGGGAGTCGCGTGAATGTACTTGTGCACCAAGACTCAAATTTAGAATACCACCCAGGTAAGATGCCCCGGATCCTGGGATGAACACCATTCTTATAAAATATCTTCCCTCATTTGGTGTTTTGATGATTTGATCAACATCACTTTCAAATTCATCAAACCATTCAGTCAGTGACCCCCTCATGCTCATGTGGAAGTGTCTGCACTCATTGCTCCACTGATTTACTCAAGGTTTGTTTTTCTTTGACTGGAGCATCTCCTGCGATTTGGATTGAGCAGATATAGATTGTTTTTCAGAGGAAAATTGGGATCATTAAGGTTGAAAAACAATATTGCTGAATTAACCTCTTTTTGTAATGCTATAATTTCTGCTCAGGTGAAAGAACAGTGGATCCATCCTTTAGAGCTGGGTGATCCATACCTGCTGCCACTGGATGACATCGGCAAAGAGAGGATGACCGTCACACTGATAGACGCCAACCACTGTCCAGGGGCTGTCATGTTTCTCTTCGAGGGCTACTTTGGCTCTATACTGTACACTGGTCAGTGTCTGAATGCACGGACGAAACCCCTTATCTGCTGCTTCTAGGATGTAGGAATTTGCTTCTGTTGCTTCTCCTCTTATTCTTTTCCTTTTGCTTTCCAACATCACAGTTAGTATATGATGTAAAAAAAAAAAAAAAAATACATGCATGGTACAGTATCGATTATAGAATCAGGGGCATTAACAGTCAGCACTGACACATTGTTAATTTCAGGTGACTTCCGATATACTCCCTCCATGTTGCGTGAGCCGTGCTTGAGGACCAACACCACTATAGATGTCCTGTACCTGGACAACACCAGCTGTGACCCCAACCGCACCCTCCCCTCCAGGCAGCGAGCCACTCAACAAATCAAAGAGATCATCCGCAGTCACCCCAACCACAACGTTGTCATAGGTAATATTATATTCTGTACGGACAATAGGCACAGCATCTTGTCCATATGAACAAGTTTTTTAGAAATTTCTTTTACTAATTTTAGCTTCCGTGATATAATTTATCATTATTTCCACTCCCTAAAATACAATGAAAGAAAACCACAAAACACTTGACAATTTGATTTGGACATTTAAGTAGTATTAAATGCTGTACTCTCTTCACTTCCCACTGTGACCTTGCTGTTGCTCCCTGCACTCAGCAGTCAGCCAACAGCACAGACACTTATGCTCTCTTGCGCTGCTTTGCAGGCCTGTATGCTCTGGGCAAAGAGTCCCTGCTGGTGGAGCTGGCGATGGAGTTTAAAACCTGGATTGAGGTGAGCTTTGAGAGGATGGAGACCCTCAAAGCCCTGGAGCTGCCTAACGTCTTCACCACTGACCCCGGAGCTGGTCGTATCCGAGTCGTGGAGCAGTCGAAGATCTGCTGTGCCACTTTACGCCTGTGGAACGAAGAACAACCCACTTTGGCCATCTTGCCCACGAGCAGGCCCCTGATCTCCTTTCACCCCCACCTCCATGTGGTGCCCTACTCGGACCACTCCTCTTACCAAGAGCTGGAGGATTTTGTCTCTGCACTAAAACCTACCTCCCTTGTGCCCATTGTAGGTAACTTTGTACCTGGTAGACTCTCTGCCTTACTGCCCAGGAAGAAGCGCCATGAAATCCTCGTACCTGAGTCAGTCCAACACTACATGTTGAGGCCGACTGAGAGCCAACTTGGCGCAATAGCACACGCCAGCCTTCGCCGCAGACATTTCCAACCTCTTGCTCCCAAAGGGGTGGTGTTTGAGTCGCCTGGTAGTGGATCCAGGAAGTCATGCGAAGAAGCCTGGGAGGCAGAGTGCCTGGAGCAGGATGCTTCTGAGGAAGAGGTGGACAACGAAAGCAGTGAAAAGGACTCTGACTGCATCCTTATTGACCTGAGCGAGGAACTCACCCCTAACAAAAACAGAAGAGGGGCTAGAGACGTCAACATCGCCAAGACAGTGTATGAAGACATGACAATGGCGGAGTCAGTGCCGCTCGGTCAAGTGGAGATCGTGGCAAACACGAAGGCCTGCTTGACACCTGTCAGGACCCCAAGAAGGCTTTTTGAAACTAATGCCAAAATAATCAACAAGACAGCATCCAGTGAAAATTACAGTTGTCAGCACTGCAGACATGGAAATGCTCAGAGCATCCACAAGCTGTCAGACGGTGACGGCATGGGCCAGCACAGCGGACTTGGAATGGATCAGGATGCTGACATGTCAGATGACAGTAACACGAGTCAGCACGGTGATCAGAACGACGGCGTGACATTATTGCAAGGGGGCCTCGACAGTGATTCTTGCTCTTCATCCCCGGAGCTGAGGCAGGAATATATAGAGGAGCTTGAAAACAGTATTTTAAAGGCTCTTCCCTTCACAGAGGAGGACTTTAAGACATGGGATCTCGTGGCGCTGTAAACAGTTTCTGCTCTGTCTGTTACATGATGCAGAGGATGACGACGACATCTCTGACAGATAAAGTTTTTGCCTTTTCTTTAGTTATGTGTGAGAGAGAATGTATTAAGATAAGCACCTTACAGAAAACTTATTTTGTTCCTAGTACCTTCTTTATTTATATATTTTTCTTTGTGGTGCCTTTTGTGTAGAAAAGCTGGTTTGTGATCTTAAGGTCACTTTTTCCTAACCTTTCATCACGGTAGCCTTGGCCTCCTCGATGTGTAAGCCAGGACAGCTTTCTATGGTTTAAAAAAAATAAAATAAAAATCTCATCAACAAAAAGATATTTCTCTTGTAATG
Organism: Micropterus salmoides; assembly: GCF_014851395.1. Classification (NCBI taxonomy): domain Eukaryota; kingdom Metazoa; phylum Chordata; class Actinopteri; order Centrarchiformes; family Centrarchidae; genus Micropterus; species Micropterus salmoides. Next base: position 19,550,817 of record NW_024040707.1, on the reverse strand, counting down.
GAAAAAACATTTTACAGTAGTCTGTAATTGATACAGTCACATTTTCACAAGATCATCAAGAAGTTTTATTTTGCATTAAAAACAAACAGTCTTGAGACACCTTTTTTTTTTCGTTGAGACAAAGAACAAAATTTGATAAAAGTTCAGTTTTAGCCTAAAAGCTAAATGTTTTCATACAACAGATGAGCCTTTTCCACTTAAACTTTTATTTTTTGTGTGAGTAGTGGCCTTATTTATTGTGTTAAAATTAAATTAGAAATTTTCCAAAATAGCTTTCCCTTTTTACCAGGGGGTGTTTTTATCTTAAAATCCCATGCATGTGTATAGCACTACAACTTCAATGTGTTTCATAGTTTTCTTTTGTTCTCAATGACCAACCTTGCCAACTCCAAAAAGTAGCTGCTATTATATAATTTTTTTATTTATTTTTTGTTTTGATTTTGAATTTAACAGCTCACTCAATGTTGATCCTATATCATACTTGTTACACTACAGTACTCTGTACTATACTGTAGTCTGATGTAAACACTTTTTTTGTTCTGGAAAAATAATGCTGTTGTTCAAATAACTAAAAGAAAGATTGATTTCTTGGGAAGTAAAAAGGAAATCCAAACCAATGCATGTAACTATAAAATTTATGTGAAATACATGCTCCTTATTGTTTCCTTTATAAATAACCCTTTTATTTGCTATGCTGCGGTGTCACTTTTTTAAATTCACTTTTTAAGCCTGATAGCTAAACAGCACCATATACTATAGCACATACAGCGTGTAGGCTAAGGATTCACAGCTGTTTCTGTTGCACTGCTGTTATTCTCCCCTAAGATGGCAGTAGTTTGTCAAACATGTCAGCAGATGCTTTTACTTTGTCTTGCTTCCAATTTAGTTTGGGTGTTAGGGTTCTGCAGCATGTCTAATTCCTGTAAAACAAAAAAAAAAGAAACCCCAGCATGCTGAGCTGTAATGACTCAGCTCTCAACAAAATCCCATCATCCGTCCACAGTTTTAGTGTTATCATTACATTGTAAATTAAAATAATACAATGTTATATGAGAGAAATGAGCACATGCAGAACCAGGCTATTTCAGTCTGGTAATGACCAGACACCTGCGATTTCCTTAATACAAAAGTCAAGATCAGTGCCCTCTTTCTACATTTGTACAAAAACAATATATCAGTACAGTGTGGAAGTATGCCTGCTGCACTACCAGACTACAGAGCAGGAACCAGCTGTCACTCATTTCAGCCCCGATAGAAAGGTAGTTTGGGGGTATGCATGCTTTTTGGTGTCCTGAGTAACAACGGCAAAGAACCTCATCCACTATCAGCTAATGAAACATGGCCGTTAACTTGCTCTCTAAGGAAGAAGGACAAGAAAACTGAACAACAAACGTTACTCAATTGAAATATAGTATATTCTCAAAGCTTTAATAACCTTGCTAAGGGCCAAATAGGGCTCACTCATTTGCTGTTAAACATCTTTTCCTCATCCCCTCCCCAAAACAGCATTCACCGTGAGCAGTGCAATACATAAAGAAACCGTACAATTGATCCAGTTGGCCATGATCCTAACACGTGTCATCAGCCTGCGCTTTAAAAAAGTCTCCTATAAAAAAATTATCTCAGCATGTGTGAAGTTCAGAAACCTCAAAAGTGTCATGCTGAGACATCATAAAGTCACCATCAGTAGGTTGTCAGATTGACATAAGCTGCCAACAGGAGTCTCCTGTGCTCATAAAGGATGAATGACTGGCTGCTGCGTGGGGTTTCCCTGTATGTGGTGAGGAGGGATTAACAATCAGTCACGGGCTCAGAGGCAGCTGTGTGCAGAGGAGCACTGATGATGACCAGCAGTGGACGAAGTATTCAGATCCTTTACCTTAGTAAAAGCATTAATACAGAAACTACTCCATTACAAGTACACATTGCACTGAAAATGTTACACTAGTAAAATATATAAATATATATAAATACATATACTGCAAGTAATGATTATTTTAAAAAGAATTACATTAAAATGTTTAACATAAATGTAAATATAAAAATAAAACTATATTTTAATTTGTAAAATATAATTTATTTATTATTAAGCAGCAGATCCTCACATTTGCAAAGCTGGAACCAGCTGGAACTTTAAACAATTATGAAAATAGTGGCCAATTAATTTTCTGTCAATCCTCTCATCAATTAATCAACTAATCATTTCAGCTGCAAATGCTGTTGGGTAGTTTCGTGTATAACAAAGCATCCTGTTTTATAAGCTCTTTGTATGTTTTGTATGCAAATGTCTTATTGTGTTAAGTAACCTAAGCTGTCAAATAAATGTGGTGGAGTTAAGTAGAAATACCAAGTACAATATTTAAGTACAGTACTTGAGGAACAGGTCTCACATGAGGCAGATGTCAAAGCCAGTGTGATGCCCCACATTCCTACACTTGACCAGGGCATCATCACCTGCTCTACAGGGACTGAAGGAGTACAGAATTGTTTTAGTGTGCTGGGGTTGTGGTTTAGATTATACCGAGCTGTAATCTTTCTTGACAGCAGAGGGGGACGGACTCCTGTACTCCTGAGACTGGTTGAATTGTAATCAGGATGAGACAACGCCCAAGACTGAATTTGCATTAAGATTGCTGCATAATTTACACAAGCCTGCTTTTTCCCCCTGCAGACAAAATACAAGCAAAAACAGAAAACATGTTTGTGAACAAAAAATAAAGGAATAATATTTTTGGTGGAAAAATGCATTTCCTTTTTTCCTTTTTTTACACTGAGAGAATATGGAGCCCTAGCATTGAGGCCAGGAAATGCAAGGAAATGGAGTGTCACATACCCCTACAAGCATCACAGCAGGGTATTAGGGCTAAAGTAATGGCTTCTTCACACACACCATTACTTCAAAGTGGAAATCATGCTACCTGCAAGGCCAAGCCCTTTTACCGGGAGTAAAACTGCTCATAGAATGAGGCGACTATTGCAATCCTTCCCTTCAAAATGTGTTTTCCCTCAAGACCCACAATAAAAAAAGTGAAAGCACATGACAGGCTGGTCTTTTTCCTGTTTTACAGTGTGTTCGATCATGTTTGCATTCATACTATAATAACTATTAACTCACTTACTATTTATACACATACTACTATACTATACTACTTCTATGATATTGTTAAGTACTCTTAGCTGCAACACTTGGGCTTTGTTTGATGAGAAACGGAGACTGGTCCCTGGGCAGTCGGCCTTGTAGCTGGCAGGTTTCTGGTTATTGTGACAGATTCACCTTAGACTTTACTGTCCCCAGGTGAAACATAGGACAGACACCAGACTTGAATGTAAGATGCATTAAACATAATAAAATATATAAAAGATATACTAAAGATTTTAGTATATCACCTATTGTGAAAGCTCACATAAAACATAATGTAGATCAAGAGATATATGATCATCTAAAATTGTTAAAATTAGCAAAACATTGAAATGCTGATTACATATTCGTTCATCAGTAATTTTACTTTTGATTCTTAAAGTGCATTCGGCTGCTAGTACTTGTGTCCTTAAGTTATGAAATGCAGGACTTTTGCTTGAGGTATTGCCACTTTCCTAAAAACGATCTCCACACTCCTTCAATAACTGCAAGTCCTTCTGATTGGGACCCTGCACAGACAACCTTTCATAGCCCTAAGTGGCTTTTCAGCATCATGGACAGCATCTAGTGAACTCCATTCCCATTAATCTTCCCCGAATAGAAAATCAACCTAAAATATTATAACTTTGGGCATTTTTTTTTCATCTTGCTTTTAAAAAGGGTACAGTGGATTAGAAAATATTGCAAACATGCAAATGGTTTTGAGAAACATTCCTCCATGATGCAGAAGGGGTCCTCGTCCCAGTCGAAGCATCACATCTCGACTGCCTCAGTCTGAATCAGAGGGTTTTAACATTAAACCAAATGTATCAACTTGGCAGACCACTTGACTTGGCACAGCTGGAACAAGGACTTTCCTGGAGGCAAAACCACCGAGCAACAGAGCGGCCTTTTCAAGTCAGGGCCTCGCAGAAAATATTCCTTATGTCATTTCCACTTTATTGTCTCAAAATGCTGAGTCTGTCAGTTCTCTTGCGGTTCTTCAAAGACAACGCCTTTCTGGCGGAGCTGTGTGGGAGACGAGCAACAGCTCAGAGCTCAGTACAAGTGATATCAGAAGAGCAGCACTCGTCTTTTAGCCGGCTGGGATAGACAATAGAAAAGCCACTGGTTTCTGCACTTTGTAGTGATCTCAGTCCCTCTTTCCCAGACTGTCACAGAGAGGAACGATGAAGCAGAGCTGTGTCACACCCACACAGCAGCAGTGCTGCTTTATTTCTGCTTGCAGTCTACTGCTATTTCTGTTGCCTCTGTCTTTGTGCGTGCGTGTGTGTGAGGGGGGGGTGACTGAGACTGAGCGGTCACAAATCATCTCTGTTGACTGGAGAGAAGGCAGAAAAGAGGGATTTGAGGAGCAGGTTAAAAGCTGCCAAAAACAATAGCAAAAAATAAAAATAAAAAGGCAATTATTTTGAGAAATATTGCTGTTTTTTTGTGACTTTCAAAAAAATAGGCGAATTTTTTAAAAGATTCTCTTTCCCGCAAACCATCATTAAAAAAAACTGCTCAGCCTCTTAAAGGAGAAATATCAACTGAGAAGATTTGTCACTTCATCGTTTAATGTTCAGGATTTTTCGCATGTGTCAAGCTTTTCAGCATAACACAAAACGACTATAAGAAACTACGACACAACTCTTCCATCACATTCTTTCACACCAAAAGACCCTCAATCAGGCCAACTTGAATGCACCAAGAGATACTTTTTGCCTCTATTTTCTCTTCATCTAAGGAGCAGTCATTCATCATTCTCTCTTTGTTAATATCCCATAAGACCATAGGAGGGAGTCTGGCTTACACGTGCCCAGATCCAGCTGCCTGTGGATGACTCACAACACACTGTTTCCCTATGGTGGGGTGTCGTCTTCCCTTCCTCTCTCCTACTGTACTCCTCGTGCTCATCTCCTGCTGCCTCTCCTCCTCGCTACACCCCTTCTCCCTCTCCTGTGCTTTCTCTAATCTCTTTTACTCCTCGTTCCAGCCTCCCACCCTCTCCCTCTATCCTCTCTCCACCTGCCAGCTTTTCTTCCCTTCACCCCCCCCCCTTCATCATCTCATTCCTTCTAAATATTCTCTTTGACTAGCCACCTCTTCTCCTTCCCCTCCAGCCACAGAGATTACAGTCCTGGCTCAAAGACACTGAAGAGGTAATCTAAGGTGTGTAGTAAATACATGCAGAGGGCACAGCAGAGAGAGCACCAGTCGGAGCAGTTGTCAGTGTAGGATGTATTATCTGAGCACTAGGTGACACCACCATCTACGTTCACTTTAAAAAAAATAAATCCCCATAGCCCTTTGCTACATGAAATAGCTGGTCATTGTGTGCACTTTTCAGTTTGCTGCTAAATGGCACACATCCACCAGGGAATGGTTCTCTCACTGCTGAAATGTTTTTTGGCTGCTGGGAGCATCAGCGCTCAGAGATTAACAGAGTAACAGCCATTTGATGATGACTGTAACAGATGTATTAGAAAAAAAACAATCCTTATCTTTATTCTTTTGCTATGGTTATTTTTCATAAAGCCTGCTGCATTGCACTAATTTGTATAATATAGTGTGATTATTAAAAGCTTGTGTGAAGCTCCACAAACCTTTGCTCCTTTCCTTCATATACAGTATGCATAAATAATATATCATGTATGATATATTTAGGGCCGTAACCAACATTATAATCACTATCTATTAATGTGATGATTATTTTCTTGATTCATTGCTGTACAAAATCTCAGAAAGCAGTAAAAAAAAATTTCCTGAAGCACAAGTGGACACACACTTGGACACAATCTGCAAACAGTCCAGCACCCAAAGATATTCAATTAACTATCAGAAAAGATTTAGAACATCAGCAAATATTCATATTTAAAAAGCTGGAGCCAGATTTTTAACATTTTTTTCTTAAACTGTGACTTCTGCAGATTCATTTTCTGTCATTCGACAAATTGATTAATCGACTATTTGTTTCACCTCTGAATATATTCAAATAGTTCAAGCACTGGTCTGTTCAGTGTGTAAGCAATTAATTAACAGTATTATCATTCTGTTTATTAGCTTCAGACAGGGATATCTGCCTTCTCATTATGCTTCTGTTTGCGCTGGCATGTACAATCAAATACAATCACCAAAATATTCCTGACCTTTTCAATTTCCACGTTGTTTTTGTCCATAATGGGAATGCATTTTCATGGTGGAACTCCAGCATGCAGCAAAGAGTAAATAAGGCTCACCCTGTCAGGATGTAATGATATTCAGCACATCAGACTCCCCCCTAAGAAGTCAACACTTTCATACTGTAGGCACTCAGCTCTTCTCCAGTTTGTATTTGTTAATGTGCATGGTCGGTACATTAACTAATGCTTAGTTTTTAAAGAAATTTTTCATCCCCTAAAGGCAGAAGATGTGACATTTAAAGAAATGTGGCATATTTGTGTTTCTTTTTAGTGAATACAAAAAAATTAAGATGATTCATCGCAATTATTTTCGATGTGGACGGCTATCCCAGCTGACAAATCTTCAACACATTATCTCATACAGGCGGTAATGGGACACCACCCACGGTTCCACTCTGGCTCCATTACAGTGCACTGAAAACTCAGTCATTCTTCTACTATCGTTCTGTATCGGCAGCCTAATGATGATTTATAGTCAATACAAGGAGGGCGGATGGGGAACCGTGGTGGAGAGTGCATTTGTGCTGCTGAGCGAGACCTGTGTTGTAGCTTCAAGGTGTGAGGAGTTCACTTTGAACAGCAGAGCAGAAAGGTTACAAAAGAGGGTTATACCATACTGTCAGTGAGCTGTGAGGTGTAGAAGCTGTAATAATACTTCCCACCAACTCCGAATCTGACAATAGCTATACACAATGTTTTTAATACAATATTTTGAATTGACCTGAGCTTTACAAATTGGTGGATTTTGAAAATACAGTCCTGATCTCTGATTGGAGAGGGAATAGCTTCTGCACACCTCCCTCCCTGTTGAACAGATTAAAAAGGAGTCCAGAGGGCCGTTTGGTGGCTGTTGACCACACTGACTGTAGACCTTATCAATTCACAAATGCACACATTTTGTATGTGTACATGTTAAAATGCACTGTAGTCATTGCTCCGCCAAACCGCAGCAACTGATTTCAATTATTTTATTTTATTTATTATTAGAATTTTAGATGATCAATCTGGAGTTGTTTTATACATTTTTTTTATTTATTCTTGATGCAGTTAAAATGGGTTCACACAACTGGTTGACAGTTAACAGTAAAATACATTTTTACCAATTTGAAAATTAAAGAAATGGTTCAGCATTTTGGGAAATATGCCTTCTCATTTTCTTTTCACGAGTTAGACAACAAGATTGACTTTCATATTTGAAGCTGGGTTAACAAGCACAAAAAACAGATGTTACTGCACTCTCACTGCAACACACAGCCAAGAAATGGTGCTGGTAGGTGGGGGGGGTATCTTTAGACATAGCCAGGGTAGCCGTTTCCCTCGGCTTGTAGTCTTTATGCAATGCTAACCAGCTGCTGGCTGTAACTTCACAATGACAGTACAGATCGTAGAAAGCATAGGCGTCGCTAGACCCTTTTCACTGGGGCACGTGCCCCTGTATCCATGTGCTGTGCTCCAATGAAATTGTGAAGACCCCTTGGCGTCGTTCTGGACCATAGACAGTATATTACTGGACGAAGCCACCCCGCTGATTTGAATGGAGAGCAGTGAAGCTAGTTTTGGACCAATAAAATACTACTACATGGTTACTTCCTGTTGGCACCAGTGTCTACTGCGCATGATCGCATAGCATAACCGTGGTTTAATTACGTAAAGCAACAGCAGAAACACGTAAAAGCGAGTGTTTACCGCACTGATGAGACGACAAGGAGGGACTATCCCTCTGGGCACAAGAAGAGTAAATAACTCAATGAGAGTGACTTTCGAGAACAGCAGTCAGGTGAACTTGTGTTCTCTCCTCTGAAAGTCTGATGTGAGCAGGTTCGTGCAGCTGCTCTGTCTGCACTGCTAACCCAGTTGGGCAGCGCAACTAGGTCTGTTTTTGTCTTGGTTTCTTGCCAGACAGCGACTCAACAATATTAGAGTGAAATACAACTATTTATTACGTTTGATAAACGCCGATGTGCAACGACGTTTAGACAGGAGATCGCGGAGCAACTGGGTCGCTGCGGACGGTCGTTCCCTTTGGCTGGATGCAGTCTGACGCTCCTGATTTTACGCATGGATCCATGATGATAAAGAAATGTAGAAATTAATGGCAATAAAGCATGCTGTCAATATTTTAGAGACCCTCCAAAATATCACAAAACATTAGTGGGACAAGTCCAGACAACACACGGATGTGATGGGACTGCTCATAGACCCACATCATTTTAAAACAAGACAGTGATTATCTGTCTCTCAGTGAAGGTTTAGTTACAACTCTGGACTAATGCAAGATGGAAAGCAATGGATTCACATTGACTATTAAAAAGTTGATTAGTGGGACAGACTGGGCAATATGGATGCACATCTCTCAGTAAATAATAAACATCACATTGTCATGTTATAGTATAAATAGTATTTTCCTCTTGAAAATGTATTAAAAGAAACCTGGGGGAGCCTGTTTGAATGGGCCTGAAGCTGCTGATAACATTGATATCTTGCAAGTATTGATATTTATAATTTACAGGGGCTATGCTGAAGTTTGTCAGTACAGTAGATGCTGGATCATAAGCCAGTATTAGCAAAGCTAATCCAAATCCAGTACTAGCACAGACCCAGTCCAGATGTCTTTAGCAGGTCACACCGACCCAGGTGAAATACGGGCAGTCTCAGTTAGGACTGGACAATAAAACAATAACAATAATTATCGCAATATAATTTTTTTCAATAACAATATAACAAATGCTCAACAAATATTCAGTAAATGTTTGATGTTATTCACTTGAATCATACATGAATAGGACTTTTCTTTCTTTTCTTAAGATGTTTATTTTGTTAAGGAAAAAAGCTTTTACTTCATTTTACTCATGCATATTTGTTGACCAAAATTTTATCGTAATTGTTTTGAATGTTCTACCTCAGTTTTCTGAAGTTATCCACTGCTTCAAGTGTTGATCATTAATTAACCTAACAATTAACAATTAACCTTCAGGTTTCTTCAACTTTCACTCAGGAGCAAAATTCATAATCGATATCGAAAGATATGAAACTTTTTGTCATGATAACATTTTTGACCATATCGTCCAGCCCCAGCCTCAGTCAGTATGAGCACAGCCAGAGGTCCACAGGCAGCATCTGATACAAGCAGCTCAGACCCTAATGGAGGCTTCAGTTAGTGTGCAGAGGTCCATTTAAAGCAGCAGTGGTACTTTCTAGAAGAGGTTTCCATTCAGGCTTATTACAGAGACAGGCTGTTTTAAAGGAGAGGTGAGAGCACTGCAGTGTCAGGTGTGACTGTACAGCAATGGCAGATTGCTTACATGGCTCACAAGTCAGGTAGAATATTTCTTAGGTGGTACCCTAGGTGTGTGCTTATTCTCTGGTCAAAGCCCTTTCTGACATGGCAGTGCCAATAATAATGGGCTAAGCAAGGGAAGCTGGTGAGGCACATACTAACACATTTCATACACTTCAATCAAAAATATATCAAAATCAAAAATTTACAGGGGGAATGAGGGGGTCTGTGCCCCAGTAGAGCTTCATGTCTAACAATGCCCCTGTGAGAGAGGTCTTCTCATCTAACCCTTGGCAGGAAAGTGTGTCGTATAGTATAATTCCCAAAATGGCAAACTATTCCTTTAAATATCTTTGCCATTAGACAATTTTTTTCCATTTATTTTCTATTCTTCTATTTTGGCTCATAAAATGTTGCCTGCCAGAACTCCAGAGTAATTGGTGTAATTAGATCTGAAGAGAACTTTTTCTTTGCATATTATACATGTGAAATGTTATACATAAGTAGGGTATAATTCTATGTCATTAGCTGTTGATTTTCTTCCTGGATGCCAGTTGGTGGTTATTGTTCAGGCGGTAAGTGGGTGGGCAAGGGAGGTGTTGGCTTTATCTTAGGCTGGTAATTTATGGCTCCAGCTGCTGTCTCCCCAGGTGGACATCTTGATTCGTCAGCAGTACATCTCATTAGAGGGAGAAAAACACATTTCTAAGGGGAACACATTCTGTCAGCGCTCATCGCTGATTGGACACCAGTCTCCCAGGGGGATAGATGTATAGATACAAATCAACCATCTTGTTAAAACAAGGCTACAATAAAAATCTCTTGACAGCAGCATTTCTTATGTATGATGCCACGCTGACAGTTTGAGAGAAAATAAAAAGGAAATGTAGTTAAGACAGCTGAGCTTAAAGAGGAACTCCACCATTTTACACACCAAAGTTTGATTACAGTCAAAAATAATGACATTTCAATAAAAATTACTAAAATCCAATATGTAGGTGTGTCCAGTGTAGTTAATATTGTTTTGTATTGATTTGGGATCACTGAGTCACATTACATGAAAGGTATTGGAAATAAAATAAATAATTTACACAGACATATTTCTGTAAAATAAAAGAAGCACTAAAATACAATATAAAGAGGTGGGTCCTTTTTATCTGGTGCAGTAATAATTAATGGTATTGATTACATTAAAGCTATTTAAAAAACTTCCATTATTCAAAAAATTTATGCAAATCAAACATTTCCAATCTAAACAAGTTTGCAAGTTCAATTTAGTTTAATCTTTTAGAGTGCTCGTGTGTCGACCTAACAACTTAAAACTCACTTTTCTGCGTCCGGAAACCGCACACACAAACTATGCTTCCCAGACTCTGTCTTTCTAAAAGATTGCTGGTTCAATTACAAGATAATAAATGATCAGTTAACTCTTGCTAACTGTTGTTTACAGGTCTTGGGGAGTAGTCTACTAAGTTACTCTGCTGTATAAAGCCTTTTGTGGCTCCAGAGGGAGCTGCGTGAAACCTGAACTGACAACAAGTTTCAAAATTAATGTTTTAAAAATCTGCCAGTGTGGAGTTATAAAGAAATTATCTTACCGAACCTCTGTAACCTGCTCTTTGCCTCTGCTTGAGGATAGCGGCTATGAGCTACATTAGCTGCTAGCTTACTAGCAGTACAAATACCTTGGCACAGTAATTGAGAGCACGTGATTTATTGTTTATTGTCTGTCTGATGTTTGTGTAGTGACTTGCTGGCTGTAGCCTACAACAAATTGCCCCTCAGGGATAATAAAGATACCTTTGACCCTTGACTTTGCTAAAAAAATATAGGCTTGTTGACTAGTATGAAAGTAAATTGCTAAAGTGCAAACTACAAGGTATCCTAGCATATGGTCAAGTCCTACTTTGACTATTTACCTAACTGACAGGCTATACTGTATCATTGAGTCCAGACAATTATAGTCTAATCAGAGCCATTAATAAATTGGTCGGGTCTACTCAGCAATAACAGATCAGACCAGTCCTCATTTGGTCAAGAATCAAGATGTACCTATCTTGGACCTGGACTTGAGTTGAACTATATACTGTATGCAGCTGGTGGACAGAGCCATGATCCAATAGCAAGGAAGTCAAATGCTCACATTTAGATAAAAAAGCAAACATCTGTTAACATCACGTAATGTGTCTTTTTTTATTTTGTGGGAGCATTTTTCTGTCAAAGGTAAAACAGCACAGATATGATGTGTTACTATTGATGTCTCCATTAACTTCAATAAAACAGGCAAAATGCAAATGCAGTTACTATGACATAATGACCCCCTTCCTTCCTTTATAGTTTTCTTGTTTTTCACAAGGAAGACGAATGAGCAGAATAAAATAGACAATATCTCTGGTTCTGCTGCATTAATTTTGATACTAGTTTAAAGGAAGTTACTGTTCCATCTTGCTTGCTTTATCTCATAGTAACCAAACAGAAGAAAAATCCATCTTTCATTCTGCCAAAGTTGTCAATATTTTATTAATCTTCAGTTAAGGCAATCCATTACAAAGCATTTCACAAACCACAGTATGACGACAATATCATGTCCAACACCTGGTTTGGAAATTATTCAGCATGCAAGTCAGAGACCAAGAGAGGTATGTAAACAACCTGGGATAAAACAGGAGTAGTGGCAAGAATAACCCATACAGTGTGTGTCTTATAGGAACAGGATGAATAGAAACCAGAGATGCAACATGCTAGAGGTGGCTGTTATCTCTAAATAACATCTGAAGAAACAAATGAAGCACACGGCTGATGCACTTATCTGGTGAAATGAAGATAAGACTACCAAATGTTCTGCCATTTTGGCACAAACATGCACATTGTCTAAAGTGTCTAAAGAGGCCAAGTTCAAAACTGAACACATTTTGGCACTGAATATTCTTTATATGGGGCTTATGTACATAATTAGGATTCAGCCTCAAAGAAAATTCAGAACGAAGGGATAATTAAAGCCATTTCCAGAGAGAAAATAAATAATTGTGTTGTTGGAAAGACATCTTTCTGACTGCAAAATATATCTCTTAATAATTTAATGTCTTACGATTGCATAAGTGTCATTACTGTGCTCATTTCATATTTATTGATTATTTGTTTACTACTAATGGTAGTAGTTTTTTTATTTCCCAGTGGAGGAAATCTCACAGAGGTAATAGGCCTCAGGGGAAAAAAAGAGAATAGCTTGTTATAATAATATAATCTTAGTAGAACAGCCAAAAGCCATTTAATCCTACTCTAACTGATACTAGTTTAGTATACATTAGTATTACATAAAATGTTTGAAACGTGAACACAACATACGGTCCCAACATCACTTAACATTTTCAGTTCTCCAGCTCTTCTAACATGTATTTGCAATCACACTCGTGGTACATGAGCTGCATGCTGATGCTGACTTAACATGCCTGCCATGCCAAATTATGTACTTTTCCTAATCCATTTTCTATGAATAATGATTACCTTGTGATTGTTTTTCAAAGGAAAATAATAAAATAATAACAAATCACTTGGAAAAGTAGAATTTAAAGGGTTTTCTTGTAAAGAAAACAAATCAGATATTTAAGTTAGTAATTCATATATGTTTCATAACAAATATGTTTAATGTATATTATTTCCTTTTGGCTTGACTGGCTTTCTGTAGAGGTATTCTGGTATTTATGTGTGTTATGTAACCAAACTTAATGGCCTCATTTCATTTCTGATGAATTTGGCAGTAGATTAAACACTGCTTTGTCTTCTGAGGGAGAAATGTCATCACTTATGAAAAAGAAATTAAAAAAAGATAAAGCCAAATATGGATCTGGGCCTGTGACAGAAGGAGTTCACTGCCTCTGGACAGAGTTTCTGCAGATTCATCAGACTCTACCTTCTCTCTGAGAGCACTAAAGCAGTGGGAGTCAAAGAACATCTAAAGAACGGCTAACAAAGATTGTAAAACAACTTGAATTACGTAAACACATTTGCTCAATAAAAGGAAACAAAATATAAGTATGGTGAGAAATCAGAGCTTCACATTGTCAGAGAACAACAGGACAAGTCTTTGTAAACATTAGCGCTCTGGTGTCATGCGATGAAACTCTCTAAGCACAAAGACTGATTAAAGCACAAACACAACAGATCAAAGATAAACTAATTTCTTAATGAAACCCATGAATGTTTACTTTTTCCTTGAGGCAACGTTAATAGCCACAGTTGAAGTGTAAACAAGTCTTGACTTTGAATATTGTACAACAAGGCTCAACGACACTGTTACCCTTCATTATTTCAAAGATCATTAGTGAAGAGCTGTAAGTATAAAAAGTACAGGACACTGGTTGAGAGAGTGTGCATCAGCCACTGCAGCTGTAATAGTCATAATCTTGCAACAGTTTTATGATCACCAACATTTTCTGTGTACGTCTTTAACATGAGACCTGCTGCTGCTGACGGGTACACCTGGGTAACTGAATTTGGATATGTTTCTATATAATAGGCACATTTGGAACGAGATATTGAGTGACTGAGAGATACTAATGAAAATAATGGGTATTATGAATCGATTAGGACTTAGGATGTGCACAACTGGGTCACAATGAATGTAACTTTTTTTTAAGTACACAGACACTTAAATGAAAATGCAGGGAGCAAATGTGAAAATTTCAACAACTGGCTAGAATGAAATCGTAAAACGTGAAATTGTATCTTAGGTATCCCAATGTTTTCTTATATAATAGGCTCAGTTCATTTGAAGGAGAGCAAAACGCAGTCAACACATTGCACACATAAAAAGTTGTTTTTGTTTTCTTGTAGTTTTCTTTAGATCATTAAAAACAAAGAAAATCCAAACCCAAATATCTCATACTCAGATTTGATCTCATAGATTTGTTAAGTTTTCAATCTGGGGAAAAGTGGGTATTAGTTGACGTCAGTCTTTCAAAAGTTTATTTGTAGGGTCCTTTAAAATTACCGAGCAAAATCCTTGACAAGTAACATCTAACCACAACAAGTATAATGGAAAAACATGGGGCAAGAATGTGCTTTTAATTATTCATCTATTTTTATGTAAACACGCAGTTTTTATGATAAATTTAAATTTAATATATAACTTTATTTATAACATTCTTCCTGTTGTCATCCTGTTTAAAATGATGGCGGATGTTAAGGCCATGTTGAAAACATATGTGGTGTCCTTTCCATTATTTTCATTGTGGTAGCTGTTCGTTCTTTCAAAACAATGGTTTTCAGCATAATATTATAACCTTTGTGCTTTTTATTTTGACAGTAATTAGTGCATTCTGTTAATATAAATATTAGAAATACGTATAAGACATGGTGCTGGAAAATCAGTATGGCAACAGCTCACAGCAGGTTCTCTACATAACAACTTGCAAAAATTATCCATCAGTCAAAATGATTCATAAACTGCTGAATAGACTTTATCACATGCTTTTTATATTACAGTCCTTATCAAAGTAGAAATTATAATTTTTTTATTACACTGGTCACAAAATATAAGATGGAAAACTACAGGAAAATATGACTTTAATCCCCATCCTTTAAAACCTACTCAAAGAAATAAATTATTTCTGCAATAAATAAATAAATAAATTAGTATACACATGATTTCCTAGTTTAATACACATTGATTCCAAAAGGTATCATAAACATGATACACACACATTCCATTATATTTATGCCTTCAAACAGGCTCTCTCTACAGGTTTACTTGCTATCCATTACATCACCACTTTGACAGGTCTGACAGCAAACAACTAAAACCTTCCTTTTACACCGGGCTCCTCTCAGCGCTCTCATCCTCAGGAACTCAGAGAGAAAAAAAAACTCCCTGATCATCAGCAGGTTCCCCCAAAGCAGTCTTATTGCTCCAGAACAAAATGGAGTCTCATCATCTTTTTGTTTAGCCAGATTAATATTTACGAAAGGGCCTCGAATGCGTTTCCATTTTCACAAAGGGCCGTTGTGGTTCCCATCAATCCTGCCCCTGCCCCACCACAACGTAGAACTGGGTGTGGGGTTCAGACGGGGTTGGTTTGGGGGTCGTTGCAGGGCGAGTAAGCCGGTGGGACGGGGTTAGGTTTAATTCCTCTGCTTTTCATGTAGGAGATCAGCTGGTCAGGGATCTCGGCCAATACGTCTTTAGCCAGCCGCGCCATACTCAGCACATGGTTGCCTGTGCGGTCCATGTAGTCTCTGAATGGGACAAACTGTTGTGACATGGGAAAGAAAACTATGACTTTATGAAAAGAATGTATCATGTATAAAACAAGTCTAACAGGCTAAAGCCCTTCGAGTAGCCCCATTACACCTGACAAAACAATTTACAGACGATGCTGCTATTTATATTTGACGTAAATGTCTTTTGATTTATAGTTCAGCATCGGAGTTCAACCACTGATAGCACCACCACAGCACCAAACGGATGTATCATACCTTATCAGGCCGCATAGTGAATTATATTCCCCACAGTGGCTGTTTTTACATTCTTTAATGTACTTTGTGGCATCGAGCAACTTGGGCTAAGCACATCCAGGTAACTTCTATTTGTCTTATTACTCATTGCTGACATGCACTTTGCTAAACGTTTGTTCCTGAAAACCAATTCAACTTGTAGGAGAAAACACAATCAGCAGAAGTGGACTGATCACAGTTCTTGAGGTTGCCAAGTGGAATATCTGTAGCCGCCGTAAACCTAATGTGTAGTGATGTTATTGAGGAGACTGTAGGGAAACATGCATAGGCTCCACAGCTACATCATGACCCCTTAACGCACAACCACAAATCAAGCTTTAGAGCATTACCAGCACTAAGGCGTCAACGATAAGCAAATGTTTAAGTTTCCCCAACGCTGGTGCTAGAGGAGAGGCCAGAAGGTCAATAAAATGGCAAGAGTTTTCCCTCTTTTGAGCATGAATGTGTTCAGCTACTTTTGCAAACACTTTACCAATTACATTTTTCCTGTTTTAAGAACATATGCAGTACATTTAATCGATCTGCAGCTGTTGAGATATCTTGCTTTGCAGTTTTGGGCATTAGCGTCGCTACAAGTAGCGCCGTTACTAGTTTGACTACATTTCTCAGTAGCTTGGTGGTAGCGTTGCTATTTTCTGAATCAAATAGCTTTTCATTAACGATGCTCTTTTATTGACCGATTAGCGCGGTAGCTTCCCCACACGCTACATTTTCTCAAGCATTTCTGAAGGATCAGTAAGTGACGCCACCGCCACACACGGACCTGTATGTGCAGCTGGCGGAAGCGCTTCCGCCGGCTGCACATACAGTGACACAGTGACATCACGTACCGATCCTTGGTCAGATGTCTGCGACTTTGCTGCAGGGGGATAAAGACACGCGCGATTGAGTTTACTTTCTATTGTGATAGTTATTGTAACACCTCTTGTGAGAAGGATCAGGGTCCAGCCTGGACAGCTCTTCCTCTAGTGAGAAGGAAACTTTGATATGTAGTGGCAGAAACTTGTTTCCATGAGATGAGATGAGAGATTTCTCTCTCTTTCTCTCTCTCTCAAATTGAAATTCAAATTAGCTTTATTGGCATGAATGTATAGCAACAATATTGCCAAAGCTACATATAAAGTACATAAGGATAATTAATTTCATACATTTCATTAGATAAGGAAATAAAACAGCAAAAGTTGTGTTTGTGTGTTAATACAAAATTAAATAATAACAGGAAAAAATATATAAAATATAAAGATTCTGTAAAAATAAATATTTAAAAAAGTAAATAAGTAAAACAATAAGCGTGTGTATGTTAGAAAATGAAAACAACATATTAAATTAAAATAAATAAATAAAACAATAAGCGCGTGTGTTAAAAGAATTAAAAAATAAATAAAATAAAATAAATAAAAATAAAATATATATTAAAAATGTAATATAGTAAATGACACAGTGACGTTTGTGTGTGTGTTATTATAATAATATATAAAAACATTTAAACAAAATAAATAGATAAAATCATAAACCTGTGTGTGTATGTTAATAGACAAAAAAAATCATTCTTAATTAGTTCATTTAAAAAATATTGAAGAAAGACAAAAAAAAATCTGTATCAAATGTGAGATTTAAAAACACAACAATTACTAAAATATCACACCATCAAAATAATAATAATTAGAAAATTAGTACAATTATTTATCAGTCTGAGTTTCCACTGGTTGTCCTCAGTTCATGGCATGATGAGATATATTTTGCAGCAATTATTTGACATTTGGGCATTTCTCCCAGTAAAAAGGGGATTTTCTGTGTCCATCCATACATCGTCAACCACTTATCCTGCGTACAGGGTCGCGGGGGGCTGGAGCCAATCCCAGCTGACATCGGGCGAAAGGCGGTGTACACCCTGGACAGGTCGCCGGGGATTTTCTGTGTGTCTGATATAAATTCGATTTGGGGGTATATTTGGGAAACGTTTGCAAAGTGTTTCTGTCTTAGTGTTTTATATTTAGGGCATGAGGTTAGAAAATGCAGCTCTGTCTCTACTTGTCCTGTGTCACACTGGCAGCAGAGTCTCTAGTGGTGGTCTTGTGGTAGCCAGCTCTGTCTGTGGTGACCCTTTTCTATGGCCAGGCTGTGTTCCCTCAGTCTGTATGTTGTCAGCATTTTTCTTAGTTTAGGACATTTTATTGTGCTCAGGTAATTTGCCAGTGTGAGTTCTCTTTTTATGGTCAGATAACATTGGAATTTACTTTGTGTTTTAGTCGTCTCTTTCCAGTATTAAATATATCTTTCTTTTTCCTTGTTGATAATTTGGTTTGGTCTGCTTGAGTTCATGTTGCTGTCCTGAAGCTGTCTCTCACACCAAAGGCATGTGTCTTATCCATTACGCCATCACCTCCCCATGTTTAGGTTGTTTAGGTTGCAATGTTGCCATAAATTCACATATAAACAATAAAACATATATAATTAATTAATAATGTGATAATTAAGTTACTTTATACAAACAACAATGGCTTTCCGTTTGTTGCACAAGGAAATACATTTAGTGTATTTCCTTGTGCAGTGAGTGTGTGTGTGTGAGTGTGTGTCTGTGTGTGTGTGTATATATATATATATATATATAGACCTAACTGTAAAATAATAAAAAAAATAAAGTACCATAGAGGTAACTAAACTACTTTTGCCATGTTGCTGTAGCTTAGCTTGCTACATTTCACTGGGGAGTAGCTTCTGTGTAGTGAAGCTTCATTTAATGTAGAGTAGCTAGTAGCTTAGCAACAAGCAAGTAGCTTGCCCAACACTGTTGCTTTGTAATAAAACCCTAATGGGCAAATTTAATGGCAAAAATTATACTTGTCAGTCACTTTGCCTTTGGAAAAAATTTGACGTGTCCTTTACATGACAAGCTGAGATTAGACAATACATTAGAAATGTCTCACCTGTACAATGTCTCTCTCTGCCAACTTCCCCCGCGAGGAAATCCTGATGTCGTCACCATCCAGCTCAACCATGGCTACAGAGAAAAGATGTTTTATCAAAAAAATAAGTCTCACATAAAGTACATTTTCATATCGTGAATTGATTCCAAATGTTATGGGGGCAAGCCCTGGTGCAAGCAGACCACAATCTGGTTTCCACATTTGTTCACCAAAGAACTTTAGTAACTGTTCTCACCATCAAACTCAGCTTGACCAACTCCAACAATGATGATAGACATGGGGAGTTTAGCAGCCTGTCATGAACAAGAAGAACAAACAGTCAGTTGTCACTCAGGTGTTGGAGGAGCACATACTGTATTTTCTGAAAAAAAGCTTGGCATCAGAGATGTTATCAGAGTACGGAGGAGTTACATTTCCAGTTATTTGTATTTTCCTTCCAATACACTTCTCATTCTGCAAAGTCAGTATTAATCTGCAAGCGCAGTTCTCCAGAGATGCCAGAGACAGGAACAATAATGAACATGATAAAATAAGCTAAACATAAATGATACATAGAATCATAACAGCTTCCTGCCTGCGTTTCACATCACATTATGTTGCATAGTTTGGGTTGTCAAGGGAATGAGAGAAAATACAAAATAGATTATTCAACTCAGGGGCTCCAAGGTTGTTACAACAGCTGGCATTTAACAGAATATTTTAGCTAACTAACAATGTGAGACACCAAAGTACGTAAGATTACACAATGTTCTTTATTTAATGCTCACAAAATAACAGCAGATTAAGAAAAACAGTAAAGAAAACGTGCTAACATGAATGAAGTCAAATGCTTTATTCATAAAACATTACTTAGAGTACTTCATCCTACACACTTACATTCAGTCCAACATTGTTTATTCATGATGTTTGCGTATAGAAATGTCTCAAATGCCATTAAAGTCAGAACATAAAAAGACGTGTCATGCCTATTAACGCCAGTCTAAACAGAACCCAAATAACAAAGATTTAATATGGCTTATCGTCCAAGATTTACACATGCAGAGGGTTCTCCTCAGCATGAACTTAAAACCGCAGCACCAATGTGGAGAATGTAAAAGCTCTGGCATGAATGAATGATATATGCTTCTGGTACAAATGCATTTACAGTGGTAGAAGTAGGTCAGCTTTCCTGGAAAAACCTCCCGAGGGGAGAGGCCTGTCACAGATAGGAGTAAATAGACGGAGGAGCACCACCCTCTCCATGTTCTATATCATTATTCTCCCTCCATTTCTTCCCCCATTTTATCTTTCCGTCCACCAGGCTCACTCTTCATGACCTCTTGCTCTCACGCAAAATACATACATTCTGTTTGCCACTTTCAAGCAGCAGAAGGTTCCGCAAACGTATACCTATAAATGCCAGATCAGCTTCTGTATCCACAGCTGAATTATTCAGCCTACACCATTTGTTACTTTGCCTGTGCTGTGAAGTCACTCAGGGGATCTCACTCCATCAGCCTGTGTGAGTAGATACTCACTGCAGAAGCGCCATAAATACACAGACTGATGGCAGATGCCTGTTCTCACAATTAACGTTTAATTGATTTTTAAGGACTATACCAACTTTTTTTGCCCCATTGGTCCATTACCCAAGAGGCAAGAAGATTAGCACTAAAATAATTTAAGCGTCTCTGGTAGATAGATCCAGCACAAATGCTAACACTTTAGCGTCAAGTTTATTCAGTCAAATCCACTGCACTGTAGAATCCCCACACCTCCCTCATTCACATTGTTAGAACAGGAGGAGGACGAGGGGGAAATAAATAAGTTATACCTCAACCACATCCAGCTGAAATCCAAATGTTCACCTCCTGCTATTATGTATGGCTTTGCAAGCAACCCACACACTGGTGCAATCTTATATGATATATATATTAGCTATTCGTACCAAATCACATTTGATTTGCTAAATTTATGTAGCAAAGCTAAGTTCAAGATGAGTCATCAGACATACTTTTATGAGAAAATGAGGGATGCTGATACAAAGAATACTCAAAACTAATTTTTAAAAACATATATTAAGCTTGTAAGAGATCATCAGTTA
The DNA here is from genome assembly GCF_014851395.1 of Micropterus salmoides. NCBI lineage: Eukaryota > Metazoa > Chordata > Actinopteri > Centrarchiformes > Centrarchidae > Micropterus > Micropterus salmoides. The sequence goes on along the minus strand of NW_024040707.1, from coordinate 19,529,714 downwards.
ATCAATAGGTTTGTTCCAGCTATAGACTGAAGCAAACTGTTGATTGAAAGATTCAAACCCAGTACCAGCATGTGTTTCTATGTCTGCTCTATCTATCAAATGAAAAGATCCTACATGTCTCATGCATCAAGAGGTTGTAGTGACTGTCAATGGTGGTCAGTGGTGAGAACATTCAGGAAAAGAGAAGTTATAGCAGCTTTAAGACTAGGTAGTTAATATTAATAACATACACTTTGGTAAATTTGGTAAAACAAGAAAATCTGACAAAATAAGTACATTCAGTGGCAGAGTATCTCGTCTTGTGAACCCTTTTTAGTCAGCAAGCGTCCAAAGTTGGCTAGACAACTGAAACTTTTGCTCTAGTTATTTAGTTGACAAACTATGGTGAACTACGTGAAATGCAGTTCTTAAAGTGTCTCTAAATTTTAAAATATTCATGGCTTTTATGAAGTTACTGGTCGAGCCAGCCTCCTTTGCAGACAGCAAACGTACAACCTGAAACATAATCTAATACCTGGCCACAAATTGATTTATGTTTCGGCCTACCAGGTCAGAGAGAGACACTCTTTTAGAATTAAAAATCCTAAAATTAAATTTGGAGCTTAAAATAAAACAGGAAAGGAATGATGGAGCCACAAACTATCCTGCTAGATGTGTGTGCATATTGGTCACTGAAGGCTAAGCAGATTCATTACCATTTGGTCACCAACAGATATCTGCAATGTGCAATCTTTAAAGATACACCACAGGACCAAAGAGCACAAATAAGAAACCTAACCTAAAGTGCAGACATGAGCGTTGCACATAACTCTTTCATTATGAGTCATATCTTCAGGGCTAAAGGCCAAATGCCAAGTGAAGCAGGTAATTCAGTCCTTTGCGCTGTTGGCAGAGGAGAACGTTGCCACATCCAAACTGAGAGGCGAGAGGTGGAAGCACGACACAGCAGGGTTGGGTCGAGCAGTGCAGAGCAGCAGACAAGATCTTAAAAGGAAGGTGTGGCTGTTCGAATGGTTTGATTAACAGTCGCAAATTCCCTTTAAACCCAGTCTGCTGGGGGTCAGAGCACCGTGTTGCTGTGAGGGTCTGCCTGGTGCCTGATGACTCACTGTAGAAAGTGTATGACATGTTGTAGTCGAGTGTCCTACCATTGCAGCCATATTCCCACTATAATTGAGCTCCAGTATTTTCATAAGACACAAAAAAATATGCATCACGCAGCATAAGCATAAGAGAAACACAATCATACTTTGATTTAAGTAATCATAACGTGACTGAAAGGATACCTCAGATGGTATGCTGGATAAGACCCTTACCTCTAATAAAGTGAACCTGTTGACCTGAGAATGAATCTCAGCTGAGCCCCTCAGCATCCTGAGGGTCTCAATAAAAAGGAAAAATATTGGACAGACAAAGCACCCAAGTAGAGGGGGTGAGACAAGTGGAGCAGAAAACATCCTGTAAATCCTCAAATCTAGTGCCACTGGCTTATAAACCCCTCAAAGTAACAGAAAGTCTGAGGCACAGTAAGCTAAAAGCACCTGCAATGCCAGTGCCCTGCAGAGCCGAGGGGACGGGGGAGAGAGAGAGAGAGAGGGAGGGGTGAAAGTCTTCAGAGTAGAGTTAGAGCAGCACTTACATTCACTATAGCCTCCTTGGTCTGAGCCATGTCTGATATGACGCCATCAGTGATGATGAGCAGAACAAAGTACTGAGATCCGTCCTGTACTGCTGCTGCATAACTGAAACAGAGAAACCATCAGCACGGAGTCAGTAAAAGACAGTAAACCAGGCTATGTTCAAGTAAAGCAAAGTTGAAAAGCTCATGGGTTTACATAAAACACGGGGACTGGTTTGGTTTCTAAGAGCAGCAGCCACTGTGTCAGTTATAAAAATAAAAATAAATATTAAATATACATGTTCTCTAGAACCAAACTCCCCTTCTGCCCACAGTGGAGACACAAAAACCTAATATAGATATGTAAAAAAGTAAAATATGTTGTATAGCTCTTCATGTCTCAGAGGTCTAACCAGACACTATTACGAAACCCATCAGAGACACCACAGTGAGTGTGGCCTAGTTTCAATCGCCCATCGCTGGCTGCTCTATGAATAATTTATTAAACTGTTTATGCAAGTGCTGCAGTGTTATTCTTTCAGAGCATTATTGATTGCCTAGCTCTGCCTAAACAAACGTGTCAGATCACAGTGACAGCCAAGGACAGGTCAGAGGTCAGCCTTTACTTTTGCTTTCATTTTGGTAAATTTGACTGTGAGGCTCTGACATTTTCATCCAAGAGGCGACAAAGGCAAGAGCCATGATGGGGGTTATGGAGATCCACATCCACATCTGCCACACAGTGATGTGAGACACACACACTGGAGATAGTTGACCACAGTAGCGTAGAGTAATAACTGTAGCACCGAATACAATATTGTATTATAGTCTTCATTTTTAAGATTTAATTCCTACATAGTTCAGACTATAGAACTTGCACATTGAACATCATACTGCATGGTTCGTGAACTTTGTGGCCAACGCATTTTCATTTTGAAACGAAAAAAACTCGTTTCCCAATTACCATTAGTAAATAGGGAAAAGAAAAACGGGAAACAAACCGTTGTTCATTTTGATATAAAAAAACCGAAAACGAAAAAAAAATCTTGTTATACGATTTTCTTTGATGTGTGTGTGTAAATGGAAATCGGAAATTCAAATACGAGTGTATAAATCTTATTCCTTAATTTTGCATTGGTTTTTTTTTTTCTGTGACCCGGAAGCTATGGTAAGCAGCCAAGTAAGCAGTTGTGGGCCTATGGCACACACCCCGAAGTCAGGAGTTTGGAGTTGCATATCTAATGTTACGAAGATGGACTACAAAAAGTGCATCTTTGACCTGTGCATTCTTACCGTGTTGTTTTAATTCAGGCCAGTGCAAGGTGGAAACACAGTGGAATATAGCCTATTACTTAATTACAAGCGAGAAGGGGGGTGCTGCAGCACCCCTTATTGACAGGGAGGAACACTGCAAATGACATGTAGGCTACAGACTGCATAATGGGCACTATTGTTACTAAATGACAACATAAAATACAGCAGGTTAGTGCAGAATGATCTGGTTGATATTGCAGCCTACTAATTTGACGTCAGCAACTGTTTGCACTGCTTTGTCACAATTATAGGAGCTACATTGGTGTGATGCGTGGATTGGCTCTGACAATATCTGAATAACCATGTACGCATAAATCATCCACCCACGCTTAACCCAACTAATGATTTTCTCAGATTTATCCCACCTCTACCAGCCCTTATAACTTTCCAGGTGATTTCATTATTGTGTTGATGTATTAGTGTTGTTGTCTAACAGTTTACTTTCATGATTAGAGAGGCTGCTGTCAGTCATTTTAAACGTTTCCATGGGCACAATAATGTCACAGCAAATACCCTTGGACATTTATGCAGCAAAACTAAAAACTGTAGTTATTAACTTGACAGGACAGACAGAGGAAACTCTGCAGAGGAAACAGAATTCTACATCCAAAACAATTTAGAGGCACTAATGGAGCAATGGAGCTAATGGAGAAATTATGGTAGCTTAATAATCAGCTGCACCCTCATGCCGTTCATTTAACTGCACCGTGTATCAATGTTTTTTATTCAAATGATTTTATTTAGCCTATGGCAGAAAATTGTTTCTCCCAATTTAATATTTCTATTATTCCTTTTATTATTATACATACATACATAGCCTACATAATTACTTAGGTCCGGACCTCATAAGACCACTCTGTGTTGAAGGAAAGTGCGTGCACACATTCTGTCAAGCACGCATATAGGCTACAGCCCCCGAAGCCGCTCACTGCATACCATAGCTTCCGGGTCACCAAAAAAACCCAATGCAAAATTGAGGAATAAGTTTTATACACTCGCATTTGAATTTCCGATTTCCATCTATAAACACATCAAAGAAAATCGGATAACGAGATTTCCGTTTTTTAATATCAAAATGAAAAACGGTTTGTTTCCCGTTTTTCATTTCCCTATTTACTAATGGTAATTGGGAAACGAGACGTTTTTCGTTTTTGTTTTTTTTGTTTCAAAACAAAAATCCATTGGCCGGAAAGTACACAGACCCTGCATCAACACCTTTTATCCATTTAAGAACATTGTCTGCTTTTATTAATGACTCAGCTGTCTGCTTGTGCTGCATGTAAAACCTACAGCAAAATAAAACCTCAAATCCCTACTATGAAAAACAAATGCATGTTGTGTTCAACATCTAATGTTAAGATCTGTTTCAGGAGATGCAGAGTCGTTTCAATCTTTTCATCATTGGTTTACTGGATGACCTTTTTCACTTGTTCTAAATAGTTGAGAAACTCAAGGCCTGCAACATCTTTGTGAATAATTCTTGGTATTTGAGTTTTACTACACACTTAGTTATACTGCACCCTTTAGGCAATGAGAGACTGAGGAAATTGTAATGCTTTAAAATGCATCAAGTGTCCAATTGCTTTCAACCCAGACTATTCAAAGTCATAATGTGACATTTTCATTGGGCATGAAAGATTTTCATTTATTAATAATTTTTCTTCCTTGAAACAGGTCTGCTGGGGACTTCTTTATTATCGTTAAAAAAATGTTATTCTTGTGTGTCTGTGTGGGTCGTGAATGAATATTTCTACAGGGAAGGATATTTTCAATGGCCTTCTGTTTTTAGCTATATCAGACATGGTTTATAACATACTATTGGTAGTTTTAAGCACCTTTGTTTATTAATGTATTTGTCTAAGACTATAACTCCTCCTGTGGACATTCATAAGTGGAGGCTGGTGTCTAAACAGATAATGAATGACAATATAGTAAAACAGAAGTTGTGATTGTTTTATAAACACATCCTTATTTCTATAAAAATCCTTATATCTGCTTCCAACCACATTATAGTGTGTTATAAACCATGTATTAAATGGTTATATGCTGTTAAATTAAATTGTAAACCTCGTGAGGTAATCAGAAATACAGGTAAATGCTGAAAATCCCAATGTAATAAGTGTTCAAGTCCAAGTGTGAGTCACTGATATTCAAGTCCAAGCTAAGTCATGAGTCATTATTACTGGAACCTTAGTCCCAGCTTGACTATGAGAGTCCACTATTAAAACACAGGTTGGGGTGAGACACTGTACACCTGTGCCTTATTATAATCTTGAGAAGGCATTTTCAACAAATCACGTCTGCTGTATATTTAATGTGATGCCGCCCCATTTGTAGACAGTTCATATTTATTCCATTTACAATGAGAGGACGTTTGTAATTGTGAATTAAAGCATGTGGTGCCCTATTCAAAGTAAAGCTTATAAGCTTATATATTGAACATTGTGACTCATCAGCATGTGGCTGAAAGGCTACATGACCTGAATCAATTCAATCAAGTCCCCTGCCAGTCCTGCCACCTTACCTTAAAACTCTCAGCACGCTACACATCTAAAAAGCAATGTAGCACATGCACTCTAAAATAAAAAAGAATTTCTATTCATCTCCGCCTGACAGCTGATTGTTTATATTCTCTTTATTAGTTCTGCTCAATTCATAGAAAGACCATCACTCACTGTCCTCGTACCTCTGACGGCGTGTCTACCTTCTGAAGATTATTTACAGATTGACTTTCAAAGAAAGGATGATTTGTGCTTGTACCTTGCCACATGATTCACAACAGGAGCAAAGTTGGTGGGTCCATACAGCTGAACCGTCTTAAGGCTTTGATGGTAAGCTTCGAGAATCCCCTCCATGCCGTTACAGTATGGGTTGTCAATGTTGCCATTCTGAGAAAAACAAAACATGACAACAGAAACTACAACAAACTACAATGGTAGTCAGAATAGACTTGAACCACTGGTGTACAGCGAATACAAGCTGATGATGTAAAATTGGTCATTCACATTTTAGGAAAGTGGCTTGTTTACTGTCTCTCTGAAAGGAAAAAACACAAATATAGATGACTGCTAGATGAAAGGAATGATTTCATTTTGTTATCTAACCTACTATATATGGTAGTCATTTCCTAGTGGGTGAATAGTGACTGAGTGAATGAATGCCTCCATTATACAACAACTCAAAAAGGTCTTATTCACACATGTATCTTGTCCACAAACAAGTTAGTCAACAATTTGTCAAAAAATATATATTCTAAATGTGGTAAAGGCACAACAAATTATAAATACAACAGCTTTGAAGGCTAAACACACTTCTGGTTTTCTGTACAAGTTGAACAGAGATGAAAAAAATATCAATCTAACTAGTAGGGACTACATGGACGTTCCACACCCAGTGCAGCAGTGATGAAGCATCTGTGATCATGGCTGTGCAGGTTCATATCTTGCAACTCACAGAGGTCCATGCAGAAGTGCTTCTTCACAATAAAAGAGGTAGTGTGGAGTCTGTCTTTAAGGGCTGAATGACATTTTGAAAACATTCTTTGCTCCCAGAGATGTGCTCGTCAAACTTTTCTTCAAAGGTTAGCTTCCCTAGCTACAAGGCAAGTTTCTAACCAAACATATATATATAACAAACAATTCAGCCAGGACTGTAAGTTTACTTTTAAACCCAGTTACAGGACTAGAGCCTGAAAGAATGAGGCTTCAATTATATGGGGAGATGAATCTTAATTTGCAAATTTTAATGGAAACATGGAGTGATGCAGACGTTGCCCTGTACACAGACTCCTCATTAGGAATGTACTATGCAGCAGCCAGAGCACATTAGCTGGCTGAGAGAAGCCAAATTGATTTAAGAATCCTTCAGCTTTACTGAACCTAATTTGCACTATAAAAGGTAAATGGGATTCACTCTGAATTATGCATGTCAGAGGTGTAGCGGCATTCATCTCAAAATGCACACATCCATATTGCACATGAAAACATGCTTATCCATACATGTTGGAGAGATCATAAAACACATACAAGTGTTCACACTCAAAGATAAGTGACACTGGGAGGGCTAAAATAATTTTCACATGCAGTCAGATTAACTTTTTTGAAAAAATTCTGATGCTGAATTACAACCTGAGTGTCTGAAATAAAACCCCATGGTTTACTCACCAGAGGGAACTCATGGGAGACCCTCCCATCAGGGGGAAGCTTAGCACCAAATCCCAGCGCAGGGAACATCTTATCACTGTCGTAGTCCTGAATGATCTCTCCCACAGCCTTCAGGGCCATGGCATAGGCATTCATCTGGTACGGGTTCATGTAGTGCAGTGAAGTGGACTGGGACGGATTTCCTTCCAAGACAAGAGAAGTCAGAGTCAGTGATGCAAACCATCAGACTGAGACCAAACTGACAGCTGCAACCAGAGAAACATGAGAGAACCGAGACTAAATAAGATGTTCTGAATCAAAGGTGGGGCTCGATGTGGCTATGTGGGTTATTAGCCATACTGAATTTCAGTGTTTATATTTTCCATGTTTTTGATGTTACAGTGACATTTTGAACACTTCTTGATAGATACTGCTTTTCAAGATCCCCTTTCATGAATCACTAGACAGTCACAATATTACATGCAGCTCAGTGGAAGCAGAGATATTAAAATACCTTCAGAATGATCACGCTGAAAGGTATAAATGTGCATGGAAGTCACTGGTTGACTGTTTGCAGTGGTGGAAAAAGTATTCAGATAGTTTCCTTAAGTAAAAGTTGCAATACCACAGTGTAGAGATACTCTGTTACAAATAAATGTAGTGGGTTGGAAAATACAACATTTGCCTCTGTAATGTTGTGGATTAGAAGTATAAAGAAGCATAACATGGAACATGGAAGTACTTTAAAAGTGTACTTATATTTAGTGCTTGGTTAAATGTACTTAGTTCCATTTTACTTAACTGCAGCATGTATTATTTGTGTCATGCCCTTAAATACATGCTTTGTGTTTTTGTACTAGATGCAGTATTTCTTTTTTCCCATTCTAAATTCAGTTTATAATCATTTTTGCCCTTATCCCCCCTTACTTGACTTTTCAATACAAGAAAAAAGATACAAACAGGGAGAAAAGTCCAGCCCGCTCTTTGAATCATGGGATATGCACAAATGGAAGCAGAGCGGGGGGATTGTAAGCAAAGCACTCACCATTTGATGCAGTGAAATCAATGGCCACTGTGAAGTGAATCTGAGTCCTGAAACAGATGAATGGAGGAAAGGATGCTGTTAACAAAAGAGAGGCAAACTCAGCGCTGCAATTTAATGAGGCTCTCCCTGCTTTCACTATAGTCTCTGCGCTACCATCAGAGAAGAGGTGTGAGACAATGAAACCCTTAAGAGTGTTGATAAAACACCTTTATTGTCTGTGCAAGGATCAAATCAGGTGTATAATACTTCGTTTTATGAAACAGAGAGACCATACATTTTTATTATTATTATAACAGCATTCAAAGTACCATTTTCATCTTTAAATAACAGACATATTCCAAGATTTAATAGCACAGCGGCATAGTAAAAAACACAAACACACCCCGCAAAAACCTATAAAAATAAAAGTAATTTCTCAAATTGCTGCAGCTGGATAGTGTCTGATCAGAGTAAAATTTGAGGTCTTCCATTCACTGCATCAATCTGAAAAAGCAGCTTCACAAATTGTCCAAAGACTACTGTTTTCTTTATTCATGAGCCCATAATGATAGCCAAAACCTTGAAAAGAAACTAAACACGGCCTAACTAGTCTCAGTCGGATTTGCCCGTTCTCCCCGAGAGACAAACAAAGAGCGAAGGGAAGCAGAGTTTAGATCAAAGTGTGTGCTCTTTCATTGTGATTAACACTGATTGCCTTTCCTGACTTCACCTCCATTCAGAAATTCCCACAAGCACAGTACCGGAGATAATGGCGACTTCCTCCTGGGGAGACTCTGACCCCAGCTCATTAATCAGCATTGAGCTGGGCTGCTCAGCTGACAACAGGGAATTGTTAAAATGGCATGCCGCCTCAATTTCTCAAAAGCCTCTGCTGATTTCTACGGTTAGTTTTGAATGTTTAGCTAGAAAAGCAAGGTGGTGAGTTAGAGTTAAGGCAGAGTGCAGGTGAGTAGAAATGGAACTGTCAGTCAAACTGTCAATTAGGTCATCAGAGCATCACCTGGAAGTTCATCCTCAGATAGTAGCTGCTGAACTCTGCAGTAAGTGGGACATGACCCATTATGTTTTTTATCTGAATGTTTATAGGGACTATAAATAAATATTTATCACGCAAAAATACTAACAACATTTTCTGGTTCTAGCTTCTCAAATGTGGGAATTTGATGCTGTTCTTTTTGTGGTTTGGACTGAATGTTAAAATGTAAGTTATTTAACAAATATTATGGTCCTGCAGACATTTATAGGTACATTTTGTATTGGAAAATTTCAGTTATGTCTAGTGATTGTCTGGTGAAGTTATCAAAACTTGACATATATACTTTTCCACCGATTGTTCTAGGAAGTCATGATGGGCACCTCAAGTGTCATTGCAGGATTAATGTTCTCTTTATGTAGTGAGGGTAAAAAGTAAGAGTGTCGTTGTTGTGTTTGGGTGTTGGATAAAGGTGAAGCAGGTCTGACTTTCATGCAAAGACTGTGCTTCACGACCTATCCCTATATAAACATTTGTGTCTCATTCACACTGCATCCAACTGAGGTTTGTATCCTCACTGCTACACCACCACCAACACCAACACCACCCCACTATCACACTCTGTGCAGTAGTTTTCCATGAGGATGAACAGATTCAGATATCAGGGCATATCAGAATGTGGCTTACTGCAGGAAGAGTTACATCTCCCATCACACATTCGTCTGTGTTGAGTTGACTGGCTTGCAGTACTTGCTTTGTTTTTTTTGTTTTTTTTCGTTTGCGACACAGGGGATTTGTTTAAGAGTTGAGCTAACAATACTTTTGAGACAAAAAATCTATATGGATTGATGTTGCAGTATTGTCTGTTTTGTAGGTCTTCTTGCAAAGAGCCAATGGCTGGTCTGGGGTTATAGTTTTATCCCTGCAATCCTCTATGCAATCTATTGTCCTTGAGAGCAGATAATCTTTCATTTTTTTAGACCCTTCTTAGAGTGATGTATCGCTCTGTGGACAAATTAATGTACCATCACCATTTCCTAAAATTGATCAGGAGTTCATAAATCTGACACCAGCCTTTAAATGGCCTCTTACAACCTGATCTAGTACAAATTCTTCAGAACAGGCAGTCCAATAATTCCCCATGGGCTTTACTCGTCCTTTGTCCTCTCATCTCATCACTAGCTCATTTGGCACCTTCTCTCCTCGCAGTTTTGTTCTCAGCAACCAATAACAGTCCCTCCACCAGTTTATGTATCACCTTGAATTACTGCAATAGTTTAAAATAGGTACAAACATATCTGTGTCGTATTGACTTTCCCCTTCCAGTTAGACAAACACCATATGGCAGGAGTCTTTGTAATGTGAAATCCCTGCAGTCCTGGCAATCTGGGTTGGGTGGGATATTGTATGTGATGTGAAACAGTGTGACAGAGAACGCAGCCACAGCACACCTACAATCTCATCAGTATGTGCTGGATATTGGCAAACTCAGACTACATCAATGAGCAGATTGGCACAGTGCTTTACTTGATCAAATGCAGGCTGATTTACAAAAGGATACAGGTTTATTTTCCAAAAGTTGGGGGCCAGAATGAAGACAATATACAATATTTTTAACTACATTTTACTACAAAAAGCATTGTGCTTTACTGCCGTATCTTTGACTGATGTTCAACTCTAGCATCTAGATATTTTATATATTTACTGTGGGCCTTAATTAAAATACAGATTAAATTATTTTAATTTATTTGCAAAAGTAAAACAGTGTAGAGAAGTTGAAAGTACTTCTTTCAGTCCTGTGTAATGTCTGCAGGTGTTCCTTTTGAAGAGGCAATATGTAGTTTTCAGCGGCCACTAGCGGTGCGGTTTTAAGATTCCAACGGCGTGTGCTCGTACGCGTGCTTGAACCATAGGCGTGAACTCATGAGCGAGCTTGTTATCTCAATGATAACAAAAACGGTTAGTGAGCTGGACTGGAAATTATAAATGAGATTGTTTTCATACTTTAGTTAGACCGCAGTAAGTAACCTTACTGTTGTGAATGGGTCTTCCTCTGTGTTGTCCTGCACCATTTTGTTGCAGTATTATATATTAAGTGGATCACATAAGTTAGTAAAATGACAATAAATCTAAATTGAACATTACGAAGCAAACAACGGCAGATCCGTGCTAATGCAACGTTAGCTGGCTGCCCCTGCCTGACCTGATACCTTCACAATAAAAGCAGAATAGTGGCTTTTCCAAGCAACAGAGAAAACAGGGGTGTTGTTCATTTCTAAGTGAGGCTACAGCCCATTGACAAAAAGGCAGTAAAGATTTTATTTCATTGAAAAACTACATATAGCCCCTTTAAGGCTGGCTGACGACAACTCAGTTGAAAATATCTACTTTTTTAATTTAAAATATTCTGGACATGGGACTGAACAGTAAGAGAATATTGCTCAGAGATTTTAGTGAGAAAATCAAACTGTTAGGGGGGAATGAAAGTGGGATTTTAAACAGAAGTGAGGGGGACATGTCTCCCCATCCCCAGTGGAATTTAAGCCCTTGAATATTTAGTATGTGGAAGTAAAAGTGGCCTTAAAACTAAGTTTTAAAAAAAAAGGTCAGGGAGGTCTAGAGTGGCAAGACGCCGATTGCAGAAAACTGTCGTGACAGTTTCTAGTTGCAGCAATTCTCCAGACAAAAATGAACACAACTGTGTCATACATAAATTCAAAGTGAAGTGTTCTGCATCTGCTTCCCAACAGTGGCCCGATGTCAGAATGAAACACCAAAGCAGCACAAAAGCTAGAAGTCCAGCACACAGTAACTTAAATGAAATGGGGGGAGTAAAAAAACAGCATCAATTTCTCCAATTTCAGGACAACAGAACATTTTGGGATGAAACTATTAAACCTTAATAAGATGTCCACACAATAGAGGCTCCACAGAAGCCTTTACACGGCCGAACTCACAGCAGATTTAATTTAAAAAGAAACATTTCAACATGTGATGAAAAGAATATAAATCTTTCATTAGCCTTTCAGAATCAGAGCCATGTGTGGCTTTTAGACTTTAATTACCTCTATTTGACTATATCTCTGCCCAGATTGAACATTAATGAAAACCAATTCACTGTGAAACCAGTCAGGATGTGACAGTGTGTCTGGAGAAGAAATTGCTTTTTTACCCTCCGCTTCAAAATATCATCTAAAATGCAGCACGTTAGTTGTCACCTGTTAGAAAGGGCGCAGTAAAGCAAACACATATGAAAGGAAAGGAATCAATAACAGAATTGTAAAATATCAAATTTGATTCTTGGATCAGATTTATACAGCCTGATGCGGGCTTCTGCTCATATTTCTCATCATCTCTCTAAATGGCAGGGTTGGCAGGCATTCAGGTTCAGCTTCTTTTATTTGTTGTTGCTTTTTATTTGCATGCAGTTGACCGAAAAGTCACCTCTCTCACCCAGCGACAGCAGTACAGATGCCAATCAAAACAAAGCTAGTCATTGGACACTGACTGTGCTCTGTGCCAGAACCCACAAATTGCAAATTTTGGTCTTGCAGATTTGAATGCACAAAATTTAAATACGCAACTAGTGTTTAACCAGAAACATCTGTGAATGGACAGAAACTTTCCTACTGTGCTTTAATTTCCCACTGAAGTAACAGTTTCAAAGACGTCAGTGAGAGACTAGGACATATCAAATTGATTCATTACAGTAGAAAAATGTGTTATAATATACATATTAATGATTTGTTTGTATTTATGATGGTTTGCTCTGATGGCTAACATCTTATCGAATGCTATCAAGCCAATTAAAAACAGCATACATCTTATGTGTAGATGAAACATGCATTTAATCTCCGTTCTCAACACCCACTGCTTGTTTGATCGTCTCAGTGGGGTAAATCTTTTAGTTTCTAATGAGGTTTTGTGAGTATTTCTCATCCTCAGTTCAAGGGTTAAGGTTATGGTGGTCTGGTCTATTTTGATAATGTGGGTGTTGTGAAGCCCTTTGAGACAGTAAAAGTTATTAAGAGTTAGACAAATAAACCTATCTGACCTAAGTTGATGAATGTTCGGCAGATAATAGGCTCAAACTATAATGGTTGATAAGACTTCAAAGTTGCCTAAAGGTTTTCCAGTTTAATTGACCAAAACAGCAGCCACTTTAGTACTGCAAGTCTGGTGTTTCATTTTCCATGGATACATGGAATCATACCCTAACATGGATAAGCAGCACGCTCAATGTTTCATCCCTCCACTGCCAGCACTAGTAATCTTGTTTATTTTCTTCATCAGTCTGTTACACAATCTGCTCCAAGCAGAGAATCTGTTAAATGCAATATCTTTTATATTGCTTTTCTTACTTGATAAATCAGGTTATTTATGATTTTGAGTGCTACTAAAGCTTCAATGGATTATGGAAATATATTGGACAGCAGTGCACACATAATATCTTAAAATATATAGGCTTGTATATCTAAAAGATATATATTATGGCCCAGAGATGGCCTTCGATGGGCAAGAAAGAAAATGCACCACGTTGTATAGACATGACAGGTAGGAGGCAGAAGACGCACACTCATAAAAGCATAAAACATTTACAATCTTTGTCTTTTTAATTATATGAATCAATGTTTCAGTACATAAAGGCCTTCTTCAGGAAAAAATCCTGGACTTGTCTCAATGACATACGTGCATTGTTTGGGACTGGTGATTCAAATCAATGAGTTCACAGGGCTGTTACACAAACAATACTTTATGTATTGTATTAAAAATTCAATTCTATATGTTTTATTCTCTGGAAAAATGTAAGTGTAGAACGATTTACATTTGGGTGCCTTAGCATAATGATTAAAAATTAATGTTGCCTTAAATCACCTACATGTGGAATATTTACATCAATATATCATTATCAGATTAATTTTGACAGTACCGTCTGATGGCCACAAAAAAAACACATGTAAGTCACGCAAAATGCACAAAAAAAAAACTTGTAAAAAGATAGAGCCTTAAACAAAACATAAAAACACGTAAAGATAACCTTGACTTACAGTACATAGAGACCAGGAGACAGGACTAAGTAATACTGACCCATTCTGTGTCACACATAACTGTTAGTATCTTCCAGACAATTCTTATCTCTGTAGCTCCTTATGAGGATTTTAATACACAGGGACTTCCATTGTTGAGAGCAATTCTCAAAGAAAACATCAGGGAGACAATAAAACACACGGCACAGAGACTGCACGGGAAACTCAAGGGAAAATATCAGAACAGAGATGCTGGAGCGATTTGCTTTCAGGGATTTCATTTTTGTTGCCAAGATCCCAGAGTGTTTTTAAAATAATAGTCTTTGTCATCAGCCACTCTCCCGAGCACGACACTGAAACCACACAAAAGAAGCGATGAGCATTTCACATCTCTAAATGTCTGTAACCAAAAGATGAAGTACCACTCTACATAACGCTTCACTCCCGGTGCCGGGTCACATTAATTAATGGGGTAATCTCCCTCTCGTTTTTTGGCTTAAACAGTTTCATGTGACGATTACCACTTTAACACGATGGATAAAAAGCTGTTTCAGGCCTCAAACTGGTGGCTTTATTAAAAGTACTGAGATTAAGTATCAAATGACTTTAACAACAGATTTAGGTGAAAGTAACGTGTGCAACCTTTGACAGTAACTACATTTACTTTTATTCTGACAATAATCAGAATTAGAGCTCAATCAGATTCCCATTAACACCATCAGAAAGAGGATGATCTCTCAGAAGGATACATGTTAAACATTTCAGAACCATTAAAAAGATAAACATTTGTCTTATTTTGTTTATTTCTTCCTGTTTTGGGAAACCTATAATCATTCCTATGTATGTTTACCAACTTGGGTTAAGTCCAAGTTGTCCCCCTAGGAAGAGTCTTTCTCAAGGGAAGGCTCACCTTCTGTTCAATAACTCCAGCAGTAGCGTATGTTTTACTTCAATGGACACACATAGCAGGTAACCAATACAAGTTCTCGCTTGAAATAGGTCCATCTGTATGAGATTATTTCTTTTGATGGAGTGCTGGATTTGGTGTATTGTACATATTACAGTAAGGCAATTTGTCTCGGTGCACCTGTTGTGATATTCCTTTAGGTTTTTTCTACATGAAATTCGAGTTTCTGTAGATATATCAGTAAGGATGATGAGACTGAGTACAGGGCTGTGGTGTGGGACTTTGTCACATGGTGTGAGCAGAACCATCTGCAGCTCAAAGTGTCAAAGACTAAGGAGCTGGTTGTGGATCTAAGGAGAGCCAAAGCACCAGTGACCCGTTTCCATCCAGGGGATCAGTGTGGACACTGTGGAGGACTACAAATACCTGGGAGTGCACACTGACAATAAACTGGACTGGGCCAAGAACACTCAAGCCCTCTACAGGGTGGGCCAGAGCTGTCTCTATTTTCTGAGGAGGCTGAGGTCCTTCAACATCTGCCAGACAATGCTGAGGATGTTCTATGAGTCTGTGGTGGGCAGTGCTATACTGTTTGCTGTTGCATGCTGGGGCAGCAGGTTGAGGGTAGCGGACGCTAACAGACTCAACAAACTGATCCGCAAGGCCAGTGACGTTGTGGGAGTGGAGCTAGACTCTCAGGTGTCAGAGAGGAGAATGCTGCCCAAGTTACATATCATCTTGGACAATGTCTCCCACCCACTCCATGACGTGCTGGTCAAACACAGGAGCACTTTCAGTGCAAGACTCGTCCCCCCAAATTGCACCACAGAACGCCGCAGGAAGTCATTCCTGCTTGTGGCCATGGGACTCTTTAACTACTCCCTCAAAGTGTCTAACACAGGCCCTTAGTTAGTTATTAAACTACACAGTGTAGTGCAATATTCTCTGTTTTACATTTATTCATTTAGCTGACGCTTTTATCCAAAGCAACTTACAATTGCTATATATGTCAGAGGTCGCACACCTCTGGAGAGACTAGGGATTAAGTGTCTTGCTCAGGGACACATTGGTGGATGGCTCGCAGTGGGAATTGACCCGGGTCTCTCACACCAAAGTCTTATCCATTGCCACGTTTTAATCAATGTGCAATATTCTCTGCTGCTTATTATTTCTTTTTCTAGATGTAATGTGTGCAACTGTAACACAAGAATTTCCCTTTGCCAATCAATAAAGTATTTCTGATTCTGATTTCTGACTGATATTTACCTGTTGTGAAAATACCTTTGGTATATTATAGCAAAATCAAATAAAATGGTACAATTTGGTCTTTAAGACAATTTAATTTTTTTAGGTCTCATTTGGGACAAGCTGATATGACATGTATTATTCCATTAAATCTCTAATATCCCACACATTTGGGAATAGCGCATTATCATTGACAATTCTGTCTTTTAGCCTCCTTCCTTCCAAATGTCATGTGGAAATATGTCTGCACCCAACTAAAGCAAGACCAGTAGTGTGGATGAGTATATGCCCCTGCATCAGCAAATCTCAGATACATGTTTATCTGGGTGTTTGTGCATACGAAATGATGTAAAGATGCACCAACAAAAACAAAACAAGAAACCCCAATAACAAAAATATGTATGTATGCAGCAGAGTACATTGTGATTTGGACCTACAGTGTATTCGTACTTACTATTTGTCCTTCTCCCTCCATTTTCCTACTGTGTCTAAAGGACAAATTAAATCAGTGGCAAACAGGTAGAAAGGTAAGGATAAAAAAACTGTTACTGTGTGTGTGTGCGTGTGTGTGTGTGTGTGTGTGGATACAGTACACTTGTCCATTTGTGTGAGCTGGAGAGAAACCAACGGAACAGAACTGGGACATTCAGTCGCAAAGCAGCAGAAATCTGAAACCAGGTCAGCCACTGATCCACTGAGAAACAGTTCCATATGTGACAGGTTGTCCACCCTTAATTAAGCTCTCAGATCTTCTCCATATTTTATCATGGTCATTCATATTCATCCTTACTGTAGTTGTGGATGTTGACAAGATTGTCTCCATTGAAAGAAAATGTTGACAAGTGCTTGTACAGTTAGGCACAATAAATCTCACAGCATGTATGTTGTACTTTGTTTCCATGTATTGTTGTACATGTTAACAATACCCATAACACTCACTAATGTTGTCTACATTGCGGTGGCACATTTTAGCAAACTAGTTAACTCCCATTATTTAGGGATATTCTAATTTTGTATCTATGTAACGTGAAACTTCAGAAAGCGTTCACTAAAGGTTGTTTTTTTCCCCCCTCCAGGTATGCAGTTTTTCCTTTTTTGTCGTACTACTTTTACTGCAAGTGGAGTTTTTGGTCAACCACTCTGGCTTCCGAAAATGTAGTAACAGAAAACATAATGGAACATATGACTTTTTAATGTATATTTTTTTCTTACGTTTGTGTGATACAGTAATAGATAGTTGAGAGAAGACCAGAAATCAGGATGACTTACACCAAAGATCTCCAACCAAATTCGAACCAGGGACATTAAAATTAGATGCTCCACATCTTAGACCACTAGGCCAGCGTGACGCCCCCACATCACATTTTATAACACAGAGTCAAAACATGCCAGCATGAGCTAAAAATCCACTGTTGTTGCACAATAAACACTGGCACCTAGGAGTTACAATAAGTGGCTATAGTTTTTCCACTGGACTGTTCTTACTGAATTATGCTGCAGATGACGGTGTAGACCTGTGTGTGTGTGTGTGTGTGTGTGTGTGTGTGTGTGTGTGTGTGTGTGTGACAACAGGGGGCTTGAAACGTCTTCACAGATAAACAGTCAGTGCCAACAGGGACAAGTGAGCCACTGCATACAGTAGCTGCTAATGTGTAGCATGCAGAGTTAATGTGGTAAATGAATGTGAAAACAGCCTTCTATCATTCTGCACTGTTAAAAGTCAAAACACCAAGTGAACAATCAGCACAGCCCATTTTTTGAGGGGAGGAAAGAAAATTAATTAGATGTTGTCAGACGTTCTGCGTTATTGCCCCAAGGGCCTGGCACTAAGGCAATATAAATATACTGTGTATTCATTTAAACACTAACAGCAAGACTGTCAGACAAACATTGGACTCACCCTCCTTTGATGTAATCCAGGAAGGTGTGCTCTGACTCCACATTGAATGACAACAAGGACACCTGAGGGGAAAAAAGAAGGTCCAACCAGATCTCATCTCTATCCGTCTCATGCTTGGTAATTAAGGAAAGCAAAATCTACCAATCTACACATTAACACTGACCTCTGAGCTAACCACCCACAAAATGACTTATCTACACAGAGTGATTTTGACGCCTGGGCAGCATATTAGAGGATGGATGGATAACTAGCCGCAGATTTTAATTACAGAGTCACCGCATACAGCAAGAGCAGCCAAAGTACTCAGGCAGTAACAAAGCTCTGGCTCGTTTCTAAACATCCATCACTACTCCTCACTAATACGACACAGACAAGAGTCCCTTTATGCATTACTATGGACTTGGTTATTCACCCTGTTTGAGGCCACAAAAAAAAGGTTCCCCATCTACTTATATTCACTTTCTGGATCAGAAGCCCTGAGACTGGGAATGGAACAAAAACATTTAACAGAGCTGAACTGCCTCATGCAATCCACTTAGAGGAAAAGTCCAGATGAATGCAAAAGCAGAGGAGGGCAGGGGTGTGAGTGCACAAGGAAATTTGCTCTTATCTCAGAACTCAAGACTCACCGTCCCGGAGTTGATGTATCTCTTTTTCTTTATTTTCTTCTTGGCATTCACCACCTGGTATGACAGCAGAATAGGAAAGAAGGGTAATGATAATGTAAACTTGGGGCACAATTCTTTTTATCCACCCCTGGGCAAGTAATAAATACATCTTCGTCCTCCTCCTCCATGTCTGTAAAGGTAATGGAGCATAGGGACTGAATCCAATAACTGCAGTAGGTGAGAATGAGATAGCATTGATCATGCCTCGCAGCAAGATACAGATTATTCAGGGGGATTTTTATAAGCACCTACACTGTGCAGTACATTTTACATACACATTACCAAGTTTGGGGATGGTGGAACACATATCTCTGTCCCAACTATTTACTTGTAATAAACAAAATGATAACCATATACAGACTGAATTACAAAGTATGCAAATTCACCAGTATAATGTATAATAATATTTAATGTGGGCAAACACATACAAATAAACAAATCTAGGTGTGATAAGTAAGGCGAGCTGAGAAAGACCGATAACAGAACTCCCTGCTTTAAATGAATGTTACATTAAGAGCTTGCAGCCAAAAGCATATGTGCAACACTAAGCCATCAAGGTCAACTATCTCTACTGCTTAATCTATGGGTCTGTGCGCAAACATAAAGCACAAGCCTGGAGGAAAATGTGCTGTATAATAAAGTAAAAGGTATCCCACTCTCTTCCTTTGTCCTCCTCCCTACGGCCTCCTCTCCTCCATTCTGCCTCTGTGGTTTCTGAGGCTACTCCTCAACTCCTCCAACACAGATGATGCCTCTTAGCATCCTGGTCATCACTCAGTCACTGCCGGGTTTCACATTACATCACACAGACATCACACTCAATTATCTGTGATCTGCTGTCATGTTGACCCTCATGGCGAATGTTTGCGGGCCCACCGTGCATGTCAGGATGAGCACACAGGAATTGAAACGCTGCAGCCAGTGACCTATGCTTTATTCGTCAACAGTCAAGAGGTGGCTTCATGTAGCTTTTGACCACATCTTGAAACTGATTCAAGGGCGGTGACCTGGCAAAGACTGCGTGAAGAAACTGCCATGTTTCAGTTTCTAATTAAAATACAGAAAGGTTTGGTGAAGGGTAATGGATGCATCATCTTCTGCCATGTCAGCAGTGTGAAAGGGCAACTCTGCATGCCACTCACCAATTCTGTCTCTCCCTCTCACTCTGTCTCTCCTTACCTATCCCCACCTAGCCACCATACTCTCTCTCTCTCACTCTCTTCGTTGGCCCTGTTCTTTCCTTAAGCCACCTCCATGACTAATTCAGAGGCTAATGTAACATGGCAAGTGTTTTAATGAGCAGGGAGCGATAGCAGCCTCCCAGCGCCTAACAGTAATACCCAATCTGACCCTCCAAGGGCCATCCAAAAAAAAACTTTAATCAGCAGCACAGGTCTGTTGTGTTACCATTTGTATTCTCACCACAGAAACACCCTTCCTCATCTGGTCTGCTGCAACACTTAACCTCTGAGATGTTTGATTCACTGTAGGGTGAGGAGAGACAGAGGAGGCAAGCTGGTAATATCAATTGGCCACAACTGTGGCTCGTACAACCATAACCAAAGTCATTAAACTTTGAATAACAAGACCTTGCTGAGCCAAAGGAAGCACTAATTTGATTTTAAATCTAAGCAGGTTTCTCACACTGGCACCAAGAAATGGAGCTTAGGTTTGTTTTTGTGCCCTGGCAGAATAAGCTTTATCCATAAGTGCATCCGCACCTTATTCATTAATAGGTTGCTCACTGCTCTGTCCAGCCACAGTATGCACTATGTGCTTCACTTGACTTGAAACATGTGGGCATGGCACAATGTGGACGCACAAAAATCTTATATTGCATTAACACACATATACATATATATATATATATATATATATATATATATATATATATATAGTTTACAATCAGATCAGTTCAATACCCTGCTTCGTCAGGCGTACTTGAGCACTTAGGCTTAGTGTATGAATGTGTGTGAATGGTGAATGCAATGTAGTGTAAAAGCACTTAAGCTGATGATACACAGAGCAACTTTTAGAGCAATGGTGCTGGGCAATGCTTCCGTCAATGTTAATGAGTAAAGGTTACTATTGTAATACCCTTCCCCCATCACTCTGCCACCCGCCCCACCTCACCACTATCCGTTCAAAACATAGTCGGACTTGCCACCAACAAAATTGCCCAGCAACATTGCTCAAAAAGTTGCCACGTGTATCATCAGCTTTGGAAAGGTGCTATACAAATATGGAGCATTTACATTTAGAACAACATTTAGAACAACATTTTTCTGGATAAGTTTAGATAGAGTCTTAAACAAGGTTTTAAACAGAGTTAAACTATTAGTCAAATAAAATGTGTAACTACAAGCACCGTTTAAAAGAAGGTCCTCTGCTCTGAGGGGAAACAGAGAGGGCAATGACAGTATCTCCACTCACCTCGTAGACATTTAACTGGCTCTGGCCGCGACACAGGTCTTTGTAGCTGCTGATGAATTCACCGATGAAATCGTGGCTGGAAAAAAAAGAAAAAAACTGCATCACATACTGTTCATTCAGATACGGGAGGCACCACCCTGAGAGGGAGAAGATAAAAGTAGCTGGAGGAATTACACTGCAGCCACTGATACACAGTTGGAATCTGTATTATAATCAGTTAATGGAAAAATCTATAGCAATTACGAGGAAAAGATTATGAATGTGATGAAAATGTAATTTATGAAGGAGTAGAAACTTCATAGAGACAGTGGTGCAAGACAGTGGGGAAAATTTCATAAATGACAATCCATTACCTCCCGTCTCTGTCCCAGTCATACACCTCCACCTTGATTGTCCTGTACAACATATCAAAAGAGAGGATTTGTGTGTGTGTGTGAGCATATTTATGTAACTACCTAAATGTCCTTGAGGAGATACTTCACAGAGATCATTTTTGAAATGATGCAGCAAAAAACAGGCTATTAAAGCGTACTAAATCAATAAAAGCGAATCTGCTCTGTGTATTGCATGCAAGAGATGCAAATGGTTGTGACTCCAGTCTTCCCTGTGTTTTTCCCTTTCCCCAGTGTCCCTTGTGTGTTTTTGTCTGTGTGTGTGCTGTGGGGGAGGTGCTTATTCACTTTCCCTCCTGGCTCCCGGTTACCTACTTATTACACACACCTGCCTCTCATTAAGCTCATCACGTCGCAGTGTATCGACCTCGGTTCAGCTATTCATCACCAAATCGTTTTTCTGCTGTAATAACGCGCTTCAGGCTTCTCGCATTACTTTGTGGTTCAGTATTTCCTTGTGAATTTTTTCCTCATGTGATTCTCCCCACCTAATTATGTTTCTTCTTGTGCTTCAGGACCACACCACTCCGCCTGCCTGCTTGCTCTCAACCAGCTTTCCACCAACCATTTCATGCAAGCCACACCATTCCTACTCACTCATCCACCCAGCTCCGGTCTCCTCAGCCATTGCTAAGTCCTCTTCTCTTGCCTTTGCCTAGCTGCCTCTCTGCTCGCTCCATCTACATTCCCCTTTCAATAATGCATTTTTTTTAAATTCATCTACTCCAGAGTTTGTGTCTGCTGTGAGGTCCAACCCTGCAACATGATAACATTTCTGAGGATCTAATAAGGGTGATAAAAATGAGTTAGAAGCTGGACTGTGCTGCAGACCGAGACAGGTCAGTTTTTAAAATACATTAGCTATAATGAAAATCATTTAACTGAGACTGAGGTTGATACACATCCACAAAGCATATGTGATTTCTGTCAGTCTTTCAACCAAAAAAGCAAAAGAAGTCTTTTTAGAACGGATTGGTAAACTGCCCTGAAGGATTTTAATGAATTGTTTACAAGTGAGTTTGTGTTTCTCACAGAAGAGAGAGCAGGTTGATAGAGTTGCCAAAGGTTTGAGTAAAGCATTTCCCTGCACATGCCAAAGATAGAAAGCTAACAACCTGGGAGGGAGCATATTTTGCAAGTTCCCAAAATAAGTTGGAAGGAGAGAAACCAAATAAGTAAGCCTGAGAGAATTCAGTGAGAATGAGGAAAGTGCTTCCACTCTTCTTCTTGATCTGACGGAAAGATGAGTGGATTGTCCCCCCCACCCTTTCAGCTGCTGTCAATCATGTGTCAATGGGTCCAGGAGGAGGCAAGGTGATGGAAGGCTGCCCTGTTATCCTGACTTGAACTCAGTCCACCTGCATCTAATGTATTTCCCCTCTTAACAAACGTGTGTGATCCGTGTAGTTCAGGGAGAGATAAAGAAAGTATTGCACTGTTAATCTGTGTTAAAACCAGTTGCTTTCTCCCTCTAAATACTGAGACAACATAAGACCCAGTCAGCCATTTTTTTTTCTGAGTCAGAGTGAAAGAATATTCAAATCATCTTCGTACTCTTGACTACCAGGCAAAAAAAAACTAATGTGTTTTGACACTCAGGGCCAGCGTGGCAGATGATTCCCCAGTGATGTGTCAGTCAACATCAATTTTCTCTAATGTCATTTTCTCGAAACAAATGATGGGGGTCATGAGTGGCAATGATCAAACCAACAGGTGATGATGCAGGGAATTAGTTCCTGGATCAATTCTATTTCGTCTCCTGCACCCCACTGCATGTTGGAGTGGAAATGGGAAAGAATTCCCTTTCTAAATGCTATTAGAGCCAGATGATTACAACAGATTTGACAGATTCACAAGAGCCGAAAGACGTGACTAAAGAGAGGGAGTAAACACGATCACTCGTGTCTTAGATTTACATGGCCACGGAGGAAATATGAAAAGCAAAACAAGAGGCTTTTCGCTCTTCCACTTGTCTCCTTCTCTATGCCTTTTGCTCTGGACTCTTGTCTCTTCTTTGCCTCTTGTGAATGTGTCCTTTTTCCAGGTCCTTGTGGTGGAGGTCTTTCCGGATCCATATTTTTTATATAATTTTGCAATCTATCTACCAAATATTGTTATTCTGTTCTTCCATAGTGTATTTACAATATTTGTGTTTCTGTCTACTTGAAATCTATTGTCCTTCCTGAGGTTTGTTCCCTTTCTTATATTTTTTAGGATAGAGGGTGTCCTATGTTGTACAGATTGTAAAGCCATTTGAGTCCATTTTGAGAGTCATATAAATTAAATTGACTTGAAAACATTTAAAAGAGCAGAAGGAAAATCACAGTGGCTGCATAAATAATCTCCATTATTTATAAAGTACAAAGGGCTTTTGATTTGACAAATGCCTGAGTCAAATAATTTGAAAGCCTCAAAATCATTGCAAGTACTCTGGGTCAAACTGCAATTATTTAAGATCATTTAAAATGCGATATGTTGAGAATGAGAAGATTTCAAATTGCCCTGGCTCTGCTGTGGGAAAGAACACGTCAAAAAAACAAACTGTAGATATTTCACACAAAACAACCCTAAATTGGCGTAGATTTATCTGGCCATCAAAACCCTCAAAAGGAATCACGCATTTTTCATGCTTCCACTCCATCTGTCTGACCCAATTAGCTTCTCCAGGCAGGTGAGCAGAGCTGCGATCAAAGTGAAGAACCTCTGTTGATACCCAGCGTGTTGCAGAGGGCGAGGTTTGACATGTTCTTTGACGACTTCTACACACTCTCCTGGCTGCCTGGGTCTACACACTTTTGTGCTTATGCACACACACACACACACACATACACACATAGCTGGGCTCCTCCGTTGTTCCAGCCACCTGTCAACATCTATAGAATGACAAGTACAGCCTCGCTTTCTCCCTCTCTCCTCTCATTTTTTATTTTTTCCTGCCAAAACTCTTTCTCCTCCTGAGGTGTCCCGCGAGGCCCTTTGGTCTGAGGAGATTCAGATAAGATAGGATATGCCACTGGAGCAGCCAATTTTCAGAAACTTAAAATGCTCTGAAAATGCTCTTGCCAGTCGAGGGCGAATCAATGAACATCCAGGCAAAGGAAGCATGTATTCAGAAAGAGGCCTATAATAATTCCCTACTTCAGATGGAGAAGTAAAACAATGGTAGAAAATCAATGGTGTCTAAATTTGAAGCACCCAAGCCATTTTTAGTACACCACATATTGAAACTCTGCATGGTTTTGATCGCCGCTGGAAAATCACACTCCCATCTGAGTATGTGTGAGTGTGCACCACACTTTATCGTACATGATCATTCATCCTACCTGTCATAGTCTCCGTTGCAAAGCGCTCTGACAGGGATGGAGAAGGGCTGCCACACAGGGTTCAGCGTGTTCTTCACCACTTCAGTCTTGTGGCAGATGGTGAACCTGGAGAGGCAAGTCAACAGACATATTAAATCTTAAAAGACTTCTTCTCGCAACACTTTGCTTGTCTGTCTGAACTTATCTTTATGGCTGCAGATTTCAAGGGATCTCAATCTAATTCTCTTTACCTTGGTTCCCTTCCTCTTTGATGTCCACGCCCTCCTGCCTGTCTTTGATAAGCTAAAATGAAAAACCCACTGAGAAGCAGAAGAAAAAAGAAAACAAACTCACGTGCCATCCTCGTTGCTTCTGTAGAAGACCATGAAGGGGTCTGACTTTCCAAAGAAGTCCTTTTTATCCAGTTTGTTGGCACAGAATTGCATGGTGGCGTAATCCTACAGACAGAGAAAAAAAACGGAGAATCAGAGAAATGAAAAGACAAAAAAGTAAAGTAAAAGTAAAATCCATGCTTCTGCCTCTGTTTGCCTCCTGTTGTTTGTTTATACATGCTGTGTGCCAAGATATAAAAGCACTGAAGCACCAAATAAAAGCAAAGTGCTGACTGAATTCTAATAAGGGCACTGCGAAAACCAGCCAGTGGGCTCTAGTTTCCAAAACCTGCAAATGCATTCATTACCATTTCTTTATTATGCAACTCCTGCATAACAACAGTGGATGGGATAAGGGATATCAAATTGAAAATACCTTGTTGTGCTGAATATAATCATACTAACAGTATGAGACCATGCAGAGGCACAGAAATGGATTCTAAAACCCTGCACATGGAGGAGGGGGGGTTGTGTACCAAAAGGATGTAGAGGGTATGAGTGCAGCTAATGATACATTAGAAAGGCTGGTATTACCATAATTATACTCATTTAGGCAGCATTTCAATGTGCGCTGCCATTATAAGGACAATAAGCATTCTCCATAATGCTCTTGGTTCCAGATCGTCTCCCTGTGGTCAAGGTATTAGTGTGCATTGTGTAATAATGAGGGTGCACAGGGGGCACAGACTGGACAGGTTAATGTCCACATCAGAAGAAACTCTGCAAAGTGTTCCCCATCCCTGACAGCCTTTATCTCAATGCTGCATCTGAGTATTTTTTGAAACCTTTCGGACCTCCAACATTCCACATATGCAAGTCAAGTGTCTCATCATCATATCTAAATGCGTGAGATGTGACACCAGAAGAGATTCAGAGCCTTCACCTTGCAAAAAGAAGAGCTGCCCTCCTGGGCTCTTAGGTTTTGAAGTGCAGCTATTAGATCTGAATCAGCACAGTGCTGGGCAGGGCCTCTATCGATTACTTTGACCCACATCAGTGTGGTGCGCTCTGCCTCTGAGCAGCCTCTCACTAACCCCCATTATACCACTTCATGCCTTGGCCACAGCCACAACACAGACTAGCCTCTTTCTCTGAGGCAACCGCTGAGAGAAAGATAGATGCCGCTGCGTAGATATGTAGTAAAATAACTCTCAAGAGTATTTTCCTGAAAATTCAGCTAACTTGATTATTGCAGTTGTTTCCCATCATAGTTTATGGTTCCAATCAACACTGTGAAAATGTTGAGAGAGAAAGCAAAGAGCTGCTTAAAAAAAAGCCACTGGTGGCTAAATGAAGCCGGGTTGTTGTGTATCTACTCTACTGTCATTCCCTACTATCATTTTCAGTTATTATTAGTATTTTCTAACAATCCTACAATGTAGGTAGAGCGCACATTAATGGAAGATTGTTTTTTTCCAATTTGTGTAGTTGGATACGGATCAGCCAAGTAACAGAGCCATCCACTGCGCAGTTTGTACCTGAGATGCGTCAAGCTCTCCCTTGATGGCTTTTCATGAGAACATCTAATTTACCAAGTTCCCACTGTGGCTCATTTTGTAGATTTAAAAAACCAACACATCATGTTAGAGGAGTTTGCTGAGGTCAGTTATCCAAGCACTTAAAAATACAGGCATCCTATAACTGTCCTACTTAGCCCTGACACAGCCTCTACAATTACACCATCATGGCAACACAGTGACTTGAGCCTTCATTAGGTAACAGATAACACATACCCACTTTGGTGCCTAAGCAGTGTCCTCTCATTAAGTGGGGAAAAAAGGCAGAACATTCATTTCAGCCACTGAGGTTTAAGAGCAGCAGGGGAATAGTGAGTGCAGTCTATATCCGTCTTTCCACTTTTCTGCTCTACCAAGATATCGTTGTATGGGGTAAGTGGCAGAGCAATTCACACCATCACTTTCAGAAAGTTGGACTGGTCGTTCAAGGATTACAAAGCAAACCAGACAATAGTTCAATTCAGGTTACGCAAGCTTATGGCATCCGCAGGATCGCATACTGTAATGAATCACAAAATGAATCATGAGTCAGAGGATTTTATTAATCAGAAATGAACACAATTCCTTTGTATGCTTCAGCCATCACTCCACTCATTTGCGTGTTTGTCTAATATGGCCGTAAGCCTGTAATGGAATAGATGGTTATGATCTGAGCAAATAAAATTAAAAAATGGGTCTTTTACTGCTGTCATATGTAAAGTATTGTGTGGTTTGCTTAGATTTAAATCAGCCAGAGCTGTGGCTGGACCGTGAGGAAGATTTGAGAGAGCCAGCCGATGCTTGGCATGTCATATGTGCCAGAGATAACGACAGCCAAGAGGAAGCCTTTGATCCATTGCAGAGGCTGTTGCTCTTTCTAATGATACCTGGCAAATCCTCGACGAAGGTGAGAGCCAACGCGCCTCCTGGTTAACAGTCCCTGCAGAACCCAGTCGATTCTCACTCTGCTGGTTTCAGTTTCCCCAAACAAGAGTTGCAGTGTTTACTTCAGGCAAAGCAGCAACTCTGCAGACTCCATTTATTGGTCACAGGTGGATTACAGAATAAACACCATCCACATGGATGGTAGCAATTCCAAACTGCTACAATTCACAGGTGTGGGACTTGTACTGACAGCAGGGCCTTCAGACTAACAATAATATGCCATTTCTCTCAGTTTCCTGTTCTTTACTCAAACCTGAGGTATTTCCAATCAGGGTCAAATTCTGTGTAAACAGGGCAGGTCTGGAGTGACATGTCAAGCCAGTGTCTCTCTAATTGAGTCTGGGAGAAAGGAAATGGTCATTTGTACCAGTAATGATCATTTGCATTTATATTACAAAACCGCTTCTTGAAGTGGTGCTTTGCAATGATTATGCTTACTCCTACCATCGCAGATTCAGTGCATCTGATGACTCACAGAAGCCCTCGAATGATTGTGAGCAGTGACACTTCAATCCAGCAACGAACAAATCAGTAATGGTTATCATGACAGTTTTATTATCAGCATGGCTTATCTGTCGCCCTCTAAAACTGTTTAGTTGTCAGGAAATTAATGACGCTATTAGTAAAAAAAAAATCAAGCACAACTACTGTTAAACCAGGTGCTTCTTACTCAACATGTATGACTGGGAGTTACAGAGCTTTGAATAATTAGATGCTTACATGCATTAGGATATTGTAAAACATTTAAACAATAGTTGCAGCTCAGTGGCTTTCTTAATAGCCTCAGAGGGAGGCCAGTTGTACTGGCCGATAAGTCTTGCTTCTTTCTCCTGCTTGGCTGGCAGCAGTATAATGTGATTATTTACTATCTTCATTTAGCAGTGTGGCGAGAAAGCCAATGGGCATTAGTGGACAGAGGTTATTAATGCCGACTCATAGATTAACACACCACCCATAGAAGGAAATGCCTGTTTTAGTGATTGGAATGATGCCAGGCTCATTAAAAAGCCATTCAAACTCACAGCATATTCACTGTGTACACAATTTCCCAATGACAAACACAATTGCATGGTGGCATGGCATATCCTGTTGGTTTAGTTGGACGGTTATGATATAATATATCTTACTGAAGTCAAGGCTATTAAACAGCCACTTCACTTCAGCAGGCTTGTGAACATTGCTATACATGCATTGTGTTACCATACATCACCATTTCCCCACAGTGTGTCACATACAATTTCACAGTGACATGCCATAATCTATCGAATAAAGTAAATATGTTTTATTAAGCTCTAATGTGCTGTTGTTAAAGGGCCCATTTCAAAATAGATCAGAGGACATTGCAAAACATTTATTATGAAACCTACAGTATAATCAAATTAAAAAAGATACTGGTTAAAACTTTTTAGACTTACTCTGCAGTTTCCCAGCTCCTCAGCGGACAAGATGATGGTCCCACATTTCTTCCCAGGTATGCCACTGTGAAAACAAACACATTTTATTCACTCTTACAACAACAATTGTTCACAGCAAAACCATCCATTCAATAAATGTGAAGGTTTGTGGATTAAGGCAACATTATGTAGTAATTTTATCTTAAGATAATAGCTTCTAAATCATGATTTTGATGTTAACACTGACTTGTAATAAGGTGAATGGCGTCATGGCTACAAAGAGACAGACCGGGTAAGAGCGGGCAAGAGTTGATATCGGACTGGCTTTTACTCAGTGGCTTAAGCTAAAAGTCCTGAAAGTTTGCAGGACAGATGCCGAGCTGGCCTTCTTGCTCTTGGACTAGTAAGTAATAACTTATTAGCTGGCTTGCTATGTCTTGTGTTGTTGCACTTGCTTAATGTTTGGCTCTGTTAGCAAAGTTTTTGACATGCAAATCATAACAAATGCATTTACAACAGCAGTGGTTTACACTCTAGGGAAACTGTAGGGGCAAAAAAACACCAAATCTTACATAATATTGCTTTAAATGGCATTGAGAAACACTATTAAATTCATGCAATGTAGCCCACAAACTGCATATACCTCTTATCTAAATTTCTGAACCAATGTTGGTGAGTCTAGTTATCTTGGGGTTATCGTGGGGTTCGTATTACAGAAACTTCCTAATCGGAAGATCCTATCCTAACTGCTTGGTAACCACAGCAATAAGGCCATTACAGATTAACAGTGCCGTAAATCTTAAATAAACTCTAATAACTTTAGGATAACTGTTAAGCTGTCCTAACTTTATTTGTCCACCAGGTAGTGTTTGCTAACTCGTTTAAGCTGCTCTTTTATTGCTTTTACAAAATCAAAAAAATGTCAACAGGTGGGAACTTATTGATTCTACCGATGTGTTTGATGACAATAGAAAGGCTGTAGGCGATGTAACGCTAGATAATGTCTCATAACATAATCTGAAGGCTTGATGTAACAAAAGTATCCTAATGCAAGATTTTGATAGAAGGAGATCGTTAAAGTCAAATAAAATACATAAAAAACATGATGACATTAGCCAGCAGCCTATTATTTTTACCTTCATTATTAACTTTCCCGAGAAGAGTACGGGTTTCTGCCAGGATCAGTGAGGGAGCACAGGAGGAGCCCGCACTGGTTTTCCTCTGCTCTCTGGATACAACAGCTGCCTTTCTCTTTGTATCACTTGTAAATGGACTTATTGACTGGGTCCGCTATTTTAGCCCACTCACTCTCGCCAGAGTTAAGCATTACTTGAATTTGGATTACTCGAAGGAGGTTACCAACACCTCTAAGTCATCTGATTTTAAGTTCAATGATAGTTTGATTCATTAACAAAACTACCGCAAAAGATTAAAAGCCTTTAGCTCGCGTGATGAGAAAAGTGGCATTGGTCGCTAGGTATACATAAAAGTTGATAACCGATGTTGGATTGAGTATTTAGGATTTCCTAACCTGAGATAAGACAGGATGAAGTAAGATAAGATAGGATTCCTAAAGTTAGTTAGGATTTGCTTCTGTAATACCAAATTGGGAAAAATCTAATCTTAGACTCTTCCTATCTTAACTTAAGACTTAAGATAGGAACTTTCTGTAATACGGCCTTCATTTAAATCAACCGGAGCTGCAGCTGAACTGTTCTGAATCTGAGCGAGACTCCACAGTGTTCTCACCTCCTGTATGCCATTTCCACAAGAGAGCATACCGGACACTTAAATAATAATAATTAGAACGATTAACATTCATAAGACTTTTTCTGCTTTCACACTTTACATTTCAGGCTGATAATGTGGGGTTTTTTACATAGAAATTACAGCTTTAATACAATAATCCATTACAGAAGGGCAAAGTGGCATTAGAGTGACAGTCTGACAACTCTAATGAGCACAAAATTTAGTTTCACCGCTGTAGACTGAATCAAAATAAGTTATAAATACTGACTCTTGAGGGTTTTAGTACAATGTGGAATAAAACAGCTGAAACAGAAAACTCATCTGATCCCTGTTTGCCAGCACCACATTGAGACTTTAAAGCTCTGAAAGTCTGCACTTGTTTACTGCTGATTCCCGCTTCAGCAGATGATCAAGACGTATCATAGCACACAAGAGGTTCCCTGCGTGTCTGTGTTTCAATGCATCACCTCTTCAGAAGCTTGCCAATCCGGCGCAAAACAAAAACACAGACAACTTTGCTCCAGAGTTTGTCCTAAATGTTATTTGGCTGTATTTTCTGAAGCGGAACAAAATGAGATTTATTTCGATATCCAGTCTCGCCCACTATGCATCCACTGAAGCTGTGAGGAGAAGGCAGAGAGCCCATTCCATCCGACCCAGAGCAAGACAGAATATCTACTTTCCAATCATGCAGCAACACATAAGCTGCTGACACTCCTGTCATCTTTTTGGATAAAGAAGGAAATTACACAGGAGTCCTGCTGTGGCCTTAGCAGGATGCCAATCATTAGAAGGTCAGTCTTGCTGCAGATCCTCATCAAGCTGTGACAGTTGATCTGACTGGCAGTTACGCTGGATTCCATACTGCTAAATGGTAGGCAGTCTCTGACAACGGCAGAAGACAAAAATGATCTAAAGCACAAACCTACAATGGCTGAACATACAGCAATTGGTTGACAGTAATGACCAATAATCCCTTTAAACTGACTAAAATGAGATCCAGTGATTGGTAAAATATCAGCTCCAGACAAGTTAAGATGCACCACCCTGCTCAAATCTCTGCTGCTGAGACGAGAGCCGGTACCAAAAGGGCAATGGGCTTTTAAATTAGGCATGCATTATTGAGTGCAGCATTTTCTCTGGCAAAGACTAGTTAACTTGAAGAGCAACCAAGCACTGAATGGATAAATACAGTTCCTGTCTGAGGCACATGAGTTCCTTTTTATTGCCCAGATTGACATATTTTCTGCTGGTTCTAACAGCTTCTGTAGTGAAATGTGACTGCTGCTGATATGAAGTGTCCTGCATCAAGAGGCCTCAGCACTCATTCACTGAGGGTTTCTTAGTGGGAAAACGCTTTGATGATGAAATTATGTGAAATGCGCTGCTGTGGTCCTCTTTGCTGCACTATCTGCTGTGAACAAGGCCTACAGTGTAACTGCTCTAAGGAACGGACAGGCTTTAATCAGTTGGTCATGTAAAATGTGTCATATTTATTTCCACTGATTCTGCTGCTACTCAAGCATTTGAATATTCACATAACAGTCAAACACCATAAGGGTATTTTGTTATGTTTAGCAAACAGGCAATCCCCAGCTAACCATCTCATGTCAACAAAACGATGTGACAGCATCGATGTATCAGGTTACATCATGAAAGACATGTATACAATATGTTTTTAGTCTTTTTTTCTGTATTTTGCCACAACTTTGTCACATAAAGCCAATTTATTCTTCTGCGTCAAGTCTACAACATCGTGAGCATTTACACTTGTGCATTGGTGTCTGCGTCTCTGCAATTACACCGACAAAACGCTAGTTAGAGGTGTGCTTTCTATTTTCCACTGTCAGCTGAGCCAGCTAACTCCCCCCCCCAATGAAAATAATATTCATGGGCTCTAGACTTTCCAAATGTTATTGGACCAAATGGATCAAGTACTGACGGCGAAAAATTTTCGCAGAGGTTGTGACAAAAAAAAATGTACCACTGTTTTATAGCCGCTGGTTGGCCACTAGTAATAAATTGAAGAAATTGGCTTTAAAGCACGGAGCACTTCCTGGGGGCTTGGAGGAAATGTGATGCTACCAAACCAACCAATCAAATTTCTTACAGCCTATAGACATTTGTGGAGAGGTGTGGCAGAGATTCGACACAGAAGTACAAATTGGCCTTAAGGCCCAATCTCAATATACAGATATATATGTGTACATCTGTAGCTAAGGGACAAAAAAGTAGTATTGACCAATCATGTTGAGCTTTAGTTGCATGCAGGTAAACAATCTGTAAAAAGCAAGAGTCAGAACACCATGGCCGAAATGCAATCTCTGCATCTCTCTTTAGCTTTTAATCAATCTTTTTAAAGATGTATCTGCATTCAAATCGTCTTCAGACAATAGCCAAATGGTTCTGAGATTGCTATTTGGACTGTAAACAATGACTGACGCATGGAAGTGGAACCTTGTCCCAAATATCTGCTGGCCACACTAGAAGATAAGTACATTAGTTACGTCAGTTGACTTAAGTTGAATACATTATGTTGATTTTCTCTCTAACATTCATTTATTAAATAACACACTGTCTGCACAAAATAAGTCAGTAGAGACTAAATGGCATGAAATGACACTTAAATAGCAAAACAGGCATTGTGATTACCTGCAAAATGACTTAAGACATGACGGTGTGTTATTCATATGGTGTTTGATGATACCAGGCCTGGCGGAGATATGTACTCTTGTGCACTCTTCTAGTTAATTATAAGTTGGTGAAAGTTTAACTGAGGTTCACATCAACAGATGTAATTTTAATAGTTACTGCAAAGTTGTGTTTGAAACACAGAAGCAAAAACAGAATGGAACATGTGTTAATATCAGCTGACATTTGGTGCTTAACACCACTGAAGAACAGTGTAGACTCAAGCCGTGCGACTGCTTGAGTCTACATTACTGTTCACTCTGCCCTCAGAGGCTATTACAGAAGTTCCAAGTACACCTTGACCTTAGCTCTACTCCTACAGTCAGGCAAAAAGTTCCACTTTAACACAATGAGTATTAGTCCAATAGGCATACCGCAATTTACTAAGCAAATTAATTTAGCCCAGAGGAGGATCCCTTTCCATTTTGGATACAACTTGAACTTTCTTCAATAATGTCAACACTGGCAGCTTGCCATGCTCCTTAGCCACACTACTGGGAAGGCAGTAAGAATAGCAAAAGCATTGGTATATTGTACATTTCAACACTTTCATTCTGTGCCACAGGGTCTCAAATTATGTCAAACAACAAAGGACTGAAACATGGATTAGATTTGTATGCAATGTATGTATGTAAGGTCAAGTACAGTATCTCACAAAAGTGAGTACACCCTCACATTTGTGTAAATATTTGATTATATCTTTTCATGTGACAACGCTGTGGAAATGACACTTTGCTACAATGTAAAGTAGTGAGTCTACAACTTGTATAACTGTGTAAATTTGCTGTACCCTCAAAACAACACATCACACAGCCATTAATGTCTAAACCGCTGGCAACAAGTGAGTACACCCCTAAGTGAAAATGTCCAAATTGGGCCCAAAGTGTCAATATTTTGTGGCCACCATTATTTTCCAGCACTGCCTTAACCCTCTTGGGCATGGAGTTCACCAGAGCTTCACAGGTTGCCACTGGAGTCCTCTTCCACTCCTCCATGACAACATCACGGAGCTGGTGGATGTATGTACATGTACATGTTTACATTCATGGTTCCCTCAATGAACTGTAGCTCCCCAGTGCCGGCAGCACTCATGCAGCCCCAGACCATGACACTCCCACCACCATGCGAGACTGTAGGCAAGACACACTTGTCTTTGTACTCCTCACCTGGTTGCCGCCACACACGCTTGACACCATCTGAACCAAATAAGTTTATCTTGGCCTCATCTGACCACAGGACATGGTTCCAGTACTCCTTGTCCTTAGTCTGCTTGTCTTCAACAAACTGTTTGCAAGTTTTCTTGTGCATCATCTTTAGAATAGGCTTCCTCCTGGGACAACAGCCATGCAGACCAATTTGATGCAGTGTGCGGCGTTTGGTCTGAGCACTGACCGGCTGACCCCCCACCCCTTCAACCTCTGCAACAATGCTGGCAGCACTCATACGTCTATTTCCCAAAGACAATCTCTGGATATGATGCTGAGAGTGGAACCTGTCCTGTTTAACCGCTGTATGGTCTTGGCCACCGTGGTGCAACTCAGTTTCAGGGTCTTGGCAATCTTCTTATGGCCTAGGCCATCTTTATGTAGAGCAACCATTCTTTTTTTCAGATCCTCAGAGAGTTCTTTGCCATGAGGTGCCATGTTGAACTTCCAGTGAGCAGTATGAGGGAATGTGAGAGAGATAACACCAAATTTAACACACATGCTCTACATTCACACCTGAGACCTTATAACACTAACGAGTCACATGACACCGGGGAGGGAAAATTGCCAATTGGGCCCAATTTGGACATTTTCACATAGGGGTGTACTCACTTTTGTTGCCAGCGGTTTAGACATTAATGGCTTTGTGATGTTTTATTTTGAGGGGACAGCAAATTTACACTGTTATACAAGTTGTACACTCACTACTTTACATTGTAGCGAGTTGTAACAAGTGTAATTTCTTCGATTTTGAAAATACATCGATTTGCATAACGTGCATCAGCTGGTCACTGCACCCGGTCAAAAGCAGGAATTCCCCTGGAGAACAAGCTGCAGCTAAGAAACCTCGCCTTTGACCATCTAAAGTTTGGAAGTATTTTAGACAGGGACAGCGTGGCGCTCTGTGAGCTTTGTAAATCAACTCGAAGCGCTTTGTCAAGATGGCAGCAAGACAGAACCGCGTTTACTTTTGTCCACAGACAAGCACAAAATACTAGTGTTATCAACACAATGAATGTGATTCTGTAGTAGTCACTTAAAATTGATTTTCTAAATGTTTCCTCATAGCCACCTAGTTAAAAGTAATTTCTGCATCGCTGTTGTCAGGGTAAGGTAACGTTACACCTGTGGTCTAACTAACATTACAGTTGTTGTTGCAGTCTGTAAATTGTCTAAGTTATTTTTATTTATTTGCCAATGATTATCTTACTGCATATTACCCCAGTGATGAAATAAATCCATGTCATAACCATTTTAAGTTGTAAGTAATGTATTTCAGTAAAAATACAGACTCTCCAGTTCAGGGAAAGGGCTGACATACAGTGTTTAAATTAATCAATCATAAATTAATGTATCATAGCAATCCTTTTTAATTTGACGTTCAGTATTTTTTCTGATCTGACAAGTAGTGTCTGTTATTATTATTATCATATCACAGCAGTGATATGGAAATTAGACACATTTTTAAAAATGACACTCTTATGATTATTCTAGTGTCTTTAATGTCTCTTTTTTAGGATTATGACTGAATAAAACTTTGAATTATTAATAGGCAAGGTTTTTATATTTACTTTTGGATAAATTAATTGTTATATTAATCAAGTATTATATTATAATATTAATAATATTATATTATATATTATAATCTTAAGAATAATCATAAATAAATTAGTCGTTAGATGAATCTACTAGTTGAATAAAGTTTTGTTAGGTGCTTTGAAACTTCGTGGTGCCTATCAACAAAGTAAAATAGAAGAACATTTTAATTTCATATGATTGACATATGATTGGTTAAAAAGGTCAAATCTAAATATTTTATAAATTTTGTTAAGGCTGCGGGACATTCCCATCTCCAAACAGGCTTGAGGTAGGTTTCTCAGGCTGAGTGCATTAACAACCTTACGTTTACTTGAATAGAAATTTAAGCACTTGTGCAATTATATTACTTACTTTCTTTAAGATATAATGCACCTTACAGTTAAGAGTAACAATAGCAAAGAATTAATAACAACTAAATTCAGCAACTAAAGTGCTGACAGTTGAATTGAGTTTTGATGAGGTGGTCTTTTCAGGGAACACAGATGACAGCCTGTTATCATCCGTGGCTTGTGTGCTTCCAGGGAATGATTAATTGGATATAATAGGCATTAAGGCTTCTGGCAGGAATCACATGCTAAGTAGCTATGACTTAACACAATTATTTTTAATTCCTTTCGTCACTTGCAGGCTTCCTTTGGCACTCAGCAGACACTGTGCCATATGGTCCTGACCAATCCAATGCCAGTCCATGATGTGTATGGTGCTGTCTGAAAACCCAAGCGGGCCTCATCTTTAGCTTCATGTCAGTGAGGCTACCTCCTCTGCTGTTTCTCCTCTTCAACAGAAACCCAGAGGATCAAACAAAACATCATGAAGAAAGCACACAGAGACAGAAATGAAACAGGGCCTTGTTGCAGAGTGGCTTTCTTTACACAGAAAGAAACGGAAGGAAGAGGTGCTGTCATGCTCCTAGCTCATACTGACACAGAGAGTTAGCCGCAGCTGTCCTGACAGATCCCCTGTTTGATCAACTGAATGGAAAGAGATCAAGCAGAATATTTCAGCATCACTACAATTACTTGGCCAAAGTTTCTGATACTGCAGTTCTTGCAGAATACCAATAAGAATACTGGGTCTATCTCTTTCTCAAGGGAATATCATTTATTCCTCAAAAAAACAAGCATTGCAGATTATTGTGCATGACCTACTATATTATGGATATTCAGGCTCAATGTATGGCCCCTATAATTTCCCCTACAGGCAGTTACTGTCGTGAAATGGTGATTCACAATGCCTATATTCGCCATTACCTATCAGCGCGGAGGTGGGGTGGAAGGAGGTTGGTTAGATTAAAGTCCGAAAAGGGAGAAAGAAGCAATTGTTGATGCTGTTCACATTAGGTCATTAGGATGAGGAATGGTCTTGATATTTAACAACGCTGCAACGTGTCGTGTCACGCATATGAGAGTGGGGGAGGGTTATCTGCTCAACAATATGAGTGAGAGCCCAAGAAGAAGATCTTTTTTCACACTGCAGCTGTTGCAGGGTGGGTCTACATATTTTCCTACGAAGTGACTGCAGTGTTTTCATGCAAAGAAGATTGTTACTTTGCAATTTCATACCTAGGGATAAGCAAATTAAAACATATCATCTGGGAAGGTGGAGTGCAATAAGACAAGAAATAGGATAGCTTTCACTGCACAAAAGAATGATTTCAGTAAGCTTGCCCAGGTTAGTCAACCCAAAGAAAATCTCTGGTTGACATGGGGATAGGAGTAAATGAATAAATCTAACTGCTTTGAGTTGAGACCAACAGAGATGGAGCGTAGACAGATAATCTGGCTTTGTGCCACTGTAAACGTTTGGGCCAGTGGGCAGAACATAGTTGAACAGAATTAGACAAGGTTGCTAAAACTCTATGTGGGTTCAAATGGGATTATACCCCCAATCCCCTTGATCTTCATACACCGATAAGCATCCAAAATCCCTCACCTCTCCAGGATTAAAAAAAGAGGATGAAAAGTGCACTGGCTAATTCAACACCTGACAGAACACATAAACTGTAGTTCTCAGAGAGGGGGAAAGGAGAGTTGGTGCCGAGAGAGGAGCTGGTGTTTGTGTTTAAAACAGGTAGCTACAGGCAACCTGTGCTAAGCTCTTTGAAGCTTTGTTAGAATGAGCACAAAGCAAGTAAATAGGCCAAGAAATGTGGTGCAGAAAATGTCAGATGGATATACGGTACAAACACCCGATAGTAAAGAATGTGCTTGTTTTGTTTTTTTTATAGTGAAAAAAAGGCACAAGGCATAAAAAAGCATTGTCGCCAACATGCTGTCCCTTTTGTTGCAGACATGTTGTGTATCTATTGGGTGCTATTCACTGAATACCTCAGGTCTCCCAGTGATACATAATGACCCTTATCACAACCACAATGACTTAAAGTAACATTATGTAGTATTTTTATCTTAAAATGATCCTTGTATAGGCCAGAGGAGCTTTCACTATGTAGGATTGATAACCCGATTGCATTATGGCAAACCAACACATTAACAAATTCTTAATGTTGGAATAGTAAGTAATAACTTATTAGCTGGCTTGCTGTGTCTTGTGTTGTTACACTTGCTTAATGTTTCCCTGTGTTAGCAAAGTTGTCGAAATCAGCCACAGACAGATGTTTAGCCACTAGCTAGAAATCTCGAGTTTGATTTTACCAAACTTACTAGGTACTCAAACTCTGGTAACATTACTGTAAGTGCTTGTGCGTCAGTTGCTGTCTAGCTTTGTTGGCTAGCCTGCCACCCAAGTTTCAAGCAAAATTATGCTGCTGTTGGTGGAGAACGGCGCTGGTGTCGAGCCGGAGCCGGGTAACAGTGTTACCAAGCAAAGTTCCCGGATGTTGGCGAGAGCTTTGTAAAATAAAAGACTGCAAAAGAAATGCTGGCAATCTTTCTGCATACACAGTTATACTAGTAAGTAATTGTAAGTAATTGCTGTGTCTTGTGTTGTCAGACTTGCTTGATGTTTGGCTAGGTTGGCAACTTACACATCTTACATAATGTTGCTTTAAACGCATTTAGCGCCTGTAATTTATGAGAATTCTGTTCACTTTTGTGTGCTGGCTAATTATAAACACTAAATATGAAATACAATTAAATTTTAAATGTATTCCACTTTATAAGTAGGTAATGATGTAATAAGACTGTTGTTGGCAGATTGATTACATAAATTATGGCAAAGGCTTTAATCACTATAACAACGTTGGATATATTGTGATTCTAAATAAATGAGGCATTCATCAACCACCTGCAAGCTGAAAATTGCTTGTTTTGACGGCAAAAGAGTGGATTAGGAAATGTTATGAATCAGAAAGAAACTTTCTTTCTCAGTCCAAAGGGAAAAACTAATCAAAGTTATGACAGCGACTTCACTTCCTTCCCTGTGTTTCCTCATGCCAACAAGAAAAAAACCTTCTCTGGAGGACAGAACGAGGCCTTTTCAATCCCCCCCGGCAAGAACAGAACATCCCTCTCTATCAGAGGCCAAAAGAGATGCCCAATTCTCTTTGTTATTCCACACATGATGTAAATCGTATTTTGTCACACTTTCCCACTGTGGGTGCTTGACATCAAATCACAGCTGATTTTCCTCTCCCTTATCCCCGCTGTGTCACGAGGCCACGGCACCTTTAGCCTCTTAACCTGGTGCTGGGCATAGAGTAATAGAATTCATGTCATGTTACACTGGGTCACCCTGACCATTTCTGTAGTGGTTACTGCTGACTATAGATAGCAATCTGTGCGCCGACATATCATTTTCATCTGATGAATAGATTAACAACATGGGAGTGTTAAACTGGGGCAGCAGAGCACTCGTTAAGAGGCTTTCATGGGGTTTTCTCACCTTTCCAGCAGATAATACTACGTGGCCATAACAGAAATGAACACTGTCAGCTCTGAGTGCAAAACAAATCAGCTAAGCTTATCTGAAGAGTAAAAACCTCCATTGCCCTTGCCTGCTCTTGGACCCGAGGCCTCCATTATTAGTGTGAAGACAAAAATCTATTGCCTTATTATCTACAGAGTTTTAAAAACCAAGACCTAACAACGAAAGTATTTATAAAATGAACTCTGCTCTTTTCATGGCAGAAAGATTTAGATTTGTGTGACGCAAAAGACCTTGAAGAGTCATAAACAGAGCAATTCAACTGAATGTGGGAAGGCCATGTGAAAAAACTACAGAAGGTTTACTACAAGAGCTGCACTGCTGAGAAGGGTGGCTTCTTGCCTCTTATGGAAACCAAATAAATCCCTGTTTCATGGGACAAAATAGGTTCTTGTACAATCAGCCCAGAATGGGTTTTCCACACCTAAGCAGCAATACACATTATTAGAGAGGGACCCTTGTTAGCGTTCAGCCTTAGAGCTCCAATTGGAGTTTAGTGAGCCAGCAGAATGCGCTAATTGTGTGTGATGTCCCGAGGCAGAGGATGCTGATTACTGTAAGCCGTCTAAAACACTTCACCTCCCAGTTAAATAATTTAGGCAAACATGGGGCTAAATGGGCAAAGAAACGCAGTACCTGCTTCCCTCTCTCCATGTACAGTATCTGTAGCACTTAGATTAAGGATTTTCAAATTCACCACAAAATGAACTTCTTTCACTCCCACTCATTATTTAAAACTGCAGCATGTTTTCGTTTTCATCTCAGAGGAACCGCCGCTGTGTAGCCTCAAGTCAACCAACTACATTAACCAACAACTTTAAAAGAACTGTGAGTCGCTGAAGTTGAGATGAGGTAAGTGAAGCCTCAAGTTTTCTGAGTCATACAGCTCTGCTACTTGACACAGTGGTTCGACATCTTGTAAGAATGACATTGCAAAGATTACTTAACCTTTTTATGTAATGGTGGTTATTAATTCTGATTGTGTTAGGTCCAAGGGTATGTAAAAACAGCTGTCTTAAAAACTGTATTTCATCAGTCCTATAACTAGCATCAAATAAATAATTAAAACCAAACTTAACCAAAAAATGAACATTTGAATATACATAAGCGTGATAACAACTACCTAAAATAACAGAAACCATCTTTGAGAATGTATTTGACTTTGATTTTTTAGTTTGGCCCATGTCCCATCCACTAACATGGAGTGTGTGGGGGTTATGACTTATATTGTAGCCAGCCACCAGGGGGCGATCAGTTTTGCCTTTACTTTTGGGGAGTTGTCATATCATTCATCTTTTTATTCAGTCAATGGTTTTAACCAGACTGTATATAAAAATTGGACAAAGCCACCTTTTTTAAGCCTCAAATCTGGCATATTGGCCAGCGCCATCTTAGCTTTTTGGAAGTAGAAGTGACCATATTTGGAAGAGAGGGCGGAGGGCAGAGTTTAAAAACATTATCATTTATCACCCTGTTCACTGTTTATCAATTGACGCCTGCGCTGGTGTAAGCAGTCATCATTTATCATGTGCACGGGCCAATGTGTCAATCAAAGCTTAATCTTGAAAAGTCAGTGTTGATTGTTTTGACTTCTGTTCCCGGAGGCCTCGTCACACAGCTGAATGTGACAGACCCAGTTTGGAGCCATTTGGAGCTCCGCTTTGCGCCAACAGTGTGAAATGGACTTTTTGTTTACTATTCTCTAAAGACTTTCTGCTGCTTTATTGATGTTGGCGCTTTTCAACATCAATAAAGCAGATGAACAAAAAGAGGTGGGACCAGCAAATATATTTCTTGATAGCGATTATTTAATGCAGGTGTAACTATCAGAAAGCACATTTGACATTAACGTGGCCTGTGACACATTGGCCACTGCACATATTAAGCCATAAATTCCCACATCAGAGAAAACAAGTGATTAACAGCAAAGTTGCCTATAAAATCAAGCTTCTTGTGATTTTAATCAAATATTGGCTCTGCTTTTATCAAATCTAGCATTTTTTAATCAAATCAGATCTTTATCAAAACAAGTAGAAATCCAAGAGATAATGGATCAGCTTAACTACACTTTCATCTTCTGTTTTTATTGTTTAATATTTTAGTTCCACCCCTGGGCTCACTTAAATCTAACTTTGGCTTAGCCTTTGACTTTGAAGTTTTGCATTTAAAGTACCACTGGGTGCAGGCTCTGGTGAACTATGTAAGACACATTTCAACAATTTATGGCGAAGGCTTAAAACTGCAGTTTGGTACTTTCACATGGTAAAAGCCTGTTACATTCAAGCCCTTGCCAAACGAGTTCACACAATGCCAGGTAAATCTCTCTGTATTCGCAGAATACCAGCGTTTTTAAATCTGGTGTCTGTGGCGACAGTCCTGCACTGGCGCACCGATTACACCAATCAGCAATGATTGGTTTGCCAGAGCTGAAGGTAGGAGCAACCCAGAGCCATGTAGAGAGCTCCATTGGAGAGAGTGTCTATTATTGAGAACTGTTTATTGTTTATTTGTGTATTATGATTGTACAGTTTGTATTAATATGCTTTGGTAATGTTGCATTGTATGCAGCCATGCCAATATAACCACTTAAATTGAAATTGAACAGCGATGATGCAACTCTCTACATGGCTCTGGACGGAGTAAGCTAAAACAACTAGGAGTATGGCAGAGTCTATGGCTTATGGCTTATATCAAACTTCCATGGTACCTCCACATCCAAAGCACATTCAAGCATTCATTTTACTTCATCTTCATATAAATGGAGTCATTTGTGGTTAATGTTGTGTATAGATTCACTGTATCAGACTTATATTTTATGTCTTTTCTCATAACTGCAACTACAGACAGTAGCTGACCTCTTACTAAAAAGTGAAAGACACATCCTTGCTTTTGCGTAAATATATTCCTAAACGTCCTACTCAGTTACCTCTATATATGAAGTGTTGTAGAGACAACTGAAATACAAGGTTATTCGTTTTAATGATGGTTTGGTTCCCACTCGTGGGAT
This sequence comes from Micropterus salmoides, assembly GCF_014851395.1. Lineage (NCBI taxonomy): Eukaryota > Metazoa > Chordata > Actinopteri > Centrarchiformes > Centrarchidae > Micropterus > Micropterus salmoides. Next base: position 19,486,388 of record NW_024040707.1, on the reverse strand, counting down.
ACAGTTCAAATGAGCCTTTCATGTGAGTTACGGCTCTCAATTTATTGAATTCAGCATGCACACTTTTTATATATTATTTTCTATATTTTTCTACGCATCCCTTTCCTCCCTTGGCTCCCATGGGTGCAGCCAGCACACCCACAGCAGTTATTGCAGTTTTGCTTATGGTTCATTGCCTGCTTCAAGCGTACAGCAGGAGGTCACAGTCACAGTAGGCTAATGGGTTTAACATGCTAATGTTGTGCTGCATTCAAATGCTCTAGTGTGTGGTATAATTTACTATACCAACAGAAAAGGTTACTGCCATTTGTATAATGAACTCTATTATTATGTTACCTACACAACCATATTACGATGCCTTCCCACAGGCTATACACATAATCAAAGCCATGAGACGTGTTTTTCAGTACAAGATGCCATTCACCTGCATCAGTCAATCATTTAGCTTTGTATTTCCTCAGCTTCCAATACTTTGATTCATGCCTCTCATCAAAACCAGGTTTAAAACAGAATGGATTTGTACCACCGTGTCAATTCAGTGCTTCATAGCTCACATTCCCTCCACTGGTACACGTTTCTGTAAATAAATAAATCTTAATAAAGAAAGGGATGTAGGAAAAGCCATACCCCACGACAAATAAGTCTGTGGAATTTGCTCTGAATCGAATGCCAGAACATTACGTTTGTCCCCATGTGCACAGTGCATACAAATGATTAAGGTAAATTATTGAGCCAAGCGTGTATAGCAGGTTTCTGCTTACATGAAAGGGGCAGAGCGTATGAGTGTGTGTGTGCACAATGTAGTCATCAGAATGGAACAAGGAATCCCGCAACAGGATGACTACTTACTTAGTGCACATACACCTCAACATTCACCCCATAATTCAGTTCTCACAAAGTAAATAATTTATTTTGGGGTTAAGACTTGCCTTTATTAAGACTTGTTAAAGTCTAAAGGGCTGAGTTAGGCTTGGGATGAAGTATGTAGTGGTTATGATTAATGTTAAGGTATGAGTGCAGGGAGTGAATTTGAGGCAACATGATCTTCAAACTAGTTTCATAAAACATACATTTGTATAAGACTAACTCACACTGGCATATACATTTTGTAGGCAATGTAATGCTGCTTGGATTATGTCTTTACTAATCAATACATGGTACGTTACGTGGAAGGACATAAATCCTGGTCTCCGGGGTCAATACTCTGTGCTTTGCAAGCCCAACTATCTACCCCAACCACTTCCTTATGATTTAAGATCTTCACACTTGGGGGCGTCCTGGTAGCCTAGTAGTTATGTAAGACATTTACCATATAAACCTTTGTTGGGTGTCATCCCTCCTGACTGTCACTGCAATCTGTCAATAAAGGTTAAAATGGTGAGAAAAAAAGAACTTCACTCATCCTGGTTTAGGCAAAAAATAATAATAAATACATGATCCACACAGCAACTACATTTCCTCCGAAATATATTTGAAAAAGCAAATTTTAGTATAATGTGTAACTTTATTTTGTAGGAGACATGTATTTTGTAGGAGCTATGTATTTGCAACATCGTGAGGGGACACAGTCTGTATATACTAAAATGTGTGGACCCACCACCCCTCTGGGAACAAAACATTGGTACCAATACAGTAAAAATAAACAATTAAGGGCTTAAGGTGAAAGTCTGAATTATGACAGCTAATTTCTGGGTTTGGGAGGAGCGTAGCGGATTTGCTTAGTGTTATTGTAAGACTAGCCTCTTAAACACAGACACTACATCCTATTTCCTATTCTTATTTTTCTATTAAAGAGTAAATGGAGATGCAATAAAGGAAATTATGATATCATCATCCTCACCTGGTATAAAATCTATATTTTAATAGCAATATCACCATCAAAACCATCACCCAACTGATTATAATGTAACTGAATGTCTTCGAATACACCTGGAATACAACTGTTACTGTAAATTTGATGAAAAGAATCTACTATACAACAGTTATTACACAATTTTTCAAAAATATACCAGGCGAATGTCCATGTTTTGGCCATATTTACTGTTTATATGTTCGCTTTTATTGGGATTTTTCTTAAAAACACTATTTCTGTCCATACAACCACGTTCCAAATAACATAAAGCTTCCAAAACATTGAAATACTGATCAACATTCCTGTGACCAAAAGCACTCCCATGCTTTACATCTCCACAACTAAGAACAAAGAACATCCTACAGGGCTGTAAGTGGGCTCTTTCTCTTCATATTGAAGAGATGAATCGTTCGGTATATTGGATGTCTGTGTAGCTCCGAGTAAAAAGACGAAAAAGACCGTCTCTTCCAAAGCAACACTTCTCCTTCATTTGAAACCGCTGAGCTTTGTAAGACTAGGATAAGTCAGTAAAATGCTCTCAGAAGTATGGTAGTACACATTTGTGTGTGTGTGCTGGATGGAGCGAATTCTGGAGCAAAATGAGAGACGGGGAGAGATTTGGGGGAACAAAAAGAAAGCGAAAACACAATGAGGAGAAAGGGGGTCAATCTAGGAAAAAAAAGAATGGATGGGTGGATGGAAGGAGGGAGAATAAATGAGAGATGAAGTGTGGAAAATAGGGAAATGGGTGCTGATGTGCTTCTTAAGCAGGTCATTGGATGCAGTGTGCCTTGGGAGGGCTTGTTTAAGCATGGCTAACAGATTCCCTCAGCCCCTGTGGGAGCCGTTCCTCAAAGCTCAGGTCCAGAGAGGCACTGTCACATCAGGATGCATGACAGGAAAAGGAAATACAGCACTTACCATTAAGCAACTTCTCAGCTATCTTCTATCACAGGATGGGAGGAAAGCTCCATTCAAACACCCATGAATATTGTTTAGCTATTGAAAATGGACAGGGCTGAATAAAAGGGTAACTGAATGTCATCAGGAACCGAGAATCAAACTAAACCTATACTTTCCCTGTGTTTCTGAATTGCTACTCCGTCGCATAAAAGCTGCTGAGACAGTTAATAGCAACACAAGTTAATATTTTTATGAGGGCTCATTTCTTCAGTTTTTATACTGTGGTCTGTACTGCCAACCTATCATCATCATCACCCTCTGCTGCAGATAAATTGGGTGTTGCATCAGTGCAGAGTGTCAGCGGAGATCAAGGTGCCTCGCTGAAGCTGCAGAATCAATACTTTTGTCCTATATGTCTGGGGGGCTCCTGAGCCTCCTGCCTGTCTCTGATGTTGGGTGTGAAGCCTAGTTTACAGCACACTGGTGAACACTGCCTCTTGATCCTGCTCATCCTCTTATTCAGCACTGAAGGGCACCGAGCTCTGTAATCCACCGCCACCAGTCCCTGGCAGAGTTCACGGTCGACACCAAAGCCTTGTTTCTCACACAACCCCCCCCCTTCACTGCAGGGAACAGCATCGCCTCATACTTCACACAGAGGCATACACACTGCACTTCATAGTCTCAGACACAAACAAAAGCTTCGTAGTTTGTCCAACCCTCCTTCTCATTCGCAGAATGACACACGGAACTCAAACAGCCACGCACACGTCCGTGGGTGCCAATGTCTTCAGGACTTGATATTTCCCAATTTACGTTGAGGAGGAGTTGATAGTGCCATGTGTCTCACGCTGACTTCAATCCACTCTCTGTGCTAGATCGCCTCCTTAATGACAGTAATTGCATTGAGGAAGCCCCCGCTCGTGTTCAATTACCCATTCCCATCCAAGCACATGGGTCTAATCTTGCAGTGTAATGTACAATACAGATGGCTCTAGAAGGTAGACATATTCATCACCGCCTCATCTTTGCTGGAAATCCAGCAGGAGAACCATGTTACATTTGAATAGGCTGAGAGGGGGCAATGAGTTTTCATTATCTGATAATATCTGAGAACTCGTCTTTGCAAAGTTAAAAAGTTCTATTTGTCTGCTTGAGAGGGTAAGTAAAGGAAAACCACTTCCCAGCTGAGTGGCTCATATTCCTGCCACACAATTGTGCAAAAACAGAAAGTGAACACGGTAAAATGAACACTCACCCTAGAGGTTTCTCCAGGCGACTGGCCGGTGAGCCCACAATCTCTCCCAGTGTACAGTAGACCTGTCCCAGGAAGTCCTGCCATGGGGGGGGGGGAGCAGAAAGTGGGATGGAGAGAGACGTAGGTTGGGGCAAAGGATTGGGGGCGTTCGGGTGGATCACGGGGGATAACAAGGAGAGTCGGTGAGGAGTTAAGCATCGTTATAAGCATTGTACAGTTATAAATTAGGTTGTCTGAGGCAGACACGTACGTTAAGGTCGGTTGCCTTCCAGGGTGGAGAAGGAGGAGAAGGAAAAGAGAGACCAGGCAGCAGCAGTGACACAACAGAGCATATCATGGAACAGAAGGCACACGACTCAAATACCAGACTGTCATCAACCAAGTGCAAGAAAGAAGAAGAAGCAAAAGCAGACGATGAAAGAGCAGAGGAAGTGAAAAGGAAAGTGAAAGAGCACGAGAGAATAAAAGCAAGAAAGAGTTTCACACTAGAAACAGTTCCAGAGCATGCAATGCAACGCAACAACACAACAATAAAAGCATGACAATGATAGAGGAGTAACTAATGATGAAAATCTTGGCAGTATGCAAACCAAGTGCTGCAAATATATCCTTTATGTCTATATAATATGAGTTGTTTATTTATCAAAGCTTTCAGCATAAATTATGACACTAACATACATTCACCTGAATGAGTTATTTACCTCAATGTACGTTCTGCAATAAAGTCCTGTCCCTTTCAGACAAAACTGCCATTTAAATATATAAATAAATTTATATTGTTCGGATAAACTGTGCTTGAAATGAACATCTAAATTGCAAACACTACCGAGCACACAGGGAAATATGTTGAATAGCTTTGATAATGATGCGCAATGCTTCATTTCTCATTAAAAAAAAGAAGTAATGAGGGCTATGCCAGATGCAAATGGGACTCTGATTATTACAGCTCAAGAGGAATAAAAAACTTAATTTTACAAAGTGAAGCAGGTGGAAGGTAAAGAAAAATAAACAATTGTGGCAGATGAAGCATAATTCACTCATTATTCCATAATATATTTGAGCATTTTAGATGCCATTAACGCTGGTTTGCATAAAGCCTCAAAATTAGAGACATGCACTGATAACAATTCAGATTCATTTTAGGATACCACGACACACATGCCACGTTCTTCACTTACATGCTTTGCCAGATCTGGACTTTTAGAATCGATATCATACCTGGAATCACAAAGAACCCACAAATCACAGAGGTGAAGATGGGAAAAATCCTAACACATTACAAATTATTATAGACTCTCATAAAAGAATACTGGCTGCAGCGTGGACATTTTCTGCCTGTCAATCACACACCTGGGTCAGTGAGGTAGCTAAAGGGAATGGCCAAAGAAAAAAAAGTGTAAGCAATAATGTGACAGTTAATTAAGGAAGTCATTCTATAGTTTATGAATGTAATTTCAGTACTTGCCTGGGGGATCGTATTCAAACAGTCTACCAATGCAGAGAAAGTTTTAAGCATCTGCCATTCAAACTTAATGTAAAAGTAATTAAACCTCAGTATGCCCTGGCTCCCACCTCTGTGATAAAAGAGATGATGTAAATGAGTAACACTAATTGTGAGGGGATGCATTCCCTCCTTTCCTGCTCCAGAGTTGTATCACGATAGCACGCCAGATGAATTCGTTAAGTGTCTAAAAATCCTCAGAGACCTACAGCTCTGTCCTGGATAGTCCACCAGGGACTTCACGCTTGAAGAAGAAAAAAGGGACAGATTTTTTAAAGCATATTTCCGTGCTCCTTAAGGAGGGGGGAGAATGGAGAAAATCCAAACTCTGTTCTCTGAGATCTCAAAATGAAACCGCACCTCCCTGACCCTCTCACTAGTCTGGCCTTTTCAAGGAGAGGAAGGGAGAAATATGTGAAAAGAGGGGGGCGAAGGTGGGGCGGGGCGTCTTTGAGTCTGTGAGTTTTATGGGACTTGGTTTTTAGACATTTGCTTTGCTTAGCAGCAGGGAGATTAAGGATAAAACTTTATATGAAATATTTATCACCCTTATACCAATCTCCCTTCAACGAATGACTACTGAGAGGCCGCACCAATGAATAATTCCTCAGGAGAGAGTCGAGCTGGTGGCAAGGAAGGGAAGGGAGAAGAAGAGTGACTCCACGAGAGAAAATGAGAGGCAGGAAGGAAGGGATGAAGAGATAGATAGGAGAAGACGGAGAGTGAATGAGGGAGAATATGTTAAGCCTGTGGTTGGAGGACTGGGTTAGAAAAGGGCGGCACATCTGAAACACACACACACACCTTAGTGTGTGTCCTCAGAGGACCGGATCAAATGGAATAACTCACACGTCAAAGCGCAGGTTCTGCTTCTCCTCAAAGAAGTAGTCCAGGATGTACTTCCTGACAAAGTCCGGGTTTAGCGTGTTGTCTATCACCTCTGTTCTCCCGAACTAGATCAGAACCAGAAAGAAGGGGGGGGGGGCAGAAGAGGAAAATGTGAGTGCAGCACTTTGAGACAGCACATCATTCAGTAACTCAGAAACTACATCTACTGCTCTATTACCTCACCCCAACCCTCCATCTTCCCCTGGCAACCGTGTGATTTCACAGCTTCAGATAAGCTCAGATTTGATAAAGTCAGTGATCGCAGTGTCAGCTCTTCTTCCCCTCCTCTTTTCATTGTGCTGGGAATGAGCAAGCCTGAGGAAAGCACTTCATTGAGTCCAATTACAATCATTTAATTAATACCACATTAACGCCACTGTTGCTCTCAGAGCCACACAAACAACGGGCAGAGGACAGAGGGAGGACATGTCACAAATGTTCCCTAGTGTTGAGAAGAAAATGGGAACCTGCCAGCACAGAAACTGAAAAAGGATTTGTCAGCGTTACAGAGCAAGACCTTCTGATGCCGATCAACAAATCAACAGACCACCCGCACATGCACATCAACTGTCTCAAGAATGAATAATTCAAAGCCAGAGGACTAAATAAAAGACCCCCAATAGAAAGCGTTACCATAAACTGACATAGTGAATTAATAATAGCAGTGTTAGGGCTTAATGAGGAGATGAAACAGCAGGATTACAGGCTCACACCTTTGTGATTACATCCAGTGGAGTTAAAACTCAAAGTGGGACTTAACAGGGGAGCTACGCAGAGTAACGTTGCAACAGCAGAATTTTTTTAATGGATGGACGCCTATGCTAATGCAAAAACAGTCAAGCTGGATTGTGTGTAACATATGACAGTTTGAGAGAGTGGATTTACAGAAGTGTAACCTGCCATCAAATATAAAAGTGTGTGTAGGCATATAAAAGTTTAACTAGTGTGTGGCACTACCTCTCCTCTCACTCTTCCTCTTGATCCCTGTCACAAAGTGTGACTGCTCCCTTCCAGCACATGCAAAGGAGTGAACTCTCCACCGAGGGAACAGGAGCCTATTTCAGTGATAGGAGCTGAATGTGGCAGCAGGGGGGCTGATTGCATATCAATTTGGTCTCAGGCCGGTTTTAACAAAGGAAGAATCAGCACCAGAGCCAGCACCACAGCAACCCGAGGAAATAACAGATCTCCCAGTCCACACATTATTCCTTCTTTGGCCGGTACACAGTCTGCCTGTAAAGCCAGACTCGCACAGCACTACAAATCACCATCACCCTTCCAAAACAAAACCCTGCTAAGGGGATATCAGGGCCCTGGCAGCGCGCACATCTTTCCCCTCCAATAACCCTAACTAGGATAAATTGTGAGCTGTAATGTCAGAAAATAAATCTTGGTTAAAAGATTAACGTCTAGCAGTTTGGCTAGAAGTGGAAAGGCCTGGCTTTGCTTGAATTTAGAGAAGTTATATTCTGTCAGCTGCTCAGTTCAGTAGGAGTAATTACAAATGAGGGAGTTGAAGATTAAGACTTTAAAGTAGTGGGGTAGCAGAACGACGGACTGCAGCTACAGTTTTATGTATTTGACTATGAATGCTGATAAAAATTAGTCAAGGGGGCACAGATCTCATGAGGAGCTGATGAAAGCGTCCTCCTTTTCAAATTCTTCTCATGATGGAGGAGTGTGAATGTCTCACAGCCGATGGGGGGAGTAGAGTGATGGGATTACAGACGGTTGGTGGCACAGTGAGAGGTGCGCCGACCAACCACATCTAGTCTCAGGAGAACAAAAACACATTACATGACAGAGGGGCAAAAGAGGCGCTTAGCTTTATCAATACTGCACAGCTTGACTCTGCTGCTCACAAAGCCAGCTGTCTTCTGCACTGAAAACACAGGCCCGTATCTCATCCAGGGACAGACATCCAGGCTACACCCACAGTTTGTAAGCTTGAGGTGGGGCAGTGTAACAAGAGGTGACATGTGTAGGAGGCTCTTTCCACCTGAAGACTGCGCCTGATGCTTATCTATATTTGCATGTTAATCGGTACTTTCTGGCTTTAACTCTGGATTAACACTGCAAAAAGATTTTTTTAAGTAAAGCAATGGAATCATACTCAGAATCAGAACAAGAGAATAAATTGTACTTCTCCTGTCAACCTCTCTGGGTAGCGACTATAACTATTACAAGTGCCCCAGGAACAGCTTTGACCATATCTCAGAAAAATACAGCCAAAAAAAGCTAGAAAACGACTCTTTTTGTATTAGAGTGAAAGGAGTGTGTCGGACCTCAGTTATAGCGAGTCCTTTACTGCACTGTGATTGGACAGCCGTGTATTTGGGGCGTGGCTTAGCGCAGGGTCAATTGTCCCTGCTGGGAAAAATACTATGTACTCAGGTTAATAACACACAAAAAACAGATCACCAAGTAACAGATGAATATTATGAATACACAAAATATTAATATAATAATATTAAAAGAAAATCAACACACAAAAAATGGTTTCTCAACACGAGTTACAAATTGTAAAAATTAGCAACACTGTCTTGTGAACGTATTCATGGTGTTAGTTTAAATGTGATGCACCTCCGTCTGTATGTACTGTAATCTTTGAGTTTATTGAGTTTTACAGTTTTTTACAACTGCTTACACACGTTTTCACTATGTCTCCTTTTTTCAAATCTCTACACACAATTCCCAAAATTCCTCACACAAAATACAAAATGCCTCATATGTCCTTCAAAATGAAACACTGCATTCAAAATGTCATAAACACATCCCAAAATGAAGCACTTTCATCAGATGGCAAGCACTTTTTTCAAAATAGTAAGTTCTTTAATATAGCATTTACACACTGTTATTCTAAATTTAAAGCTCTTTTGTCTGTCATAGGCTTATGTGTACATTTCCATACAATGTTCTAGAGTGAAAGTAATCTGCTAGGAGGTGCTGAAAAGTACACTGTAAACACCAATGCAATGTTGAAATAGCAAAGATTTATTTGGCAAAACATTACTATTGTAACAGTAGCACAGTGTTGTATCCAGCAGCATACAAGAAAAGAGAACCATAAACATTTGCAAAACAAAAGTATCATTTTTACTTTTATTGCCAAAAAATAAAAACTTATTTTACAATCCTGTAATGCTGAAATAACCATTAGATTGCTGCAACCTAATTTCTGAAGGTTCAAATTATGGATGGCACTGTAAAGCGACTCAAGTTTGGCTTCTCTCATTGTCAACCTGTGGCTGATCACATGATCAATAAGTGTGGCCCTGAACTCATCAGTGATGGCTCTCCTCCTCCTCTTCTCCTTGAACTTGTCCTTGTTGTTGTCCCCTTGCTCTCTGTCCATTGTTGGCCTACCATCGTTCAAAACAGGTAATCTGACCTTTGACCTATGTATAAGTCTACTGTATACTAAAGCAGTGATTGGTTAGTGATCAGTAAAGCAGTTAGTGTTTGCACATGTGAGGAGTGGTTGTGTGACCTCGTGAATAAGCGTAGCATTTTCATTGGTTGTGTTTGGAAAAAGAAAGCAGGTCACTTCCTGTTAGATGTTTGTGTCTTAGGTAGAAAATTGTGTGTAGTGTTTTGAAAAAAGTATTTTATGTAATTGAAAACTGAGTGAAAGGCTGAGAAATAGCTAATGGTTTTGGAGATTTGAGATGAGGTTTTGCTATTTGAGTGAGAAGTTTCAAAAATCGTGTGACATGTAAAGATTTTGTGTGTAAGCAGTTGTAAAAAAAAATGTAAACTGAGGAAATGGTTTGGAAAGCAAGGACAGCTATTGTTTGAGAGTTAAACAATCGTTGGACTGCTATTCCACAAGCAGACGCTTACTCACTTTTTTGCAGAGCGATGAGAAGATCTCTCTAGAGTCTACTGGGCAACAGGCAGTTGTGTGTGTGTGTGTGTGTGTGTGTGTGTGTGTGTGTGTGTGTGTGTGTGTGTGTGTGTGTGCGCGTGCGCGTGTTTGTTGCTTTGCTATGTAAAGGTGAGATTTTGTTTCTCTCATCTATGTTAAATCTGTTTTAAGAGCCTGTACCACCAAAACACAGATACATAACTGAAACCTTTGTATGTTAGAGCCCGCTCTTAAATATGTTGTGTAACACCACAGTGCACCAGTATGACACCAGTGTCTCTCTATAGTCAATAAACAGAGCACTCCTATTCAATCAAACAGGATTTTAGTGTGAAATTCCTTTTAGGCAGCATGTACTGTACATACAGTATTGATTGTGTCATACCTTTCTGACTTCAGTGGGTTTCAGCTTTTGAAAACACTGTTTTATGTTCACAAAGACTGGCTGGGCTGCCTTAGATATCTGAAAAAAATATTGAATTAAGTATTCCCTTTGAGATGTAATTTAAATTGCCATTTATGTGTATGTCTGTCCATTGGGATTACAGGGAGAAATGATAATCTTACAAGGACCCCTTGTCTTTCTTCAATATCTACCTCTACTTTATCTGCCTCTCTGTTCTAATTAAGGCCCAGTGGCCGACAGCTGGGGGGAGGATTGTGACGCACAGGCAAATCTTTATCGATACAAGTAGCTGTCACCCTAATCAACCAATCAGTCACAGCTAACAGAGTGCTGACCAGCGCTTGGATATTTGCAGGGTAAATCAATTGTAAATGATAGGCACTCACAGCATTTACCTTGAGAGAGAGGAGGGAATGGAGCTTGTAAACAGAGAACGGGCTGTCATGTAGAGGAGACAGGCTGATTGAGTTGTGTTGACAGGCTGTGATCTCTTACCTCTCTCCACTGCTTGGTCTCCACGCCCTGTGTGTACAACACAACCACTGCAAAGAGAGGAGGCGAAGGGAGAAGGAGAGAGCAGAGGAATACATTGTCACTAAACAATCTCAATCAAGCATCCTGCTTCCTCAAATGGTGTTTGTTTTGTTCCTTCTTTGCTGACATTCATCATTAATTATCCTGCCACGCCCTGACAGCATAATGAAGTGCCAGGCTTGATGATGCTGCGCACGCTGCATCAAATTCTAGGCATGATGGGTCGGCATGCAAAGAACAAAGCGCTAAAGCAAGATTGAAGGCTCCAGGAGCATAATTTAGGCCATGCAATCAAAACACAATTTCTTCATGGTGGGATTTTCCTGATTCCTATTTGATTCTGTGACTTCAAATGAAGCTGAGGCTGGAGAACACAGCGTGACCTGTCAAATATCCCAAGGTTCATCTTCAGGCGAATACAAAACAGGGCGAGTATAACATTTTCCCAGTAGCTTATTTACACAAAGGGCTTGAACCTTCTCCTTATTATGTTAAATGTATCTTCCATTCTCTGTCCTTCAGGGAGTATCAAAGAAAATGCCTTAATAGCGGTTCCCCATGTGTCTCACCAAAAAGACACCCATTTGTATTCAAAGGCTGATGCTTATACCCTGCATGCATTAAGGTACTTTCTGTAGCTCTCAGTGAGAAAAGGTTGTCACATTACTGTGCAAATGATATGCAGTTATTGAAGGAACACTTTGAAATAGCAGAGTAAACTGAATCACAGTTATGCTCAGCGAAAGTAAAAAGTAAAGCTTGGCAAAAGGAGAGGAGGCATCAATGAACCATATTCTGACGTGAAGTGAAGAAAAGGAAACCATAAAACGTCTGAAGTGAAGGCTAAACTACAATTAGCATCGTAGAGGGATGAGAACTTACATGGGTCGGATTTGGAGAAAGTGTCTCGGTCCAAGAGATTCCTGTAAGAGAAGGAAACAGCTACACATCAAAATCTCATTGGAGTCCAGCATGTGATTAATTTCATTGAATTTTTGACTGCCGTGTACTAGTTGGGAAGCTCCATCTAATTTTGTTTACTTGTGTAAATGCTTCCTCTCTTACACAGTTCAAAACCAAAGGATCCCATTCGCAAAGAGCTACAAGACAATTGCATTGTAATTCACAACCACACTTAACTTCACATAAACCATTCTGCCCTTGAGATTTCATTTCCAACTAAGCAGTACAATGAACACATTAAAGCTGAGTGAAAGGACACTGAGGACACAGAGGCAGAGGTGTCAGTAAAAACGTGCACACTATTTATGAAAACAGTTTGGCACTGCAAAGCATTCAGCGAGTGCATACCTTCACCATGGCTGCACAATCCTCTATATTTATTAAACAGCAGCTTCTCACGACATGCACACACACGGAGCTGCCATTAAAGGACGTATTTGCATAATTTGTTTACCTTTTGTTTTAAAGTTGCATTTGTTATTTATACTTTTATTTTTAAGTCATATACAAGTCTCGTTGGGCAGCTCTTGTGTGACTGGGACTGCTGAGCAACTCCGGCTGGCAAGCAGAGAGACTATCTTTGTGTGCTCAGGTGAAAAGTTTAACACGGGTTACATCAGATTTTAGTGGGAGCGGTGGTAAGTTTACCTCTGAAGACTCAAAGACTTCCCTTTGTTTGTAGCATGCAGCCAACGAGGTGTTTGTTTGTTTATATTTTACTTTAGTAAATGTTATTCCACATTCTGTGCATGTTACTGTTTATGTTAAGCTAACATGGTTTTTATATTTTCTCGTCAATGTAGTTTATTTAGTTTTCACGGTGGAGTTGGAGTGAGGATTTTCAATAAACCAGTAGCAAGATGCCACTTGTGCCTGCCTGTGCTCAGAGGCTATTACAGTAGGTTCAGGACTAAAAAGCAAAAATGTAAACACAAATTAAGCATTTTCCACTAAATTTCACTAAAATCTACCTAGCTTTTTGAGTTTGACAACAGGAATAACACCAGGCTATGCAGATGATGAATTATTTTGATAATGAATTAATTGTTTAAATCATTATTTTAAGAAAATATGGAAAACATTTTGTGGTTGCAGTTTGTCAAGTGAGTGGATTTTCTGGATATATTTGCGTTTTGGACTGCTAGTCAGACAAAAACAAATCATTTCATCATCAGTTCATTGTTGACAAAACAATTCATCAAGACCAATAAATGCATAATATGCATCAAAAAATGTGAAAGTGTGAAGAACCATGTACTACTAGTGAGCAACTCTAATTAGAATGAATGATGGGCTTTCCTAGAAAACAGTATCCAGTTCTATTAATATGTCCATGACGACTCAGAGGAAAGAGGACATTTAACACGTAATGAGATCTATCGCAGTCTAGTAGTACTACGGAGTGAAGGTGAGAAGTCTCACTGTTGTTGCTCTGGTGACTCTGGCCTCAGGAAAGAAAGCAACAAGCCACAATAGAGTACATATGAGGATTTATTTACACCACTCAAAGCAACATGGTAGTATCAGTACATTAGATATGTCCATCAGTATGCATGCATAGGCTAGTTTAGATTCAAAGCTCATGCAGCATCCATGGGAACGTCCTGGAGTCACTGCAAAATGAATGTACCATGGGATCATAATGTTATGAGTATCTTGAGTACAGCAGTAGAAGTTGCACTCATTCAGACCAGTTCCCATTCAGTCTACCTCAGTTTGAACCACAATCAAAGATAACAGGCTATTACTGCATGTCGGGATACCTACAACAGCATTTCCCACACCCTGAATCCTCTGAAACCCTTAAATAAAGCTTGCTGTGGAGAAGCTATCCAGTTCCCAGACACTGATCATCATCCAACACCTTTTCACGCTGCCAGGCACTCTGATTGGCTCATTCGAGATAAGAGTCGCAATCAGCATTAATATTATTCCTCCAATCTTTTTAGCCTCTTCAGGACTGAAATGTGGGAGACAGAGGGGAATTCTGAGAGTTTCCCCAACCGAGTGATTCCTTTAGTATTTCCTTTTGTTTCTCGTTCCGTCACGTACTGTAAGATCCAATAAAGCAGATTATAACCTTTAAATCCACCATCAGTCGCTTCATTCAACATTTTAGATGTGACATTTGTGTCTTTTTTCTGGCTCCTGATTGTGAACAGCGTCAACAAATAACCTGCATGCATTTAAGAACAGTCCTCTTCCCTTCAGGGGACAGTAGGATTTCAATGAATATAGATGGGATTTTAGGACTGAATCCAAGCAACAGGGCATCATTCATGTCATCTTATTCTGCATTCCTGGACACAAAATATTCTATCACAGGGAAACGTAGGGGGATAATAGATGCAGCTTTGTTGGGTATTAGCCTTGGGCTGACCTGACTACAGCTGAAACATTGTCAGTGTAATTATCATTGGAGATAACAAAGCCATCCATGACTAACAGCTTCTGTATCCACCTGTTACTGTCTGGCATTCATTACCCTCCGACAAATTAGCTTGTCCGTCACCTTATCCCATATCTCAATGCAGAGGGGAATGTGCCACATTGAACAAGGACTGCAGGTAAAACATCCCGTTTCACTCTTATATAATGTTACTGTACAAAACAAGTGTTAATTTTAAGTAGCTCAACCTCACATTTCCAAGGAGAGATTATTAGTATACAGATTTATACACCAATACAAATTAATCCACCATCTCACTGTGCACATGGCCCGGAAAACACAGAACGGTGCTGCAGGATGGGTATTAAGATCTCAGATAATCCGTCTGCTTTCACTGAAGTAACGCTGCCTATTTCAAAAGTTAACTCCTTCTCTCTTCAAAATCTCAGTGGAATAAGAGAAGATCATTAGCCCGAAAGTTGAGAAAGTGTGCTGATGAAGATGAAGTTAGTTGAAAGTGGGACAAAAGTAATTCCATCCAGCTTCTTTTCATCCACACCACATTTCATGTATCAGCCTTGTTTCATACTTTTGTGATCACTATGACCATCTAGTTTGAAACACGTGAACGAAAACAGCTACTCCTACTCCTCTTGGTCCCACCACTGTCATTAAACCCTCTGAGTGCAATCATCTGCTCTTGCCATTGGAGCACTTAATATTTTATTTATCACATGCGAGTGTATTATTAGATGTAGAACAAACAAAACTACAAGAAATGAAATTCCATTTCACTTGTGAAATGAAGAAAAATATTTCATTTTAATAGCTTTCTTTCTCTGTCTAATTATCCCAAGCAACGTAATGTTTGTTAATTAGTCAGTGAATTAAGCTTGTAGTTATTGGTTTTGCACACTTTGATTCATTAAGAAAGGCAGTAAAATCTGCAAACACTGAATTAGAATCACCCAACCAATGCATCTACTCTGAAATTAAATCTCAAATCTGCAAACTCTTTCTCGCTGTATAAATATCTTTTAAAAAAGTATATAGTTTGGCAAAAATATTAATAAATGTTTCCACCACAGGCTAAGTGGGTTTATATATTTGGAGCACACACTCTCTTGGTCAGATCCCTGGAGATAATTTAGCAGCTCCTTGGTCCATGTTGCTCATTACTAAACTAAGAAATGTGGGAATGAATTCCTGCACCCATAGTGCCATATTTGTTAGCAGTCTCTTTATTCTCCTCCACTTTCTAAGAGTTGTCGAAATCATAATTGGCACCTTGGAGAAACAGCATCTAATTTAGGGGAACGTGATTTTAATTATTCTTGAATCTGGCTGGCCAATACCAATATGAGATGCTTTTCATTGGTTTTTAAATGGACACGACAAATACAAGCTTGTAAAGTGAAGTCTCTCACTGGGTTAGAGGAAGTACATTCTCAAGATAATCAAGACAATGGGAGATTGCCGGGGGAAGAAAGTGAAGGATGGTTTGCATTTTCAAGTCTACTCTGCCGTTTCCTCTACTGCCCTCTGGCCTCTCTCTTTTGACTAAGGACAGACACTTTGTTTCCACTCACACTGGGTCAGTGGGTCTACTTTTTGTCTAATACACCCTTAAGCAGCTCCTCAGGGGTTTATGAGTCAGAGAACCAAACAATGGGGATATATATTGCTGCAGAGGTTGGCTGACCCTTTACAAATGCGAGGAATACCATTATTTACACTGAAATATTCAGTTTTCCTTGGGGGTATTTTTGTGATTCATAGAAAATAATGTACAGTACATTATACAGGAAAGGTCATCAGGTAGAGGCATGTAAGAAGCACTACTGCTGAAATGAAAACAAACAGATTCAAACAACCGATAAAAGCTCATGCACTCCTGCATTTCATTTCTGGATATGATCCCTTCCTGCATTGCGTAACTGAATCCGCCGGATGGTGACAGATGATGAGAGTAATGTTGCTTTTGTCTGGATCTCAAAAACTCCCCTCCATTACATTCAACGCACAATCTGGTCCCTTTATTAGCCACAGACCCATCTGCTAACCTTCACTACGATGGCACCAGGTGTCTTCTTCTCCTCCATCTGTTTAATTATTCAGTTTCTGTTCAACCTGGGATCTCTGCAGGTCGACAATACCTGCAGCAGAGCATTCCCTGGGCACCCATCTCACGGGCAGTGTCAGAATCTCAGTCATAAAACTCGCTCTTCTGCTGCTATAATAAATGAGAATGCACATACGCTGTGACTGCCTGTTTCGGACTGGCTTTTGGTGTGTGACTAATGTCTAACCAGGGAATAATATCACTGCTAATTGCGCACTGTAACAGCTCGGGGTTTGTGCAGAGAAAGGTCTTTTTTTTTTTGCAAGGGGCTGAGGGAGATGAACACACTGATACTATAGGGTTGTTATAACCCTGGCAGAGCACTCTGCACTTAGCCTACTGCAAATTCATGGCAATTTCCCTTCATCTCGCCGTACCATCTCAAAAAACCCAAGTTGCAAATGGCACACACTAACCATGTACTTCACAGACTGTCGACGTAAAGCATGTTAAATTGTACACTAGGAAACGAATCAGGCACAGTAAAGCATTTCTAAGCTCATACATATTTTGGCTTTGAAATGACAGTAACTGATCATTAAACCAGTACAGAGAGAGAAGAACCTCGCATGAATTCAGTCAAGTGTGGGGTAGAAAGAGCAGAGTCAATCTCAATAGTGATCATGATAATAAAACATACGAAGAAATTCTCTCAGAGGATAACGCTAATGGATGTTAGTGAGGGATGAGATAGCTGCGAGTGCACCATATAGGGTGGAGACGGAGCTGTCTAATTGGTGGTGGACTCACGTTGAGCCTCAAAAGCAGCACGTAGCAGTTAGGTAACGACCATTATGTATATGAACAGACGAACATTAACTAGCACTGCAAGTATTCAGAGGCATAACCACCTTATAAACACACACACCTATTCCCTATTCACTCGCACGCATTATTTAGTATTTTCATGAATGTAGTTAAGTAGCTGTCTAACTATGAAGAAAGATAATGTCCTAATTAGGGATGAACCGGTATTATGATAAAACACAGTGAAATTCCCAATGACCAGTAGTGTCATTTCAAATGTGAATTATCATTAAAATCATCAATCATTACTGTGCTTTAAAAAAAACTCACCGTAAATACTGTCCTCCATCAACCAAAGTCTCCAAGACGCAGGCGTGCATGCACAGCATGATTTGTTTTGGGTCAATGAAAACAAAAAAATTGGGGTGTGGGTGTATTTTGGTTTTTATAAAACTGCTGAGGGAAATTTGACAGAAGAAAATCACTTTAAAGTGAATGCAGGGAAAGTTAACTTGTAGCTTAGATGATGTGGGGACTTTGAAGTGGGGGACCATGTCATGGTTTGTCTGTCTGACTTGCTACGAGCTTGTAAACTGAAGCTCTCAGTGTTACCTACTCTTGTAAAAACATTACACGGTTTTCTGCTGCTGTATGCGATGTGTGTCTGCAGACTATATTCACCCATTGCACATGATAACACATTATGGTGTTTAGTCACCAAACCAATATATTTTGTTCATTTCCAATTGGTTGTTAAAGTGGAACAGGAACAGGAGAAACGCTGTAGACTCCTGTACTGTATTTATGTCAATTGTTGGGCTCATTGCAGTCACTATCACTGTCTTCTGAAGACTCATTTGTATTTATGTAAACTGTGCATATTTATATACTTTAAAATTTATATACTTTAAATAAATAAATATAATAAATCTTATGTTAATGCACATTTTATATGGTTTTCATATGTTTTTATAAGTTGTTGGTCGGGCTGTCGCGATAACCCCAAAATTGAGATACTGCGCTATTGGTCAAGCCTACCGCGGAGGATGGCAAGCACCGCAACAACTGCAATGTTCAAAATTCACACTTCAGTGAGTGTTAAATTAATAAATTAGTGCTTCAAAAGTTCCACAACCATAACGAGCTCCGTAACAGTTCAAGGACTGACCGCCATGGGCTGTACGTGACCTGACTTCAAACTTGAAAGCTGTAAGTGTTGCCGTGTTTTGTGTTTTACTGTTTATTTTAAAGGTTAGCTAACTTGGCGTTAGCATATTGCACGGCTGATGCCCTGAAGGTAACGATATAGCTAACATTACCGTTACGTGTGAAAAAGACACGGTCAAAGTACAAAAATGAGTTTGCTTGGCAATATTGTTGACTAGCACCCAGCAGCTAGCTTGCTCCGACCATAAAGATGCTGTTAGCGGCTCACTGTGCAGTGAGGTGACAGATACAGACACTTTTATTATGCTATACGGCATAAACATCTTTGCCAACCTACGCAGAGAGGGGGGTGTTATGGGTAAATATAGGCTGCAGAGGCTCACAGAAAGGTCCTATGAGGAAATTGTCTCTATTCTTTCTTTCAGAGTTTGGGCTGACATTTCATAGTGTTGCTACAAGTGAGTGATCTTCTAGTTGAGGATGGGAAACTAAATTCCTCTTCAAGGCACTTTATACTGAAGGCATTTAACACAAGTCAAGAACAAACTTAAAACAAACTTGAAATTAGACTAACTAAACTAAATAATTTCACAGTTGTGTAGCTTGTGGTTAACTTTATCTTGTACAAGTCACACATTTTGACTGATAATAGATTTCCCTACAGTGAAAATTAATTGAATTTGTACGTTTCAGCTCTGTATACAGCTCTGTAGAAAACCACACACACATTCTCACCCACACAGGCAGAAATATTCCTTTTGGCTTTTGTGCAACATGTCCACATGAATGTATCAGAAAATTTACTTACTCAGAGAGATCCACAGGAATGACAATAACCTGACAATGAGTAGCTTATTTAGGCCTTCGGTTAAGAGTGTCAACAAGTGAGAGACCTTCAACATATGCAACATAATGTGGTGAAATCCTCACTGAGCAAACTGTCACACTTTGTACAAATCCGACACCAGCTCTCATATTTCCCAGACAAGCTGTGACGTTCGGTCAAAATCCCCCGACACAGAAATTCACTAACATACTCTGCTGACCCTTAAGGTTCTCTGAAAATAGTGTCAAAAACAGCTTGATAATTCTGAGCCTGGAGGGACAGCTTTGATTTCTTATTGCTACACCCCCACTCGTGACTTTTCCTGTCATTCCAATCAACACTTTCAGATGACACGGGCAACATGCAGAGTGTTATAAACTACTGGCATGGGATCCCCCCTCTGCTGTCATATATCCCAAATGAGAATATATTAATAACACTGACACCACCACAAGCCAAGTGTCTGGGATCCAAACTCATTTTCACTGTGTCAGGGGTTCATGCATAATTATCCGCTTCATCGACCTGTGAGCCTCGCCTGCTGCAATCTTAACATCCCCAAAATTGAAAAAAAAAAAAAATCAGCCACCTCTTGGCACCCTCTTGTCTCTTAGCCTCGATCCTCAAAACAGATGCGACACATCACTCACACACACACAAGCCACCCTGCGAGATAAAAGCTGCGAGCTCGCCCCAGGTCAGTCTTAACCCAGAACACGGAGCGGAAAGAACAGCACAGTAAATTGAAATTTCTCTCCTACTCAGGGAGATCTTTTATTAATATTTTATGCTCTTACACAATGCAAACTAGTTCAATTCAAACTTGCTTTCTGCCGGGGCAAAACAAAAGGATGTTTCATCCAGAAAAAACAGGTCACGGGGTTTGACAGAATGGGTAACCAAGACTGCCTGAAATCAACAGCTACGACAGCTATTAACACAACAACAGCAGAGTTACAGGCCATAACAATGCATCCGAAGAAAGAATAGGTTGTAACAGAGCTTAAATCCCAATTGCTCTGCTCAAGCAATTGTTTTTGACAGATCGAGCGCCAATGCCACACTTCCCAATCTTTCTGATGATTTCATTAGGCCTCCCCCCGCCTGCTGCAATGACCGCCTCAGGACGAGTTCAGATCAAGAACCACGGCCCAAGTTTTCAGACTGACCCCAGGGAACAGCAATCAGTGCCCTTTGAGCACCGGGGATCCTCTCCTGCGAGCGTTCCACCAGGTAATGAATCCCACTCGAGCGGAGTAGCCTGGTTGAGTTAGATCGCCCCTGATATGGAGTGCATTGATTGGATGCAATGCTACACTAACCAATCTCTCACAGCAACTTCCAAAGTCAACCGCAGAGAACAGGAGGGAGAAGACGCAGTGTCTTTGCCTTGATGAAATGGGCCATGGCGGTTGATAAAGTTCGACATTCAAGCTGTCAGGTGGGAGGCTGACCACAGTGGAAGGGAGGGTGGCTTTGTCAGCTGATTTCCCTTTTAAGAGCATACCTCTGGTGTGTTTAGACACGCTGCAAAGGAAAATGTCTATAATATGCCCTCTGTTGAACTGTTTTCATATGGGGGTGTAATAAAAATTCATGCCATGAACTTGTGCTTGGTGGTTTTGTTGGACTGTAGTGTATATCATGTGCTCACAATGATACAGTGTCCAAATCTGGGCTTTACATCAACCCATTCTGTTATTTTCTTCCCCTTCAATCTGGGCGGTAACTATCTAACAAATGAGGAGCAAGAAATTCCTATTCCCTCGCTCTGTTCTGATAAGGGTTGTAAGCCTTTGTCAGGGTTGTCAAGCTTATCAACTATGCTGCCTCATTCTGGTCACAGAGGCACATACAGAAAACAGTGCATTTACAAATCATCACTTTTATCCTGTACATGGATCTGTACTGTGATGTACCGAAGAGGGACATAGGGGGAAATTTTAATTAAATGAAGATCCATGTGCTTTTCAGGGCTTTGCGATTTTGGTCTGTGTGCACATTTTTTCCAACATTCATTACCAAAAGTCTTCACAGTGGAACCACAGAGCTGAAGCCCCTATTTCCCTTAAGTCATTGTACATGGGAACTCTGAGACAGTCTGGTGAGCAGAGATATAGAAAGGGCACATTTTACAATTCAGCAGGACTCACATTTACTACTTTGCTCATAATTAAAGCATGTTGCATCAAACTGCTTAGACAACTTGTGAAATATTCATCAGAGCTATTAATTATTGAACACACTCATTATTGCCACGTAAGAGGTAGTATCGAGCCTGTAAAAGCACCAAGGGGCCACTGGCCCTAATCCACTGAACTGTATTTAATGGCATGCGTTTGATAAGGCAGATGTAGGAATAGAGGCCACTTGAATTTGAAGAGACATCTTAAAGCTGAGCTGCAGTGTAGCCCGCACAGCTAAGAAGCAGATGCTCTGGGCTCAGCTCACCGGCTGACCTGTGAGCAAAACCAATCAGAGCCATAGACGGGGAAGATCGTGCTATCACAGCGATGTGCACTTGTTTTGATAAGGGGTTGTCTGCTTCAGTCCCTCCAGTTTGTCAGGGGGCTTGCTGCAATATTGGCAGAGGGTTATGAGACTGCCTGTAGGGCTGCACGCCGCAATTCAATTCCATGTGCGCTGCAACCTCAAAGCTTTCAGGCTTACTAAATCAATTACACAGAGTTGTGGAGCCTGCGCCTTTCACCCACATAACAACCATTGTTTCTGTTTGCTTCTGTGCTGGTTAAGTGGGAGGATTGGCTGCATGCATGGCTGTTTATTTCATATGTGTTCAACTCTTGAGCTGTCCAGTGTTTGAACTTTGAAGCAGTCTTCAGAGGTCAGACATGAGCTACTGCAGCAATCTCCGCAAGTCACAAAGAAGAACAGACAGGACCAGACATATTTGCATCTAAAGCAGAAAATGTTTCAAGGCCTAGAGGAAACAGGACTGTATTTTTCTTCTCCATCCGACTGTGGCCTGGAGCAAGACATTAATGACAGACAAGGGAGCTGTGGATCGACACAGCCCGGGGGCATCAACACATATCCCAGCTTAAAGTATGAAGGTCTGGGGGAAAAAACACAAGCGTGTACCAAGAGGGAAAACACACAAGTCCAGCTGCTACTCACAACACATGCCCCACAATGGATAAAAAACAAGCACACAACCCAAGCTCCATGTGCGAACCTCACCACACACACACTTACTCTTGCCTCAGTTTAACACACAATTCGATTCTTTCGGTCTGTGGGCTTGTGTATAGAGTTTAATGCTTATCATCTTCTTTACACAGCCACCCATCCCTGTGACTGCATCATCCACTCAATACTCTATAAAGGTTAACACATTTGTTCTGAAACGTGACTAATTATTTAATATCCTAAATGGGTTATAAGGTCGCCTACACTGAAAGAGCAATGTTGAGTTTGTTGAACATTACAATATTGATGACAACGCAGTGTTTGCAACAAGAAAGGCAGTCAATCAGTTTCCCCTCCACATAACGGACTGAGTGAACGGAGACTTCGAGAAGAGAGCAGATGAGAGAGGACTGAAGAAAGCGATGGCAGCAGGGTGTTTGGTTAATAAATCTCTAGCCTGTGACTTTACATTAATTTCTGAAATCTCTGTGGGATCAGTTTTAACCACAGCAGTGCACATGGGAACACCTCATTTGCATGCATCTAACACTGATGTAGCCAGGAGCTACAAAGAGCTGAACACTGTGGATTATGGCAAAATGATGAAGAGGCCCTGGAAAAACAATTTAACGCCAATTTCCATGTGAAATGTTAATTAAAACTGTACCGGTGGTACTTGTCGACCAATTTAAAGCCACTAGCCTATATGTTGCAGCAGCATACATTATACTCTACCTGCAACCAGCGCTGCCCCACCCTATCCAGCCAAGGCACTTGCCATCTTCTATTTGTTTGTTGTTTTGTATTTTTTTTTGGGGGGGGGGGCAGGAATTCAGTTACAGTCTAATGGACAAGTAATTGTTGTTTTCACCTTCCTGTTGCGAAGTGGTGTCGTTTTCGTAGCCTGTCAAGCTTTTACACAGCTTCACAGGACATAGCCTGCCTCAGGGGAAACCTTTCAGGCATGCCAACAAACTCTAAGACGGTCGGTATCTGCTGTGGCACGCGACATGACACGCGCACAACACCACAGCTCCGTAGAACCATGACACGAGACACTCTGACGGGGACGGGGGCTTTTAATAAACATCTAAGCGTAATAAACAGGAGAGACAATCAAACAAATGCGCGAAAGTTTAGGGATTGACAGATTTACAGCACGCCACTTTAATACAGGAGATTCTGTAAAGTACTGCTATGCTAATTAGGTGCTGTATGATTTTTTAATTACCAACGCTAACTAAGTCTCTAAAATGCTTAAACATTAAATGTAGTCTCGTAGGCTGTCTATGGGTCTTTATAGCTACGCAAGGATCTCTGCCAGGATTTCCTCTTATTTTTTATTTTTATTTTTTATTATTCATAATGTTAAACGTAGTTCTTCCCATAAAGAAATGACACTTGGCGGCGCTTAAGCTATGTTTTGTTGCAACAACACGTTAAATGGTCCATTACTCATTAACACAGTGTCCTGTCTTGTCACTGCTAAACGCGCCCAAAGCGCGCGCAGATCCCCAAACTCCGACGCAGACACATCAGCCTCAGCGCCGGAGTGGACTCACCTGCACGACACGGTGATCTCCACTTTGGTGGCCGGAATGCTCCCACTCATTGGGTCGAAGTCACAGACCGTTGCCGTGGCCTCCACTTTGTCCATCACGTCTCCCTCCATGCGCACAGGAGACCCAGGCCAGCTCCCCGGGTTGCGTGAGTCTCTCTGAACCTGGAGAGTCGACGGTGGGGAGCCGGTGGGCAGCTGACGAGCGAGCAGGAGCGGGTACGGTCCGGGAAAACCTCCTAAGTGCTGTCCATTGGACGGCCAGCAGCATGGAAAGTTTAATGGCAGGCTGCAGCAGTGATGCGACTGATTTGACTGAAGTCGGGATCACATGCCAGGACGCATCAGCGCCAACTCCGCCGTTTCCCAGGCAAAGAATGAGCTCTTCTGCCAGAGCAGTGTTTGAAAAGTAAAAGCTGTGAACTCCACCCCTCCTGTCTGCATTTTCCTACATGCGGGGCTGCGACTGACACTCGTTGCAGATCCAAGCTATTGATCCATGGCTGAACGGATCGTGATTGTGCTCCAAATTGTTTTTTAAGAACCTTTAACTAGAAAATTAGAAAATAAATAAGCACCGAGGGGCGTCAATGTAACACTGGGCTGTAGTTTGTGTCTCATTTTTAGATCAGATGAAAATAGCTGAAATATTTTGACTGAATCGAACAATCTATTAAAAGTGAAATGCCGTGTTGTTTTTGTTTAAGAAACCAACGGGGCGGATCTCCATGCAGATGTGAAAATACTCTAATTAACTACCAAATTAAATCAATATGCCGAACATTTGCGTCAAACGCAACTGGATGAATAATTTATTTTCAGCTATCGTTAACATTGCATTAGTTACCCCAGAGTCACCGGCCCTTATTGCTAATTTAAAAGCTGCCTGATGGTCTTTCAGCATCTGGACAGCTCCTCCAACTTCTGCAGCTTCAGTCACAGCCTCGTTCCTCGCTTATCATGCCAATAAAAAGTGATGTTTGCTTCTCCTCCACACCTACTGTATATTCATCCCTGAGACTCTATGGGAGGCTGTGCTCTCCCAGGGGAACCTCATTTCCGTTTCATCGATTTCCTGTTGGAACTAGGTGGAATTGTGTGTGTGTGTGTGCGTGCGTGCGTGCGTGTGTGTGTGTTGGGGGGGACGGACTGCCATCAGTCACAGCAACCAACTACCGGGAAATCTGTAAGAAGAGGATCACTGTGCAGAGTGATTGCATCTCTCTTGCGAAACGCTTTTTAAGAAATCACTCCAAATCACTCCCCTTGTCCCCCGAAACCATTCACACAGTTATCAGTGGAGAATAGGCAACCTGCTCTCACATGGAAACTGACAATAAAACCTCTCCAAGTCATCTATTTACGCAAAGGTAAAAGGAGTCGCCTCAATTTATGAAATCATACTCTATATATGCACATTACTCAGACACCTACTTGTTGTACTTCACATGAGGTCCATGCTGGCTATCTGTCACTCTCTCATTTCTGAGCAGCACTGTGGGAGGTCTATGCACAGCAGTATCACACTGCTACAGCCACACGTCTTCTAAGGTGGGCCACGAGGGCTGCATATTTCGGACACAGCACCAGCAGAGCGCAGATCCATCATTAGCCATGTTCACTCAGTAATTAGGCCCTGTGGCGGCCCTTGGTTGGTTGATTTTGAGCTCCCTTCAGTGCACCGTTCCCCACCGCCTGCTGTGAGGCTCTCCACAGTTCCCACCCATGGCAGCCCCACTTCCTGTAGCTGTGGCAGGAGTGTAATTACGGCATCAGCAGCCGGCCTCAGCATCAGCAGGGGGAGGAGGTCAGATGATGGGGTACAGGCTCCAACATCACTGGTGTTCTGCAGTATTGCCTACAGCAACAAGAGCAGAGAACATTCATTTACTCGAGTACTATACTTAGTGCAGTGCAGTGTAATGTTTTACATTTTCATTTGGTATAACTTTGTAGTACTCCACAACATTTTATAAGAAAATATAGAACATGTTACTCTATTTTGTCACACAGCTCTTACCTTTCAGGTAAAGATGACATTTATGATAATAAAATATTAAGTATTGGTATATGATGGTATATGATTTGGCGCTATATAAATAAAATTGAATTGAATTGAAATGAATATATATCGAAATACATAGAAATACAATAATAGCCAACCACCTGGACCAGGTGGAAACTTTAGAAAATACACAAATTTCCTTGCCAAGTCTTGGCAAATTGATACCTCTCTCAGGGAACCTATGTTTCCAGGGTTATATTTCCCCCAGCTTAGTATCTTCTTAATGTGAGACCATTTGAAAGGGTTTTATGTTCTGAGCAATGTTTTTTCCCCTAGGTTAAATGTTCAATGTACGTTTCCCTGGGTCAATATGTTTAATCGCCCACCTACATACAGCTTACTGATGTTATAATCTTAAAACCTACGCTTTTAAAATGGGAAATTTGTGGACAAGATTGTCCCCCCAACCCCCTAAATCTTTTAATGGAGTTTCCTTCAGACATAGCAAAGTCAGTACATCAAATACAGGACATGTCAAGGTGTTTGTGACAGAAAAAACAACAAATAAGAGCCATTCACTCTCCCACCAATCTCTGTAAGAGATTGAAAATACACACCCTGGAAACATAGTGATGTCTGTACGGTAAATAGGAAGCTACAGACAGCAGCCGGTTAGCTTAGTACAAAGACTGGAAACAGGGGTAAACTGGCAACACAGTGACAGCAATACAAGTCAATACAAGTCAATAAAAGTGAGTGTGGCCAGCCAAAAAATACTTAACCCCAAGCTAAGCTAAGGAAACCAGCTGTTAGCTCTATGGCTTCATATTTAGCATAAAGATATGAGCATGGTAGTCAACTTCTCATCTAACTCTCTACAAGAAAGCACATAAACGTATTTCCCAAACTGTCAAATGTTTCCTTTAAAATGCGGCTAACACAGCAAAGCATCAACAATTTATTTCTATAAAAGTAGCAATTCTATTTTAATACACTTTATCGATAATAATCTTATACTTAACTACAGTTTCTGATACAGGACTTTGACTTGTAATGCAGTACTTTAATATTGTGGTGTTATTACTTTTACTTAAAGGGTCAGCGTGTAAGTTTTAGTGGCACCTAGTGGTGAGGGTTGTGAATTGCAACCAGTGGCTCACGGTGCATTCATATGCTCCTCGGATGGTCCCATTTTACGAGTTGTGAAGTCGTTCTTCCGACTTCAGTGTGTGTGTTCATGTGCTCTTAAGTCGGAATGTGGGATCAATATGAACGCTACTACAAAGATGTGTTGGATTAGCATTATCAGAGCATGTAAACAACACACAGACACACAGACCTTTCTGCATTCAGGAGCGGCAGTGCACCGCTGCTGAATTATGCTACTAAAATTTCACACAATAATTCATCATCAATGCACTACTAATTTTCACTCGCACACTATGCGAGCAAGGTAACACATTGCTTGGCTCGCTTCCTCTCCTCATTATTCAAAGGACATCTACGTGACAGGTGCTGTTATAAGAGCAACGTAACTCCTTTTAGGAATTGGGAGGTGTTGCGAGTGTTTGATTGTATGAGTGGCAGAAAGTGACGGTGAATGGGAGCGGAGGAAAATATTCTGGCAGTAAATGTACGGTATCGAATACGGTGTGTTAGCTTCGTTTCCCCAAATGCTGGAAAAGTGAAGCCGGTGAGCGCTAGCTAACATCTCCAACCCCCCTTCAGACTGCGCTGCTGAGCAGGAAAGTTTATGCAGCAGGCTACGTCTTTTGGCTGCTATGTAATTTAACATTAGCTCAATTTATAGGAAAAAACTGGTAGCTGTATTTTATTACTACCTACTTATCCAATGTTGAGAAAATCAGGTACAAACTTGTCCTGTTCACAGACTGTACATCTTAAATTATTTTTCAGTTTTTAGATGTGTGAAAAGTGGTTGTTAATGTGCAAATAAAATGCACCTCACAAGTGAGCTGGTTTCTCATTTTTTGTCTACAGATAAATGTCAAAAGCTGTAAAATGAAGACACAAAAGGCAAACATGAACAATCGTATCTATAATGATTCTCAGGTCATATTAACAGGGTTTTCCTGCCATTTGCCCAAAACATGCTGTGCCATAAATTTAAAATCACTGTGGAGAGCATCATAACCAACCAAATCACTTTCCCCAAATCTAAAGGTTGTAGTTCCTGCCCAGTAGACTGCTCTTTGGGTATTGTTTATATATTATCTGCTCTAGCTTTTCCAACTATTTGTTCAGAGATATGGTGAAAATAATGGCCCAATATGATGTGAAATTACATCTTTGTCATTGTAAAATGCAAAGATTTTCTTTGTGGGACGACCCCCTAACCCCCCCCAATTGATTGATTGCACTTTTTTGTTAACCCTTACTTCCTTCCCTAGGTATTTACCCCATTGATGCCAGTCGTACTATTAGCTCTTGCTAGTAGTTATTGCTGCCCTTACAAGTATGTATTGTCAGTTGTAAATCTCGTGCTGTATTGATGCTCTGTTGATGCTTGTATGTTGTTCTTCAAATGTAAGTCGCATTGGTTATGAATAGGCATCTGCCAAATGAGAAAATGTAATGTAAATGTAAATGATTATTCCAACACCACATGAATGCAGTCACCGCTCACCCCTCCCTTTCCAAGCGCACAGGAGAAGCTATGGTGGCCGACACGCTCTGTCGGCTCTTGTGCTAAATAATACGTGTGGGCCTCCATTTGTCCAAATTTCTCTCCTTTTCTAACTTCTAATAAACCAGTCGACTACTACTACTGTTACTTGTTGCTGTTGTTGTTCATCTTCATACATATTCAACATAGTGACGAAATACACTCTGTATGTCAAGAGAAATGGCTCATTCTAAGGAAATAAAAACGGTTCACTATGGGTGGTCTTTCTACACCACTGAAAAATTTGTTATGTATTTTAATATATATATATACAGTGTTATATATAATATTACGCAATTAACATGCATTAATCCAATTTTGGTCAACGGGGGCAGAAAAATATCAAAACAAGTGAAACATAGCCACCACTATATCGATGACTTAACACAAGGGTATGCTACGTCAAACCATATGTCCAATCTTGTCTGAAGGTAAAAGTGTTTATACTGTAGCTGTACACTAGCGACCAAGCTAGAAGACAGGAGACCCTACGAGTACGAATGAGACACGATAATCGTTCAGATTTACAGCTCACACTTTCAGATAGTCCTTCCTTGAAGACATTTAATACTGTTGCACTCATCTGTATAAATGAAAAGCGCCAAAGGTAGTTGTGTGAAAGATGAGAGAAAGACAGCTTGAGAGAAAAGTTTAAGTGCTCCCTACTTTCTAGGGCTGAACAATTGATCAAACATTTATGGAAATCGCAATATGGCCAACTGTAATTTTCAAGTCACAAGAGGTGCATTAAAGCACAACGCGTGTCAAAATACCATTTTAAATTAAATATTGTCATGCTGCAGAGACGTCCTGGCCTACACATCATATTTTACAGACTCTTGGTTTGGTACAGATCCTTTCAAAAATCACTCTGTAATCATTTTAATGTTTTTCAATAAAATTGAGAATAATAACAAACTAAAAATTATAATTCCCTCCAATATTGCAAATTGTATCACAATTGCAATATTAGTCAAAATAATCTCAATTAGATACTTTTTCAAAATCATTTAGCCTTACTATTTTCACACCAGTCTCCACATGTCAACTCAGACAGAATGTGGGGCGAAGGCGTTTCCGATGCTGTTTGACCATCCAACACGTACTTCAGTTGCAGCATACTGACGCCCTCAGGCAGTGTTCATACCAACATTACACACGATGAATCATGACGATGTTGTATCATTTGCCAAATACTTTCAATAACTGCAAACACGGAAAAAGATGATCCTGGTGAATACAGGGCGTATACATACATCCCATATGCAATCTATGTACATCATAAACAGCCAAAATAAATTAAATACAAAGTCTAACTAATTATGTGTATGAAATGAACCAATAATACAAATATGAAACGCACAGCTGAATCAAAAAGCTTCATTTTGAGGTACTTGTAGTTTACTTGATTATTTCCATTTTCTGCTACTTGATATTTAACGTCACTACATTTCAAGTGATGATACTTACATCTGACATCTGGATTTCTGGTTATTTCACAGACACGGGCCATTCTGCTGCATAATAAGAACTTCTGCTCTTGCAACTTTAAGTACATTTTCCTGGTAACACATACTCAAGTAACATTTTGACTGCAGGACATAACATGCAGTTACTTTGTTGTTATGGGTGTGATTACAAGATGAAAATGTGACAAGATTCCTTATCATGTCAAAAGCTGCTCTGTTTGGGACTATGAGCTGCACTTTAGTTAACATAGTTATTTTTGTTTTCCAAGCGGTCTGAAGGGAATAACGTTACTATCAGAGGAGCAATAACATAATGCACTTCAGAGTATAGGCCAGGAAGGCTTCAAAAATATTATGAATTCTTATTAAATGATGACGTTAGTGTTGTAACATTACAACTTTTTTCTCAAAATGTCAGATGGCACAGATTCTGAAGGTCCAGAAAGTTTTATACATGAGCAGAAATCCCGCTGAATCAAGAAGCTATTGACGTCCAGGAGTTAATAACTTAATTAAAGAGGTTACTTCCCCAAACAAAAGACACAAAAGAGGAGTCTACATTAAATCTCTTAGCAGGGATGATATTAAATGAGAAAAGTTGATCTACAGTAGAAAACGAAACTACACTATGAGAACTATACTGCATTATATTCTGCTATGGTTTTATATTTTGAATCACCTGCCACCTGAATATTGTGTTTCCCTTTACATAAATAAAAACACTTCCAACATAAATTGGTGCAGAAAAAATCTCCAGAATAAGGGAAATTAAGTATGTATTGCTCTTTTCATATAATTCAGCTTGATCTCTTAAAAATAGTCTAGTGACAAAATCTATTGTTAGCTAAGTGTCTGGTCACACAGCTATTTATTGTGCTATTGCTCTTCTTTTAAAACACAATCACTGTCAATAATACTTTCTCTATCATCTGCTCTTTAGCACCTTGCAGGTCAACAACTTAACGTTAACCATCCCCTCATCTACAACAAGTAAGCAGCAAAGCTAGCTAAAGATGTTAGCATACTTTAGCTACCTCATTTTCCACCACTGATAACTTGCTGAACGTAAAAATAGGGCGGCACTTATTTAAGACGTGACATAAATGTACATGAAATTTTTAACTTTCTCACCTGCAAACACAACAAAAGACCATTTTAAGATGGACTTGGGCTTGTCGCCCTTTGCATTTACATGAAGACTGCCGTAACCTGCTCTGACGGGATTGTGGCGCCAGTCACTCTTCAAAGCTGCTACTGCCATCTACTGGCGGAAAGTCATATCGCAGCAGGATAGCTTTGCGGTGACTTAAAGGTGACACATTTAAAATTATACTCTTTAACCCTTTCATGCATGGTGTCCACATTTGTGGACAGTTATTTTAACTCCATTTTGGGTTACTATATCATGCTTGTGTTCTCCAAGTAATTTGAGGACAGTGTCAGTTGATTGATTGTAACACTGTAACAGTGGTTACTCTCTTGTTTTCCAAATATTTATTGCTTGATGACCTCATCATTCCAAGATGGCCGACTGTGATTGCCATGTGCTAAATGCCTCCTTATAAACGCAACACTTTAGTTTTTGTCCCCATTCATTATGAGCTGAACTCAAAGATCTAAGACTTTCTCTATGTACACAAAAGGCCTATTTCTCTTAAATATTGTTCACAAATCTGTCAAAATCTGTATTAGTGAGCACTTCTCCTTTGCCAAAATAATCCATACACCTCAGAGGTGTGGCATATCAAGATGCTGATCAGACAGCATGGGTATTGCACAGGTGTGCCTTAGGCTGGCCACAATAAAATCTAGATAATGTTTTTAATAATTCATGCATGAGAGGGTTAAAGCTATTCAATTCTGTGAGGTCACATGCCTTCCCTACACCAAACTATGTAATTTATTTCCTGTTACCCAGCATCAAGTTCTCATCTTCAAATGTAATCTTCTCACTGTCCCATACTGCTCCTTTACGTTTAAATCCAGTATTTCCTCAGGCTGTTTTTCAACAAACTATAAACAGACAGGCCCAAAAAAGGATCTTATACCCAACTCATGTGCTCTGAAATCTGAGTATTAGCTCCCTCCCCTCAGGCAGACGGTACAGGGTTCCCCTAGGCACCACCTCTTCAAACATTCCCTTGTCCGCCGGTTTGAAGCACTGACCACCACCTAGGCTGAAATATGTGAGTGCTGCAGCTGTCCATCTTGTTGTTAACCACTGTTATTGTACTAAGTGTGCACTAGATCTGATGGGCATGTGGAATTAATGGATAAATGTATTTGATGTTCATTTGATGTGCTTTTTTACTTGTTTGCTGTGATTTCATTTTTCACAAAGTGATGTCAAAGATAAATTCCCCATTGGGACAATAAAGTCGTATCTTATCCAGGAAAAAACATCATATTGCTGGAACTTCCTGTTTTTATGGAAGGCCTAGAATAAACACCAACACCCTGGAAAGAATATCATCTATTTTCTGTGCAGTGTGAAAACATTCCTTCCATCTACTTTGGAATGAACATCTGTGACGCAACATACTTTAAATGTACCATAAAAGAAATATTGGATATGAACTCTCTAGACGGTTGCTGCTAAAAGTGGAAATTTGGTTATGTTTCCGTTTTTCACGTCTCTGCTGAAAAGCAGATACTTTTTTAGGACAAGTACGCCATCTGTGGCAACATTTGTTGTGTTCCAAACACAAAACCACTGACTACTTAATGAATTAACTTAATTTAAAGTATGCCTCTCCTTTCCCACTGAGAATAAATAGTGCTATAAAGCCCAGCCAGAGTTTAGTGGTTAAATGCACAAATGTGCAGCCTGCTGGCATCAGACAACAACAGTACAAGAGATCACAAGGAAAATACTGACAGTGGAACTTCTTGCAATCACTCAGATCTGTTTGTATGAATCTCTGTTTGTGGTATAAATGTGTTGATGCACACTGTTTTTGTATTTTTACAGCATATATTACTGTTGCTTTTCGACTGTGTTTGGACATTTTCTTTGCTTGCTTGCATAGACTTTTTTTTTCTTTGTCTTGCAACTGTTCTTACATCTGGTATGGCTATTAGGCATTTCTAGTGATTCATTTTATAATTCATGGTTCTCCATCTCTGTTTATTTTTCTATTGTTTTTAGCAAATTAACTATCAGTGTTGAAATTTTTCTGTTCATTGACCAAGAACCCTTTATGGAGCTCAGGGTTCAACAGCTGGAACCAGGGACTAAATCAAGTTTGCCTACAATAATTTCAGGTGTGAAAAAAGTCACTGCTCCATGGGGAGAACTGTGTGATGGTTCAGAGACCATCAGGGTGAAGTTGCAGGGCTGACCATCACTGAATGGTCACAGACCCTGCAGCAACTACTACTTGTGTACCACCTAATTCACAAAATAAGGAAAAAAACAAGAAAGCTGAAAGAGAGTCATGTCCATTTACAAAAGTGGATGAAAAAAATACAAAGAATCAGTACACAAAAACATGTTTTCGGTACTATCAGAATCTCACAGTTTGAACTCAATGTAGTTTCTTTAATGTAAAGCCTGAAGTGAATGCTTTTCTTCTGCAAGACTACAAAGAATTGCTCCACTCTTATTCCTTCCTGACATAAATCAACAATGCCCCTGTGCTGGGCCGGAAACACATTTGTCATATTCCATTTCAGATGATGATTGTCAGCGTGTGGTTTCGCTGAAGAGAAGGAAACAGACAGCATTAAATCCCTCCAGGCGCAATGATGTTCAAGTCATAATGAGGGGAGCTGTGTGTGGATCTTTCATCATACATAACAGTACAAATGAACAATTGGACTCAACTTAAAAGGGGTGTTTAGTCCATTGCTGCTCCATTTCACTGTCCAATTGAGCCGCACTCATGTGAGTTGCATGGAGCTTCACCAAGCATACAGGGAGGGACAGTGTGAGATTTTAGCTCATTCATCTTCTGTGTGACAGAGACATTTTTGGATGTAACCACTACAGAGGACATCACAGGACAGGGCTTCATTATGTGGGAATGTGTGAACATGTGACACGTGTGTGTATCAGCATCACTGTCTGTAGCAGAGACTCATCCATTACACTGACTGAGCACCAGGAAATGTCATGTCGGCAGCCGCTGCGCCACAATCACTAAAACACTGGAGCGTAGCTGTTTTCAGTGGCGGTGACAGGAAACTGCTGTGTTTTACTGTGGTGAAGCTCAGCCACTTCCCTGTCAGGGAGTTCATTATGTTGAGAAAGAGATTCACAGTCCTATAAAGTGGAGGCATTTCTTTTTATAGGAGAACAGAGGAGATATTTCAGATGGTCACTTGTATGTTATAGTTGAAACCTGCTGCAGAGTTCACCCATCAGACCCTTTTGTTGTGTGAAACACCCGAAAATTACAGGTACAGTTGCAGTTATGTAAGTATGCTCTGAAAAGCTCAGGATCACAGATTAGGCTCTCTGGTGTTTTGCTTTGAAATGCTGCACACGAAACACGGCGTAATTCATTCAAATCATTTTCCTTCAAAAAGGGAGGTAAAAAAACAGAAATAAATCATTGCTTTTATTGGGAGCTGTCATGCGGGGATCATATAAGCTTTCAGAATTCCCAAGTGTGATTGCAAGTGGTGAGGGGGGGGGAGCTTGCACATTTTAATAAAAGAAAATAATACTGGGGGCTTTTCTCATATCCTCTGACAGATATGTTGGTTAGGCATCCGTGACAGCAGGGAGGACTCTGTGTGGCGGGTTGGCTGCAACAGACAGGTCTTTTCTCTTCCACCTTATGTCCAAAGCAAACATCAATGCCGATAATGTAAGCCAAAAGTAATTTGTTGGTAGCAGAACCATGAGTGGTGGAATTTGTCAGCAGTTGTAATTTCTGTTGTAATGATCATGGAGGGAGAAATGATTGCAGAACAACTTAAAGCATCATTTACAATTCTGGACTACACAGTCACATAAGCAATAGCTTACGACAGGCCCTGGTATACGCTTATATCACTACTATGAACCAATCAGATTGCTTGAATTGAGCTACCCATTTTATAATTTGCCTTAAAGACCATGGGAGGGTCACTGTGACGCCTCACCCAAGACAGATGAATTCTTGCGTTTTTTTATTTCGGACTATTTCTCGCTCATTTGTCTTTGCAGACTCTGAAGGGTTAGCATAAATAAATAGATAACCAGCATTCTCTTCACAACAAAAGCACCACATCACTTCACCGTCTTTGTAGAAATATCTGTTTCGCATTCTGTTTGCAGAGCGAGTGGACGGACCAGTCAATGCATCCAGTTGCTCAATTTAAATGTCAAGCTGTAACAGGCAGAAATAATCCCCAGAGAAGTCATTTAGGGCTCCTCAGTTGAATGTGCCGCCTCCCTCTGAATGCCAAGAGCCCATAAACTTGTTAGAGATATAATCTGGAAAAGTTAAGGTCCCTCACATCTGTGTGCCTCTTGAGAGTTTCTCTGAATGGTGCGGTGTTGCCGCGCGTCTCCTTGCTTCACTTCACAGGCAACTCATCATCCACCAGCAGGCTGACCTAGATCCAGCCATCCCTGTGCTCACATCGTATACATATTCATTGGGCTCTCTTAATCAAAAGACAGCCCCTTGAGCGGAAGAGAAAACTCTCTAATTAGTTGCTATCATCCGATGGCAGCTCTTTGGGCTGCGTTTGTCTTGCCTGCCACATGTTTTTGTCTCAGTCTGCTGCTGGAGTCATTTTCATGCACGTTCAAGGCTGTCTAGCATCTTCCATGGTCAGTTAAATCAGTGTCACGATGACTTCCTGTGACTCTCATTCTGCTACGCTGTGTTCGGTAAAGTAAACATGTGATGGGCTTGTTCGTAGTTTAGAAACCACACCACATGACCACGACTGTCTGAAATCTGTGGCTGCTGAATCTCCAGAGAAATAAGTCAAAAGTCAGTTGCCTTGATCAGATTGTGTTGCTGTTTACCTCCCAGTCCAGTAATTTACTGGTCTTTCATGCTAACTGTTTCCTGTAAAAAAAACTTAGACCAAACCAAACCAAAAGCTAGCACAGGTGCTCTCCCCTCCTGTTTTTCACTAAATGACTGATTGCAGTCTCAGAATTGTAAAAAGAATGCCAATGAAAGTAAAAAGAAAAGAAAAACATTGTAATTGAACATAATTCAGGGTTTTGCAGAAGCGTCCAATATCAACATTCTTGTCTGGCTGTAGCATTGAGTACACTCATGACTGGTAAACTGACTTTGACATGTGAAATTGCTCTAGCTTTAAATTGCAGGTGATTTCAAGCAGGTATTGAGGTCAAGCAGTCTCTTCTTCAATATGAAATGAATTCACAAGTATGAAATCCCTCTCCAGGCTTTGGGCAACTGAGGTCAGACTTCATGTATTATGAAGTTCAGGCACTTCAGTCATAAGACCGCTCCACAAAGGATGGAGACAATCCCTAAAAAATGTTAATGTAAAACAGTCAAAATATGCAGAAACAGTCTACAAACCCAGAAAGAGCCACACTTTCTTCTGCAAAATTAGATACAAAAGAAAAAAGCGCTGTTGCTCTTCCAGTCTAAAGTTTGACAGAAACAGACAAGTTTAATGGAAAATATCTTCAAAGGCTGCAAAAAGTAAAAATGGCAGAAAGACAAATAAAAGCAGCACAGAGTTGACAGGTTCCTCCTGTGTTCTCCAAAAAGAAATTGGTTATTGTTAACAAACACACACATTTTTGTATTTCTATACTTGTGAGGACGCAATTTTGTTCTTGCATAATGAAGAACCCACAGGGAATTATCACTGGACTCCACGGAGTTTATAGTCTTTCAGCTGATTGTTTTGGTTCACACTCACTGCTCTCATCCGCATTGTTTTCAGCCACATCAGGCAGCTGTTTTCTAGAAATGAACTCCAAAATCCTACTGTATGCTACCAGCCCAGCACCAAATGGCAGAGAGTGAATTGGGCTTAAATTTGTCAGGTGCACCGAAACACAACTCCAAACAGATACTAATGTTGCTCCATATCTGCTGAATGTGTAAATAAAAAGTTTGTAAACAAGTCCGCCACGTCAGCTTAACCTGTCAATGTTATGTTCAAAGCTTGTGTATTCTATTTGTTGTTATTTCAAGTTGAACCTAAATTCTAATCTTAACCCTAAAACGAATCCTTACACATTAAAAGGCCTTTTGAAGAAGTAAAGACATCTCCAAATGTTTCCGTCAAGGTTTAAAACTCAGATTGGTCCTCACAATGGTAGACAATTGTACACACACACCCATGTTTGTATTGCTGTACTTTTGGAAACATCTACATTACAATGTGGTGTCCGAACAATAATGCTTCCTACATGCCAAACCTTGACACCAAAACAGCCATCAAACATGCCAAATGGAAACAATGAGCACTGGTTAAAATCTCCTCTGTTTAAAAATTTGTAACTTTAAAAATGGTTCACACAAAGAGGTAAAGAATTACAATGAAACATACTCTATTTGGCTGCTTCCATAGAGTTACAATTTATTTTTAGGAGCCGAACCGCAAACGTCACAGTGCCCAATGTCAATCAATAAAAGAAAATGAATTGAATAAAGTCAGAGGCAGGGAGTCTGAGAGAAATGTATCATCTGTTCATCCACTGAATCCCAGGCCACAGCATCATCTAAATTTTCCATTTCAGCTTCTACGTGCAACAGCAACACTCCCACTAATCATTCTACCTCAAAATGCAAACTCAAGCAATTAAGTTTGTGTTGACTGAAACTCAGCGGCTCCACTGCTCATCTTTAATGAAATAAGAATGATTTAGATGCTTAATAAAAAACTGCTTTAGTGAGTGGCATCATCAAAATAGCTGAGACTGGTGAGCAGTTTCTAGGGAGAAAAGAAGTGAGCCCCTCCCAAAGGATTTTGACCTCCATCTATTTGTTCAACAAGCAGTGGGGCTTATCGTAAATGATGCGCCCCTGTAGCCTTCTGCACCTTTGATGCCAGGAGACACGGAGACATTGCCTTCCCACCCCTGATTAAAGTTTGCTTTCTACCGTGGGCGGGAGGGACTTTCATCACCGTGTTTTCTCAGAGCTATATCCATGCAAATTATTGCATTTATCCCCTGTGAAGTATGGGTGGAAATGAATACACAGCCAGTGAGATGTGAACATAAGACTCGCAGTAGGCACCAGTGTGCACCACCAATGGCTCACTGAGGAGAAATAGGATTCCTCCCACGCAGAGATCAGATGCAGGTGCAGGGGAGCACAGCTGAGCTGGACCTGCAAAGGAGGACTAACATTAAAGCACACAGATATTGTCAAAAGTGATCTGCCAGCAAAGAAGAAAAATATAGAGTGCCGTAGCGCTGTGGTGTGTGCTTAAATCCCACTGTAGTGAGCGAGGACACTAGCTGTTGTCATCCTCAGAGCATCAGTATGTGAGGGTGTGAACTCCTGTCTCTGGAGTGGACCTGTACAAGTGTGACAGCATGATTAATGTGACTCCGCAGTCCACACCCTCTGCGTTATTCAACCCTCGTGGCTCTAACATCTAGATAATGAGGAAGGCCATGCTCGCCAGCTGAAGCACCCCCTGCTCTCATGCCCTCCGGTGATGCCATCACAGACAGAGGATGCTCCAAGCAGAATTTGCCATTATGGTTTTCCTCATTACATGAGCAGCGTGATTTTAAGAGTTGATGGGCTTCGCATGCTCACAGGAAGTCATCGCTGTCAGGGAAAAAAACTCATCAGCGGCGAGTGTGGGTAGCAGCACGGGCCTGCTGTGGTGTTGTTAACACCAGCAGTCTTTAACCCCATGGGCTATTCTCTACCACCCCGCCAGCAGCAGCTGTCACTTGACAGTTTTCATAGAAATGACAGCTCGCCCATGCCTCCTCCATTGTTTTCCACAATCAAATCACTTAAGAGGTGATGAAATGAAGGGACTCATTACTTACTTATTGTGAACACTTTTCTGCAATCACACAATGTCTAATGTTTGTGCTTCACACTTTTCAACAATTGATTGTTGCCTTAATAGGCAGATCTTATACAGCCTTCATGTACACCTTCTGTGAAAATGAATCACAGTGTGTTGCACACATTTAGACAAATGTCTGCAACTGAAATGTCTGAAAGATTGTCTGTCTGTGATTGAAAAAACACATTAAAGGCTTGTACTGGGTCAGCAAGAGCCAAATAAAGTTCTTAGATCCCCATTCATGCTGTCCAGTATTTAGCCACAGCCACTGCTTTATGTGATGGAGCACCTCTTCCTCTCTTTGTGGGGGAAAGAGAAGCAGTTAATGGCTGAACGCCCAGCAGTGTGAAGTGATTTAAAATGAAGCTGGTTTTTCTGTGCTCTTATCTGCTTGTGCCTCTATTGCTGTGATAAATCAACTCACAAAGCAAATACAAACTGTAATTCCAGGGTGAGAAAATCTCTAGTAGAGATGAAATACGCTATGCAGAAAAGATAGCAGCAGCACCAAAGGTTACTCAATCTGAAATGTTGAGACAATAAAGTAGAAATTTCTTTGCATCCCCAGCAACTACCTTTGAAGCTCGATCCAGTCACTCTCATCACAGTTTACAGTCAGCTTACAGGAATTGACATCATTACCAGTCACTGTTTCATCAGTGTTTAATGCAAATAGTGTTTGTTTGGATACTGTTCATCTGAAAAGCCTCCTTGAATTTTGAAAGTGCTGTGTGAAGAAGACAGAGCAAAGCATCGAGACTGCGCTACTAATGCCAAGAGGGTTTGGAGTATGTGTGCGTTCAGACTGGAACACTAAGTGTACACTACATACTTATATCAGTATGCTAACTAAATTCACTTCATTTTTGAGAGTGCTGTTGATGGGCATTACTGTCCCACTGTGCAGTGCACAAAGGACATGGAGGAGTGAGTTCCAGGTGTAGCAAATTAAAACAAATTGCAGAGAAAACAAAGAATTAAAAAAGGAAGTGCTAAATACAAGAAAAACATTTAGCTTTTTTTAAAGGATTGGTCTGACATTTTTTAAATACACTTATTCACTTTCTTGGCATAAGTTAGATGATAAGATCAATACCCTTCTCATGTTTGCAAAGTAAATATAAAGCTGGAACCAGCAGCTGGTTATCGTTGCATAAAGACTGGAAACAGGAAGCAGTGTTGCCAGAATTAATTGACATCAAGTAGCACCCATTCAAAGCATCCGGCGTGCCCAGTTTCATAAATGTAGCCCAATTTTATTACATTTTCTATTTGGATTTTGGATGTGGTTTTTATTCAAACATATACTCAGAGCTTTTATTTTCTGTTGCTGAAAGCGATTATATTATCAGTATAATAGTCAAACTAGTGAGCTGTGAATCTCATTAATACTTATTAAGGTGAGGAGGGGTCAGTTCATTGGAATGTGGCCAAAATATTCAATGGTGGAAATGGCCCAAATGGCCTAGTCACATAGAAAGTTGACCAATCTGGCAACTCTGGCAGGGGAAAACAGCTAGCATGGCCTTGTTCAAAGGTAACAAAATCTGCCAAACAGTACCTCTTAACTTTACTGGAACACATCCTGAAGTCACTGTGCCCAGCCAAGAACAAACACAGTACCTAAACTCCCATAAAACTAAAACCAATTTTTTCTTTAGATAATATGAGTTAAAGGGACCAGGTGTAGTCTTTAGTGGCCTCTAGCGGCAGTGTTGGGCAGTAACTTAGTGCTCTTATCTGCTTGTGCCTCTATGACTAGTAATGCATTACTGTAATATTATTACTTTTCATAGTAATTAGTAATGTAAGGGATTACTAGTTCCAAAACAGTTATATTATTATTATTATTATTAATATTACAGTTATTAATGCAAGCAAGCCACATTACTATGTTACCAGAAAGCCACTTGTTTTATGTGTGATTCATTTTTATGTCAGGTTACAACCCATTCCCAAATAGGCAATAAAAAAGCTGATAAGTGTTTTCATCCAAAAAAACCCCGATATAAAGCCCCTTTAAATAGCAAGCTATTTTTTCACTTTGGACAGAGCCAGGCTAGCTGTTTTCCAGTCTACATGCTGAGCTAACAAAAAAAAATAAAAAAATAAAAATACCTAGCTCTAGATTCATATTTATTTCCTAAAATGTCAAACTATTCCTTTAACAGTATCTTTCTAAAGTGGCTTGTGAGACGACTGCCAGTGCATGCCTTGCATCATTTACCATTAGTAGCTTACAAAACAGTAAACTACACAGATTTCTTGCATGGTGACAGTAAATCATGTACACTATGAATATTTTGCAGTGCATGCTGAATACAATTATAGGATGGTATTGGGGCAGAGACACAGAGAGAGAGAGAAATAGAGGACATGCTGTAAACTAATTCCCTTTCACAATCCATGGTGGGTGTGAACTTGCAGAGTGGGCTGAATCTGCAGTAGAAATCCTTCACAGTCCAATTAACAGCAAGAATTTCCCCACAGCTCTTGCAGCATCGCCTCACCAAATTTTACGGTCGGGATGGTGGGGTGGCAGAGAGGGTCCTCCTTCCTATTACTTCTGCTACAAGGTTAAGTCACTGCTGGTGTGTCACCTGCACATGTATGCTGACCCAAAACACACACTTTCACAGACACAATCTAAAAGTGAACACATTTAGCATGACAAATCGTTCTAAAACTAAATGAGCACTTGCAGGAATAGAGTGAGAACATACATTGTTGTGTGGCGGCTGCCCTCGCCTCTGTTCAGGGCACTTGACAGACATACTGATGGTGACATTTCAAAAGGGCACCTCACATCATGATTGAAATTATAGGTGTGTTTTCTTTAATCATTGGAGGCCCTCTTTATACAAGCAAGAGTATGCACACGCAATCAAAGTTCAGA
Source organism: Micropterus salmoides (assembly GCF_014851395.1). Taxonomy (NCBI): domain Eukaryota; kingdom Metazoa; phylum Chordata; class Actinopteri; order Centrarchiformes; family Centrarchidae; genus Micropterus; species Micropterus salmoides. The sequence goes on along the minus strand of NW_024040707.1, from coordinate 19,444,227 downwards.
GCTTCCGGTCATTCAGGAGAGGTTAGAAAGGAAAGAATAATGATGATATTCCCCCCTATGCCTCCATGTCACGCTTGCCCTTGCATAACTGCCCCCTTACCTGATATCTCATGCAGCGTGTGTGAGGTTGGTGATGAAGCCGGTGCCGTTGCACCAATAGCAGCTGTGTTGGGAGAGGCAGCAGCGGCGTTTTCATTGTCAGGAAGACTGAATGATGACCCCTATCTCACATTTGATGCCATGTTCTCACAGACGCACACACACATTGGGCTTCAATCCCATAAATAAAGAGGTGCATACAAGACATCCAGGAAATAAACACATTATTCACAACTCAAAATGAGGAAGAAGGACAGACAGTGAGGCGCTGAGGGATTGCCTTTTTAAGTAGGCGTTTGAATATGAAACTAAATTTGATTGAAGATGTTGTGTATTAATACAGTCACACTGGAGGATTCAGAAGCCTCTTCAAAGAACATTACACCGCAAAGGATTTATGTAAAATACACCCAGGGTCCTTTTCAACATCAAAAGATAACGCAGGCATACCCTGCAAGAAAGAAAACATTGCAGGACTTTCAAAAAGTATGTCTAATAATGATTTCTTAAATAAAATTTCCTGCCTATTTCAAGAGACTCTTTGTAAACACTGTATGTAAATACATGCCTGAACAGGAAGGTGCCTTTCATTGTTTGTTTGAGTGGAAGTATGGGAGGAGTACACTCTTAATCCATCCTCTGTGCATACATTTTAATAAGTGACCTGGCTCAATACGCTTAATGGCATACTGCCCCCTCTTGGACAATCTTGGCTAATAAAATATTTTTTCATCAATAAATTGGAGCTTGAACAAAACTACGCACGCGCGCACACACACACACACACACACACAGAAAAAACACTTTGAGGCATTTCCTGTGGTTTCATTTACTCTTTTTTGCACAAAAGCAAAGCATCTGTAGTGGGAGAAAAAAAAACATCTCATTAGTGTGACATCAAACATGCATTCCAAGAGTTGTAACCATTGCAGATGCTTCAGTTATCCCAAATACATTGGTGTGAAAGCCCATTGTGCTCTTTTCTCTGTCTGAAATAACAACATGCGGCTGAGGTCTGGATCGGCTCCTGCTTTCGCCTGCCAAACCGCGCTGATTCTAACAGAGACTGGATGAAAGAAAATTGGCCTCAGAGTCGGCTGAACAAGCATCTATGAAGCTGCTGTGCCGTAATGAAGGAGAGACGACATTAGTGTGGGGTCAGGCATCAGGGAGGGGAGGATGAGGTTTGGGTTGTTTTCGTGAACACAAGCTGTTGCTCTGGGAGGAGCACAAAAATGTGGATGCTCGTCCCTTGTCCAGGGCAGAGCTGCTGCAACATTGCACTAAACTCACAGAGCTCATTATCTTCAAACATTCCTGCTGCAGGGAAAGAAAGCCACAAGGGTCAAGGTTACTGATAAACACAAGGGAGTGTTTGGAAGGATATTTCAATACGCACAAGGCCAATGAGATTAAAACTATAGAAATTAAGGGATACTAGAGATACGCTTGGAGACAGTTTTCCCTCCTGCATCAACCCTCCTGCATACTGATTGGAGTGGTTTATTAAACTGAATATTAAGTAGAGACTAACTAAATCCTATTATTCACCTCAAACCACAATCAATGGGCAGCACCTTCCACTGGGCCAGTCATAAAAGAAATCAGTGCCTGACTAAACGATGGTTAACATCCAGATGAAATGCCTCTTCATCTCTAATTGGCACTGGCGCAAATCTACTGGAGTATGGTGAGAACTGCTTGTCTGTTATGAATCCAAAGGCTGAAAACAGCATCTTTTACAAAGGCAGGCGGGTGCTTTGGTGGGAAGGAAGACAAGTCACATAACATTAAACAGTAATACAGCAAAAATAACATGATGATGATTGACTATCTGTCTGTCACATTTCCAGAAAACATTATGATGTACTCTGCTTTCCGTCTCAGCAGCAGACTTTAATCACATTAAGGCATAAGCATGTCGCTCATTTGATGAAAGTTGGCTATAAATGTAATAAAGCTGCCAAGGTTATTAGAAGTGCCACAGGCCATTTTACAGCAGCTCACACACCTTGTATTAGATTATAGAGAGAAATATGATGAACCAAGGAAGTAGAACTTGCCCATTTACAAAGGACCAGGGGAGGTTTAATGGCTTGTGACCGAATCCAGACATACATTGATGCAGATAGCGATGACAATCTGCAGTGGTTTGTCTCAGCTTGGTGAAAACTCAAAGATGTCCTTTTAAAGAGTGCTGCAATTCAACTGCCTGTCTACGTCACGTTGTGTTATGTATATGTTGTGTTACAACATATGCACTCCACTGAAAAACCTCTTTAGCAGGTCACATCCAGCAGTGAGTTGAGTTGTAGAGGGTATTTAGTGTTGTATTTGATTTGATTTGTTTTTCTGTTCATTAGAGTTGACAAGGTTCGGCAGTGACCAAGAACAACACTGAAAGGTGTTTATTTAGCTCTGATTGGGATAGACTTGACTTGATTTTTACAATCAAATTAACAATGAAAATGAATTATCCCATTAAACCTCCCCTGGACCTCGAGTTCTGCTTTCATGGTTACTTGTCAATTGTTCCAATTAATGCTTTGTATATCATATGTTTAGTTTTGGTTTTTATCAGTCTTTTAATTGGGAATACAGAAAAAGCAGAGGGGAAAGGAGAATTACATTTATGGAAAAATTAGCAGAGCTGCCTTACACTGAGAATCTTGTCTTTGAGAAAAGACATAAAATCCCTAAGCCACAGAGAAATAGATGGAGCCTTAGGAGATTTCCATAGAAGTAAAATATGGTGAAAGAAGAGAGATAAAGGCCAATATGTCTGACTGAGAAGAATTAAATTGAGAAGAATCAGTAACTGCATAAAGGGGTAAATCGTAATGTCGATTGCCAGAACCTTTGTCAAGATAGTTAAATAATTACTTCTGAATTTACAAAAGAAAAACATGACTCATGATACCAGGCATCATGGTGAAGGTTGACAAACTTAAAATGACATCTGAACTGAAACTAAATCCCAAGGGTAGACAGCACCACATGGCTACCTGTAAAAGCCGGAGGGACTGTTTTGGGGAGGTAAGGAACATGATTGAACCTCCAACCTATCATAACGACCCTGGTGATTGGGAGGAAGGTGCTATCTATCTAAATGCGGGAGCACACAGTCATATACGCAAAGTAAAATGGCACTCCTCTTTTTGGCTGTGCTGACCAATAGTAGAGCAGAAATTAGGTATGGCAAGTGAATTAAAATGTACTTGCCTCTGCCTCTCCCTACAGCTTAGTCTACTCTGTGTCGCCTTCTTTTGCTTTGGCACTGCAACACCTCCATAGCACATATGCCTCAACCGTGCACTGCTTTCATTGTGATAACACCTTATTGTTCATTTGTTAACTTTAGTTTTTATAAATCATACTTTTAAGTAAATCTCTTGCTTCTGCCTTGTCACATTCCCTAAGCCAGATTGAGACAATTCATCCATAAGAAGATTTACTTGATAACCTGAGAAGGAGCCCTGAAATGATAATCAGATACATATAGAAGTGGTTCATCTGCATAAAACAACCATTTCATTTCGACACTAGCACAGGAGACACTGTGGAAATGGGAGGAAGATCTTAATGCAACAGAAGTTCAATGGCCACTTTTAAGGTACTGCAAATGCAATTCCATTCAACCCAATCAAATGCTTCCTCTGCATCAAGTGAAATCACAACTTCAGGGGTTAGCAGAAAATCACATTCAAGAGTGTGTGAATGTAAAAAAATGGTTTGATGAAAACATTTTGTTCCTCCGATATGATAACCAGAAGAATCTCCAAAGCTTTAGCCAAAATTGTGACATAAACATCAAACAAAGACAGAGGTCTATGAGAAACTCAGGTCATCGAAATTGGGAACATATATATTGATCAACAACACAGGGTTGTGGAATAGAATGCCTGCAATAATCAAGTATCTGCCATTTTTATCAGCTATAATCTTAGAGGCAGAAAATTGGACTCTTCTATCAACCAAAATTGCTACCCCTCCACCTCTAGAATTGAAAGTGAAAAACCTCATCCACCCATGGACACCATAGTCTGATTTGATCTCTATCACCTAAATAGGTTTCCTGTAGGAATGCCATATCAGTGTTTAAACGTTTAAGAGGAGAATATGTTTTTGACCATTTAACCAGAAAGTTCACACCTTTTAACATTCCACTTCAAGAACCTGATACAAGATCTGGTGTCCGAATTTTGTGAATTAGGGGTGTTCATCTAAGTTGTCACTTGAATACGAAATAAAAGAAAGGAAAAGCTCGCACCTGAGCCCCACCAGAAGGGAAGGAAGGGAAATGAAAAGGTGGAATGGTGAGGGAGAGAGGGAAAAAAAGTTATAGACACAACCAAACCCCAACAACCAGCCCAAACCCTCCCCCCACCTGCACACCAAGTGTCCCCCATCCCCAAATGAATCCACAGTCCATGTGTAGCTAGGGACATGTATTAAACTATATCAATACAGTATACAAGTGAAACAAATAAAAGAAAAATACAATGCAGACCATGTCAGTTCTGTTTTCATGAACAGCCATTGCCCTGACAAGAACGCTAAAACAAGGTGGTAAAACATAGTATGCAATGTTAATTTACAGTCCATCAGTAATCAAATGTCCATCACTAGTCCTACTAGGTAATGTTATTAAATTTTTTATTTGTCCAACCAGCAGTCCAAAACTTAAAGATATTCAGGTTACAATGATACAAAACAAACAACAGCAAATCCTCACAGTGGCAGTGGAGAAGCAGAAACCAGAGAGTGTTTGGCATTTTGCAGCTGGATTTCACATACAAATAGTCATGTAATCCACCGTTAATACTGTATAAACATATTGATTAGCTGCTTTCATAAACAAATGTAAGGTCTCCTCATTAGAAATGTGTTAAGGTTTAAGAACATTACATAGCATAACATAAAAAACAAATATTAGCTGATCCATCTCAGAAATCTTGATGTAATGAAACATGTACTCGCATGTTAAGTTGTGTCCTTTAAAAATAAAATCACAGTTACAAGCTATTTTTAAGATTTAGTTATATAACAATACTTCCCGTCATGTGCCCATCTATTCAGTGTCTTTCACTGCGAGACACAGCAACCCACGTATCCCTCACTTTATTTGTGTTCTCCGATATGTTGTTTGCAGAAAGCCGGGTGATAAATGTTCACTCAGTTCTACCCCTCTTATTTTACTTTTGTGAAGCACTTTGTGACCTTGCTCTGTGAAAAGTGCTGTATTAAATAAACTTTACCTACTTACTTACTTTTCTCTTGCTTGCCTCTCAACGTGTGAATTTGCTGCACAGGAAACTGGCAGGTGGCTTTAACTGACTCTCTGAACTGCAGTGAAGGCTCAGGAATTATTGAACAAACAGACTTGGCTCCTCGAGGTGTAATAATGGCAAGGCAGAAGAGCTCTGGCTCTCATACAGTACATTCAGGTAGTCAATCCTGATGTTGTACATGTTTCAGCAATTAAAGGTGTTTCATTCATTGTTCACTCACTTTCAAGACAGGTAATAACCATGAATTAAAGACACTTTTTAGGTGCACTTGTGGCTTAGGGGTCTAAGGCAATGACTGAAGCATGTAACTGCAACATCCCATTCAAGTCCAGCTGCTAAACATCTCCTCTCTTTTTCCCTTAATTTCCTGTCACATCTCACCTACTTACTGTTTAATAAAGGCACCAAATGCCCCAAATGAACACAGTGTATGTCACATAACCTTTACATGTCTGGTAAAAGACTTTCAGAAGACAGAGCTTTAGGTTGATTTTCTGTCAGTTTTCTGCCTCGATGGGGTGACGACTAGGATGGCTTGCCAACCACGCAAAGCAACTGTCTTTGAGCCCCAGTTTCACTGTGTGTCAGTTGTCAAATTGTACTTAAATTATCAAAAGAAAAAGTACTAATTCCACAGAAAAATGGCCCCTATGACTGTTATACTATTATATGTTATAACATTAGATTACTGCTATTACTGATGCATTAATAAGAAAGCAGCATTTTACTGATGTAGTTTAATCTTTAAAAAGGCGTCGTATTTTATAGAGTCATCAGTATTAGTGTGTAAAACCTATGTTTGTAAAGTAACTAATTAAAGCTGCCAACTAAAGATTTTGCTATAGATTTTTGTAGAATTATCAAGTGGCATGAAATTGAAATACTTAAGTAAGTACCTCCAATTTGTGCAGTACCTGAATAAATCCTGCACTACAAGAAAAGTGATCAATAGCCCTCATCACATTTCTGTCCCAGGGGCCCCTTGCAGGATAAACCAGCCACCATGGCTGATAATTGATGGATGATGAAGGTTGATGAGTAGCTACCACCATGGCCAAGCATAGTGCGCATTACTGTAAATAGGAAGACAAAAAAGAAAATTGTCATTGTTAAATTGTCAAAATTACCATGAAGTAAGCTGAAAATAGCTGATGACAGAGTTATTATAAGCTTCTTGTGGAAACTGTTTTATTGACTTTGTGTTTCTGTGAGATGAATGGGGTATTTTCTCATTTACCATGACACAGTTTTTGGACCTAGCAGCCATTACACTGTTAACCTGCACAAGCTGACTTTACTAAAAGGATTTAAGGCAACTGATTTCCTCAAAGAGCTTGAGTGATCGATAACAGAGTGAAACTTATTTGAATAAGTGAAATTGATTTGAATGTTAAATGTTTGGAATTCAAGTCTTCAGGCTGCTCAAAATGGTCAAATTTAGAAACTAAAATTTAAGATATAAAATTCAGATCTGAACATAACAACAATACAATAAGGAATTTAATAAAAGCTACTGAAATCACACAACTTGAAATTGATCATTTTAAAGAGGGAAATTCAGACTACATCAATTCAGATGGATGGTTTTCAAAGTTAAATACTTCAGCGCTATAAATTAAGTGACATATCAGTATTAACATTACCAAATGTAGCAAATTTCACTGCTGATTGGGGAAGGCAGACAATTTCCAGTCTTACATGCTGTACCATCAACTTCAATTTTGTCTAACATTGCTGGATTGCTTTGTGGCACAACATACAAGTTCTCTCCTCTCTGCAGTACAGAAAAACATCTAAAAGGTTAGGAAATTAAAAGCCAATGTAAACAATGTTTTATTCTCCTCAGTAAAAGTTAAAGAGAAATGTTATTTAAATTCAACCGGGTGTTTTTTGTTTGTAACAAGGTGATAAAATGGTAACACGGTTAAACACCTTCATCCTTTTGCTAATGTCAGATCCAGTCTGTGATGGAAAAAAATGGTAACAAAATCAAAAGAGGTTTAGAAATGTTTTATTACCCGCCATGTGTTAACATCTGCATCTTATCCTGACATTTCATCTTCATCTGTGAGCTGTAAAACGGCAGCACTGCTCTGGTTCAAAAGCAGACGGTCAAGGATTTATCTTTTCATTTATAACAAGGAGTTCTGAATGCAGCATGAATCATTTTTGGATTTCCCTAATTCCCTCACATCACTACAGGCTTTCATTATTTTGACTTTAAAACAAGCCTGGAAGAAAACTAAAAAAAAAGACAAATGAAGAGGTTAAAAGTGGAAGGTTTGTCTGTGTGTGCATGAAGTCTTGATGCACTGACCATCTTCAAACATTTTTTCCATCTTCTGCCAGGATGTTTGCACCACGCCTCCTCTTCAAGACATCACTGAAGAAATAAAAGGCTTGATGAAATCTTGACAAGTCCAACACTTCAGAGTTGTCACATGTATGAGGGATTACGCCTCATTAGAGCAGCGTTCAAAAACAGCTCCCCCACAATTTTCCTCCACAGTCTTTTTATCTAAACTGTAGTCTCCTTTCCATCTCTTTCTCTCTCTCTCTCTAGTTTCCCTCTCTGCTACCCCCCACTGGCAGCAGATTGTCCCTCCTGAGCTGCAGGGAGCCGTCAGTGATCTCCTGGGGGACAACCACTCATCCCCAAATACTTTTTTCTACACATGGCGCAGTGTCATGTAGGAGGCCCTCAAGCTCCTTGTTATAAACACTGACTGGAGGGTGAAGGATACAGATGGTGGCATCCTCTGTCCGGCTGTCAGCCTCGAGCCATAGTTGTTATCCCAAACGGCAGAAAGAAAACATGCGCGAGGAGTGAAGCCAGATGTGTTGTTTTAAAGGAAACTGTTAAAACACAGTGATTAAGACTGACAGTTTCTACCTAAAATTGAATGATGGTGTTGAATATGCTCATTTAGGGGCCACAGAGGGGCTATTTAACAAAAAAACAGTCTCCTGAACAGCAATGGCTGAGAGAGCAGAAAAAAACTTGACTCACCACCATTAGATCTCTGTTTTGGTATCAAGCAAGTATGTTGTGTGATTTGAAGCTCCCACATACGTGGTGATAGGTTTTTCCCATCTACACCGCTTCTAAGCCAGACCAGACTCAGCCTTCTCTGTTGTTCAGCTCACAGTAACACAGCTGAACTACCTTTATTTTTCCTTCCTGTGTATCCACCATAAACCTCAGCAAACTGCCGGGCAGAATCCATATCCATGGGTTTTTAGACGCTCACTGAACATCACACAATGACATTTAAAAATATTGGAGTGAAGTTTGTACTCGATTAAAACAAAAAACTATTTGGTTGTTGTTTCCACTCTAAATACGTGCTTAATTAAACCTCCTAGTTATGTATACTGCTTTGTGTTTCATTTTGATTATTTAAATGATGAAAGTAAATATGTTGAAGTAGTCCTCATGAAAAGGGCCAGTCCTCAGAATGCTCGTTTTATATTAAAGGCAAATAAACTTGAATGGATGAGTTTCCTGATAGTGTTGATTATTCTGTTGTTCAACGTTTTAAAGGAGAAATAACAATCCTACTTCAAAAAGAGTATTAGGCCACTCAATAAATTGCAGCTCTGCATGGGGGGGCAGCCCAATTAAAGTAAAGAAAGTATTTTGTTTCTCTCCACCACCTGAATGATCCCACATTGCTTGACAGCTCTAAGTGTCGTCAGAGCAACGTCACTAATTAGAGAGGAGAGGTTACTGTCCAGGGTGCTGAATCCTGAGCCTTTCAGTGCAAAGCAGCTGCACGGTCGCAACAGGTGGGTGTGCGTTTAACGACTCAGGACATATGGATGGAGTATAAAAACTGATCAGAAAAATGTTCACTTATTTAAAGAAGATAGAGAATATTTAAGGGGGAAAAGTCCGACAAAACCTTTTTTTTTTCTTTTCTGCTTGCTAAGATGGACCTGCTCCCAGCCCAGGAGGCTGCTAAGATCTACCACACCAACTATGTGAGAAATTCCCGAGCCATCGGCGTCATGTGGGCCGTGTTCACCATCTGCTTCGTCATCATCACCATGGTGGTCTTCATCCAGCCCTACTGGATCGGGGACAGCATCAACACCCCGCAGGCCGGGTACTTCGGCCTCTTCCACTACTGCATCGGCAACGCCCTCACCTCGGAGCTCACCTGCAAGGGCAGCCCGCTGGACTTCGGCTCCATCCCTTCACCGGCCTTCAGGACCGCCATGTTCTTCGTGGGCACCTCCGTGCTGCTGGTGGTAGGCACCATGGTCTGCTTCAGCTTGTTCTTCTTTTGCAACGCAGGGAACGTCTACAGGATCTGTGCGTGGATGCAGCTGGCCTCAGGTGAGGAGGAGTGCGGTTTCTTCAGTGGTAGAAGGAAGGCTACATGTACTCCAGTGCTGTAGTTAAGGACAATTTTGAAATAGGCTACTTGTACTTCACTCCAGCACTTCCATTTACTTCTTCTCTACCACATCTCAGAGGTTAATATGATATGTTTTACTCCACTGCATTTATTTCACAGTTACATATTACTGTTCAGATGGATGTTTTATATAAAAACGTAGTTAATGATTAAAGTACCCAACAGCATATACAGTATTAAAACTAACTCACATGTTAGTGCATTAGTAATAATAATCTGATGTAATATAACACAACGAAATGCTCCTTTCTGCATACTTTTACTTTTGATACTTAAAGTACATTACTTACTGCATGTACTTTTTGAATGCAGAACTTTTACTTGTAATGGAGGGTTTTTTTTTACATTGGGGCATTACTACTTCTACTTAAGTAAAGAAACTGACATCATTTTGTATTTATTGAATTATGTTTGTAGGTTACATTATGGTTACACTTTATTTTGTAGTCCAGAACTGACACTAAACTTACAACTGAGTGAAGATTACAATGCCAATGATTTACTTGGAGGTTAGACATCAACTGGTATTACATGAATAGTAATATCTACAATATTATCAGATTAATGATATTGAAGCATTGTGTGAAAAATACTGTGGAAATTGATTTTGTAACTATGTCACCAAAATGTCTACTGGGTTTAAGATGAAGGCTTAAAAAGAAAAGCCCATTCCTTTAAGAGTTAAGATTATTATCTTGACCAAGGTCAAAGGTCACAGTCGATGAAGTTACTCCACAACTTTTTATTAATTCTACTTTGTAAAACCTTACAGCTGCTATCCAAATAAAGGTTCATTTGTCCAAATAAACATTTAACATTTATCAAAGTCATGAAACTTCCACAAAACCTTAGCCGAAGTTCAGCACCTGAATATTAAAACTCTGAAATGAAGCAGTGGGTCTGAAGGACGAGTGAGGCCTCTGAGGTGATAAACTCATCCTGTCGTGAGCCACCTTTCCACCTCTCTTGTTTCAGGTGTTGCGTGTGTGTGTATTGAATGTGTTGTTCTTCACTGTGGATGCCAATAGGGGATCCAGTTTCAACCCAGACTCTGACACCTCTGAGGGAGGATTGATTACATGTAACAAGATCAGGTGTTGCTGGGTTGTTAACTGGTCTAAACTCACACCTAAAACATACCAGGGCCAAGGAAACTATGATAAATGGTAAAGGCCTATACTAGTGGTGGAAACATTCAGATCATTTATAAGTAAAAAATAAAATAAAATAAAGAATACCAACACAAAAATGTACATTAAAAGTAATGGATTTAAAGTCCTGCATTCAAAATCCTGCTTAATTACATTAATCTGACGCTTTTATCCAAAGCAACTTACAATTGCTATATATGTCAGAGGTCACACGCCTCTGGAGCAACTAGGGGTTAAGCATTTGCTCAGGAACACATTAGTGGATGGGTCACAGGAGGAATTGAACCCAGGTCTCCCACACCAAAGGCATGCTTCTTATCCATTGCACTCACCACTACTACCAATATGACAGTTTTATCAACATATATATTTAAAGTAACAAAAAAAACTATGGAAGCCATGAGTTCAATCACTAACAGTGTATATAAGCAAATCATGTGTTTTTATATAAAATGAAACCTGTAAAGTAACTGGTAACTAAATCTAAATATAGTATATAAAGTAACATAGCATGTAAATAATTATAATAATAAATAATTTTACTTAAGTACAGTTCTCAAATGAATCTACTTACTTACTTTCCACCGTTGTACATAACTTGACAATGACTTGCAATGAATGCAAAATTCTGATCTTAATCTAGGTTTGTGAAGTATAGCTACGGCAAAAACCCAGAGGAAACTTTACCAGATGAAGAGCATTTAACATTTAAGAACTTTCATAACAGTACATCATGCAAACAGCACCGCTGAGCATCCTTTGCCCTGCTGCATCATAAATGAAAACCTTTGGCACTTTATGGGGTTACATCAGGCCTTATCCTGCACTGGGGGCTCAGAAGAACTTCCCTAATAATTATTTATCAAAGTAAGAGCACACAAGGGGTAATTATTGCAAGGCTCCGCCATTTCAGTGTCCCTCTTCCCCCGCAGCTGTGTTGATGGTGATGGGCTGCATGATCTACCCGGACGGCTGGGACTCTGCGGAGGTGAAGAGGATGTGTGGCCAGAAGACAGATAAGTACAGCCTGGGGAACTGCACGGTGCGCTGGGCCTACATCTTGGCCATCATCAGCATCCTGGACGCCCTCCTCCTGGCATTTCTGTCCTTCACCCTCGGCAACCGGCAGGACAAACTGCTGCCAGATGACTTTGAGGTGGAGGGAGCAGGTTAGTGTTAGCAGACTTATCACAGTGGGGAAAACACAGGGGCTACTGATAATAGTACTATGTTGTTTTTTTTATAGTGCAGCATTTTTTGCATAACCAATTCGTAGTAGTGGAAGTTTTGTACATATACAAAGACAGATTTAAGAATGGGACCTACTGACTATTTTGTATGTATTATTTTAATTCAGTGCTTTATTTACATCATTTAGATGATTTCATTCATCCGATTGCCCCCGAAGGCTACAAATATGATGTTATGCTTTTTCCTTAAAGCTCAGAAGGCAGCATACTGTTGCCAAAACGTCAGCTCATGGGATTAAGTCTAAGCTTCATATCCATCATTTAAGTTATTAAAGAAGTTTTCTCCATATATTTAACTTTAGTTTGAATGTCTAATAACCAGTATTGAGGAGTTAGTTTAGTAATAATAATGCATTTTATTTGTCTGTGCCATTCAAGTCACCCAAAGACACTTTACAAAAACCAGGTAATACAGTTTATACATAGTAAAAGACAGAAGTGGCAAGAACAAGCCAGCAAGTACACTGATAATAGAAACATTATGATACACAAAATACATTGACATTACGAAGCACCAGGAAAGGCTAATCTAAACCTGAGGTTTCAGTTTCAATTTAAAAGAACCAACAAATGCACACTGGAGAGAGTAGATGGGCATCAGGGGAACGTAGTGAGCCCGAAGGTGTGTAGAGATGGAGTAGATTTTATAAGTTTTGGATGTGCTAGGCCATGGAGAGATTTATAAACATTAACTACTTAAAAGTAGATGTGGTATTTCACTGGGAGCCAGTTCAGTTGTCGAAGCTAAGGGGTGATGTGCTTCCATCGTGATGGGATCGCGTGTGGCAGCGAACTCTTGCAGCCAGATTCTGTTCATACGGGAGTCTGTTAAACAGCCGAGTGGGTATAAAAAGGAGAAGGGCATTACAGTAGTTAAAAAGGGATGCGCTAGTCATGAATCAAGGTCTGTGCTTCAGAGTGGGAAAGAGAATGCTGTAAAGTGGTAGACCCAGTGTCTGGAATCCATTAAATAAAAAGGTATCTATGAGAGTGTTTTCTCCTCCTTTACAGGAGACCCCTGATGAACACAAACCTTCAGGACCACCGTGTGATGCAGATGTACTTTGATTGTGATGAACAGGCATCTTGAAATGTCTTGATTTGCTTCAAGTGAAACCGTTTTCATAGTTGTATCGACTCTGGGTTAATTGAAATTTAACAGCTCTTTACTGCTTCACAAGAGCTGTTGTTTTTTATTTTGTACTTCATGTCAGACACCTAATAAACTCACAGAAACAAGCGTGACAGTCATTTTGTGCTGTATGAACATCTGTTTTATTGTATGGTGTGTTGTACAGTTTTTTAAACTGACAGCTCACATAAAGTCTTTGCTCTTGAATTTCACACTGATGTAAATTTTGTTTTTTCTACCTTGGCCTCAACAGATACATAGGTTACTTTAAAATATGATCAGTTTGGGACACCATTACATAACATCAGATCTCACCATTTCTATGGTAAAAACAGTGACATTATTGAACAGTTGGCCATACATACAGAACACATCTTTCATACGCTTTATTAAAACACAGCTACCCAGCTAAATAATTTTAGCTAAGATATAAGATTTGTTAAAAACTGTACATAACTGTAATATACATAAAGGCAAAGTCTTTGGTACAGATATATACAGTTTATTTTCATTACATTTTTTTTCCTTTAAATTGGGCTTCTTAACATAGTCATCTTGTTGAAACCTTTAAAACACTATTCCTGAATTGTAATAAGTGTATGAGAATACCAGCCTCCCATTAGAATGAAAGATCTAATTTATTCTAATTAACTAACCACCACGCTAAATACCAGGTGAGAATGGATTTGTTATGGCTAAATAATATGACCTACATTATCAGACAGTGGGCTTCTCTGTAAGAAACTAGAGTCTGCTGGAGAAATGCTAATACACAGTCAGTGTAAATGTCAGCCCAGTGTGCAACTTCCTAAGCCTACTTTACAAATACAAAATATTTACCTTACATGTGTAATATAAAGATAAAATTATTCAATAAAAAAAAAAAAAAAAAAAAAAAACACACACACAACAACACAGCACTAATGAAAATGCACGAGAATAGAAGTGATAGCGGGTCCTTTTTTAAAGGGGACAAAAATGACCAATAAAGGCTACATATCCTTGCTTTGTTTGGGTTTTAGTGCAGGAGTGTAACAAACAAGGATGAGTCACTAGCAGTACAATAACAGGTTTGCTTCGTTCGCACAGCAGTTGGAGCCAACATAACCATAAAAGTAAAATATTCCACTGGATTCTGGACGTCACCGCGCCAAGAGAAGAACCAACAAATACAAGCCAAACATACACAGAAGCTTTAGTTCAAGAATGAGAACATAAGAGACCCAAAACGACGAAACAAAAAGAGAAATAAATATTCATCTGATATGCCCAAACTGGAAAGTGATCTGTTGCAGTCTCTGGAGAAGGTGAGAGGGAAGGGAGGTGCAATGGCTTGAGGGCCCCACTAGAGGGAGAGCCAGGGGTGGCGCAAGCACTCTGCGGCCGTGGCTCGCTTCTCTGGGATCAGCTCCAGCATGGGAAGCAGGAAGTCAGTGAAGCACTCTGCTTCTTCACGGGGCCACTCGTACTTGTCAATCAGCACCTCCAGCAGGCCCCACGGCTTCAGCTTGGTGATGTGTTTCAAATCACCTGCAGACGACCAGTCAGTCAGACAGCGTTATATCAGAGCGGTGCAACTTCACTACAACAAGGTAATTAAATCTGTGAAAACATTTATTAATATCTAGGCATACTTTCAATATTTATAATTTATAATATACTTTATTAACCGTAAATGTGTTTCCAAATAGGTATTTCTTTTGAATAGCAATATCTAACGTAGGAAATTTAACAATAAAAAGTGAAAAAACTAAAACATATGTAAAAATAGTTATGACAATTATGTTATGAAAGTAAGTTATGAAAATCTCTATGGCATGATCTAGACCAGAGACAGAGAACCTCTTCTAATCTTGACACCGATGCTTGCTTCTTTTATTCTCTTCTCTTTTTCTTTTTTTTTCTTTTTTTACCTTTCTTGGTGAAAAAATCCTTGGAATATTTGCCGTTCATTATGAGTTTGCGTGGGACGCTCCCCAGCAGCTCAATGATCAGCGCTATATGGTCTACAAGGGCAGACGATTGCAAGAGGAGAGGGGAAGACAGAGACAAGACAAACAACAGATTTGTCAGACAGTGTCCCAGTCACAGGCCCACTCTGGGTGTGTGTGTAGAGGGCTGAGGTAGAGAGGGGTCGGGCTAACAGCACATGCACACTTGGGCCAGATTATTGCAGCGTTTGGGGTGCACAGACCTACAGTTAGGAATCAGGTTATCAAATATGGCCACCAGACATTACAAGAGCTGTAAGGTTCTTAAACTTCAAGAATCAGTAGATTCAGATTTGCCATGGCAGTCAAAGAGACACAGGGTGGGACACGAACAAAAATCTCATATTGCTGGTGACGAATTCATACTACAATTAGGGTGGACAATGCTCTTTCTGAGATTTGTAAACAGCCTTTTACTGAAATAGTCTTGCTGTTGCAGACTGCAGACTGCTGCGCTCAATACTGGACCAATTTCAAAAATTGTTGTCCCAATTACTCACACAGACACAAAACATGGGAAAATAGTGTGAGAGACTCCTTTGAAGTTAAGTTAAATGCAAATTAAATTAGTTAAAATCAAACCACTGCTGTGGCTGACTTTACACTCTTGACTCCCCTGTGGAGGAAAAAAGTAATGGGAAATTCCCCTATGAGGATCAATACAGTACCAAGTGTCCAGCCAAGTCCTCTGGCTACAACGAAAGAGGTCCTAAATGCACTTCTACCAGGCAATCTTTGGCAGAACTACCGACACTTGAATCGATGGCACTGTTCCAAGTGTTTTGAACACTTTGAACAGTGCCATCAGTGAACACAGTGTTGTTCAATATTTATTGGTCTGTATTGATTATTTTGCTCACTGGCCTGCAAACACCGACAAATTTGTTAGATCTGAATGTGCTGACTGTGCTGGCAGGAGCCTTCCCCCTTTCGTCTCCCATCCACCTTTCCCAGAGCGAGCCATTGGCAGAGGGGTAGCATACCTCTCTTGGTGAAGTATTCCTGTGAGTATTTCCCACTCAGAGCATAGTGACGAGGGATTTTACCAAGCAACTCAATCATGAGAGCAAGATGGTCTGAGAATGAGGCACATCAGAGGAGGAGAGGGGAGAGAGAAAGTCAGAGGGTTATAGTTTGGAGAGAGGAGGAGATGACAAATGAGAGAGGGGACAGGGGAGAGATTGCAAATAGTCGTGTGGAACGATGTATTACAAACAATGGATGATGACAGCCTAGTATTTACAAAAAAGCACAAGTATGGGATGCCTATATTATTTTTCCACATCAAAAGCTATTACAAAAGTTTGAACACATGTGGGCCATTAACTTTCACATAGGCAAACAAACCATGAAGACTGAATCAGCTTGAAAATCAGGCTTAAAGCACAGCCACAGTGAGTACAGCAGATTATGATACAGTATGAGTGATGATCCAAGTCTCAGCCAGTAACACAACAGAGAAAGCTGTGGAAGAACATTAAGCAAAAGCCTCATGAGAACATGTGCTGTAGGTGCAAAAAGCCAATTCATAGCTGCGGGGCATGCAGCAATAAACTGAAGGTTGTATCTTAGCAAATACCAAACTTGTTGCAGCAGAAGCAAGTCACTACAGACACCTCGAGCTAAACAGCAAGCCAATACCAACGTAAAGAAAGCATATGGAGGAGAACAAGGAAATGTGAAGAATGAGTGAGGAGGTGAAGAAAAGATGAGCAAGGAAGTGAGCGATGGCCCCGGCTCCAGTGTAGCAAAAAAAATAATGTGGTTTGAGCTGTTAGAGAGGAAATAACCACAGGAACGCTGGCACTCATCATTTCATGATTCACATCTACATTTCTTCTAAATTTGAAATCACTGCAATGAGAGTACCTCATTTAAGTGTTAACACTGTGGAAATTTAAGCCAAGTGGACTCCAACTTACTGTGCAGTCTGCACAATAAGCTGGAGTGAAGGCCACAACTAGTACACAGTAAGCATGGTATACTGTGAAACTCTCATTAGATGTGTGGATGTTTTCAATCATTTGTAATGGCAATAAAACACCAATGGAGGCCAATTTAACAAGAAAAACATCATGAAGCTTTTCACAGTAGCAATAACTGTTAAATGTTACCACCCATGCTAAATGTCTCTTACCCGTGAAGCATACATTTCACAAAATACTACTAAATATCAAATTTAGGATTAATGCTGTGAAGTCATAAGTGGATTCAACAGAGAAAGAACAGGAAGTCCCAGCAATACCTTCATCTCTTGAATAATCTTCCCCAGAATGTGGCTCAAACAAGTAGTCCCCTGTGGCAAGCTCAAATGCCTGAGGAGACAACAAAACAATCATAAAAACAGGAACAGACTGTACGAGGGGAAATATTTACTTCCTCACATCACTTGCTACACTCTCACAACCCTACTGAAGTCTTTTCAAGGTACATCCAAGTATTTGTGAAACAGGGCGATAGCTGATAGTCCGTGCAGTCTCTCACCATGCAGGCTGTGCTCCATATGTCGGCCGGTGTGCTGTATCCAGAACCAATGAGTACTTCTAAGGAACGGTACTGCCGTGTCTGGATGTCTTCTGTAAAGTGCTTGTGCTGAGAGAGGGAGATAAGAAAACATCTGAACAAACAAGATTCCATAACATGTGTACATGCCACAGCCAACAGATTGGGTCCCATTATGATGGGAGAAATATATTAAAAAATTAGAAATCTGTGAGTGGACTCTGCAGAAGCCTGAAGGACTAGCAGAGCTGTATCTGACTTTATCTACGATTCCATCTTAAATCTAGATCAATACCACACATTAAACAAAGAGCTGGAAGATTTAAGTATTTCTATTTTGGTAGCTAGATGACACTGGATATGTCCCTAGCTGGGAGACGTCATCCCTAATCAGGCAATCCCTCAGGTCATTAGTAGGCTACTCACCACCCAGCAGGCATTTCCCAAATCTGCAATCTTGACCTTGATCTGGTCTGCATTGAGTGGCTCAAGGGGGTTAACTAACAGGGATCCTGCTGTTAGCTTGCCTACATCAGAGCAGAGAGAGAGACACAAGAGAGATAAGGACGGACTAAACATCTAATAAAACAAGAGCCTAACGGTCAGTATTTCAAAGTTCCCATGGCTGAGCCCTTATTAAACTTCCGAAGCCAGCCACAGAGGACAGCTAGTAGATTTACTGATTTTGGCTGACTGACCGTTTCTCAGGCTTTCCTGGGTTGTATATTGACAGTCAGGACCGTCGTCCTGCAAAATGCTTTGCTCGAGCTCTCCCTCCTCCAGCCCAGCGAGAAGGTGTCTCTCCATTACTCCACTTCTGTGAGCACCCCTGTCTTTAGTCTCTGCATCCAGCTCCTTGAGATCTGCAGAGTCCACACCGTTGCAGATGGGGTGAACAAGGGACTCCTTGCGTTGCTCCTCCTGACTGGCACATTCCTCTGTGGGCTCTGCGTTGCCATTGTGTTGGTCTTCGTCCCTCCATTGGGACTGCCTCTGGTCTACCTCCACATGGCCATTACAGTTCAACTCTGACAGCCCTTCGGGCCCCACCCTCATGAGATCTGCATTCACAACATATTCGAAAGAATCAGGAGAAGACAGAGGGAAATTCTTTTCAGATGACTCATACCAGGGATTTTATTCAGAACTTTAATCAATAAGAAAAAAAGTTTAAGAAGCATTACTCGTGTGATGTTGGCTTCTTACCCTCCGTTTCCTCATTTCCTAGCTCGAGAAGAGACACCTGTCTGAGAGGAGCGCAAGCCCGTCCCTTTGGAGACTGCGGGTCCTCATCTTCATCCTCTTCCTCCTCTCTTGTTTCTGTAGTCTTCTCCATCTCCTCCAGGTCCATAATGCACTTTTCTAGCAGCTCCGCCTGACGCTTCTGCTTCTTTTTTAACTTCTTCTTCTTGTTCTTGGACATTTTTACTGTCTGTCAGGGATGAACATAAGAAATAAAATATCACTCATGGACAGTAGCACATCAGTGGGACTGCCTTAAAATGTGTGTTATAATGAGAATGTGGGAGGCAACCGTCCTGTGCAAAAAGTAAATGATAAAAAGGTTGTACCTGTTTTGGAGCAGGTGCTGTGCTTACTGAAAAGTGAAAATCAGATGAGTCAAAAACTGTTACCAAGCTGTGCTCATGAATGCACATGTGAACATATATGTTTGTATGTGTGTGTTTGTGTCCGTCTCATACTTGCTGAACCAGAGGGGGGAGGCGCCCCAGCCCTCTGCCACTCTGTGGCTTCAGCTGCGAGCTTCCGGACATAAGGCTCATCAACACTCATCAGGATATTCTCCGGCTTGATGTCTGTGTGGATGATCTCACACTTTGTGTGCAGGTAGTCCAGGCCTTGGAGTACCTGGAAAATGAATGAATGGGGAGTAATTGACTAATTGTAAAAGCTTTACTGTATATTTGAACTGAAATAAACACTTTTTAATATTTCAATTTCCTTTTCTCTACGTCTCTTTTGGTTTTCCAGTTAAAATATGTGGAATAAAAAGGCTGATGCATATGGGCC
This sequence comes from Micropterus salmoides, assembly GCF_014851395.1. Classification (NCBI taxonomy): domain Eukaryota; kingdom Metazoa; phylum Chordata; class Actinopteri; order Centrarchiformes; family Centrarchidae; genus Micropterus; species Micropterus salmoides. The sequence continues at coordinate 19,424,356 of NW_024040707.1, read as the reverse complement.
TCATAGAAACTCAAATCTAGATAATGAGCTAACTAAAAATACAAAAAAAATCAATGTAATTAGCTATTGTTATAGATATCCAATGTAAAATCAATTATTCACGCGTAAATAATATACTTAATACCTAGTGACAGTGTATATATAATCTATCTCAATGGAGTCTTTTGTAATATACTGCTGAATCAGTTATTCGTCAGAATGACAAAGTTCACAATTAGTTAAAAAAAAGAACATTTTTTTTATCTCACTCGATCTGTCATGTTAAGAGCCTTGTTTAACTTTCTAACTGTCCGTATGTTCAATTATGCAATGCCCCGCCCTGACTGTTTTCCACCTGTCAAACTGCCTGGGAGCTACCTGGCCCTTGTAAACTAGTAGAAGCTACAAGCGAACCTTAATCACGAGTCACCAGCACACAATAGGCGCGACACTGCGGGTCTCAGGTTACCTGTCTTACGATGCTCTTCACACACGGCAGGGGCAGCCCTTGGTAATTGGACTTTATTATCCATTTTAACAAGTGATGCCCCAACACCTCAAATACCATGCAGACATCTGATGATCGCAGCAGTTAAGATATTAACAGTGCAATACAGGTAAACCCAAACTTAAAAAATCCCATCAGAAGAAAACAATTTATTAAAACAATGTGAGGCCCTGTGGTCCATTTACCTACAGGAGGAGTAGCATTATTTATATTGAAAAGAGGGCAGCTCATAGGAGTGCAAACACTACAGCGTTGTTACAGAGTCTCATATTACAGCTCCAGCAATCCTTGTGGCATTCAGGGGATCTTACTAAGCCAACGCGTTGTGATAGGTGGAGGTCTGTTTGGGACACACAAAGCTCCATTTACTACACCAATCACCTGTTGTTTACCTTGTTTCTGGCAAACTCTCCTCCAGCTAAATTTGACACTAGGGGACAGATTGATCCTTTTCTTTGACAAAGTATTTTTCTAGGAATTACACAGGCTTTAGTTTTTCCAGTAGGAAGCTATTAAATGGATCAAACCTGGGCCATAAAACATACCAGGAAGCATTAGCGATATTTGGCTGTAAAGGATACGAGTTCCATTGACACCAGAGATCTTGAAGTCGTCTAGCAGCTGGACCACCATTTCCCGGTTGGGATCATTGGGGTCTGAGTTTCTTACCTGGGGACAAAGAAGGAAGAGCACAATCGAAACAATCAGGATTTATACCGACTAAAGTTAGACTGAGCCAATAATGGATTGCCGTACGTGTCTCATAGTCATGTAATACTGCTTGAACACACATGTCTAAAATGCTGAGTGTTCGAACGCAGTACTGTATGTGAAACATTACGTAAAGTCTGTAATGGCTTACAGTGTAAACAAGGTCCTGTTGTCCTTGTGATAGTCTTTTTACAAAACAGTGACTGATGTGCCTGCGCTGATGGAATTACTGTGCTTCCGGATGTGATTCCAATTCACAAAAGTGTGTAATTAACTCAGCTACTTACAGATCTGAGGAGTTTGATCTCATCCACTGCCGTCTCCGTGTAGTGCTCCGCACTCTTCACCACCTTCATTGCGACAAACCTCTTCACCCTGCAACCACAGAGCAAGTAACGTTCGCAAACAGGAAGCACCGTACAAGGTCCTACCACAACAGTCTCACAGTCAGCTGCTACTCAATCTGCATCCAACTTCAGGCCTCAAAAACAAAAAACAGTGCAGTAAGAGTATGCAGTAAATATTTTTTCGTACTGGATGTCCCAGGCGAGCCACACGGTGGAGAAGTGTCCCCAGCCCAGTTTCCGGATGACATGGTATTTTCCGTTGTAAAGGTCTCCTACTTTCACGTGGTGGTAGCCGCCTAGATGAGAAGAAAATGCATGTTGTTTTTTCAAATGTCCAGACAGTCAGGTAGTACTCTGGTTATTTTAACTGTCATATAAAACACCTCGAACGGGTTATCTTATTTTAATGAAGTGGCATAACACAGTCCCTTCAGGATTTCATGATGTTGCTACTATTAAAACAAATTCAACAAATCCCTTTGAATTCAACGAGACTTGCAATTTTTACCAATCAGCGCAACTTTTCCGGATATTTGACCCATCATCGCCATTTTCCACAAAACGTTGTCATATGTCAGCTTGTCACTTCCTTGTTTATAAGACACAGCAGACATGTGCGATACCAACATCTCACTTTTGCCGTCAAAAAACAACACAGAAAAAAATAAATAAATACTGTGAAACAGTATCCAGATCTTCTTTGCAAAACATGTAGTATTGTGGTCGAACATAACAATCATCTATTCACAAACACTTTGCCACCGCAAAACATACTCAGAGAGTGGCAGAAACACATGGAGTACGTCAGATGAGACAAATCAGGCTGTTGCATCCCGGTCAATTGCAAGCGCTTAAAGAATCAAGGTAAGTTGGATTAAATATGCACGGTTAGGGCTAGGGCTGCGAAATCCTGGAGGGACTGTTTAATGACTCAACTTTAATTCTAAAGTTACACTTGACTTATTCCCACAATTTCAGTGCAAAACAAATTCCCCAAAACATTGCAACTTTCATCGCAATTTTTTCAGAAAAGCTGCAGCAAAAATCAGGCATTTTAGATGCAACAATGACTAAAAAGCCCAGTGAAAACCTGGAGGGACTGAAAACATTATTGGAGAGGTTTGCTGACTGCAAGTAAAACAAAAACTTTGATCAAAATGTTGGTTATTCTCTATAACTGTTTTACAGTGGGCATGTAAACATACTAAGTAAGACGGGATTCACCTTTGCAGTAGTCATTGGGGTCCTCTTGCTCCTCATCATCAGAGCCGAGAATCTCCTCAGGTTCCTCGGGTTCCTGAGGCGAGGCTTCTAGCTGCGGCTGCTGTCGACTTCTGGGATTGGCTGGCTGTCTGATGGACAAGTACACCAACCATGATAGACCTCATTAGAAACAACATGACATCCCTGACATCTTTCTTGGCAGAATACCAAGGTCCTTTTTAGCTGGAACTTTCACAGCATCTCTTACCAACAACCTGTCCAAATATTTGAAATGCATTCCTTGATGTCACCAAAAGAAAGCGTTGTATGTAAAAACATTTAATTTAAAAACTTTAAGTTTTAATGTTAAACACCCTTCAGAATGTTCTGTAATTCGAATGACCTTGAACTCCATAAGCTCAGCAAATAGAAAGATGCCTATCTGATAGATAGATAGATAGATAGATACTTTATTTATCCCGAGGGAAAATCAAGTATCCAGTAGCATACGAAACATACATACATTAAACCTATATTAGAACAGAATTAAAATTAAAATAACTTATAACACAGTAAAACAGTGCAAAAACAGTAAACAGTGCAAATGGAGCGCAGATGGAAGTAAAGAGTGTCTGCCAATTTGTTTGAACTTCTAAATTGCTCCTTCTATAGATACCACAATACAATTCTATATAAGCAATATTTACAGAAATGTCTTTATGCATAGCTCTTCAGCTGATGTGTCATTTTAACACAGTCCTATTTAAGGTTCAGTCTGCAATGTATGTTATGTTACATTATTTAGGCAAATTGAAAAACACTGCTGAATTAGGACTTTAGTACTTGGTATTGGTACATAATAAATTATCATGATCCAGATCAAGAAAACTGCAGCTGCATTAAAGAACAAAGAAATACATGCATCATCATTAAGGATAAGGCCTGGCTAAAAGCCCGTGTGTTACTGGTGTCTCGCAATTACAAAATCTCAATCATATTGTCATTATGTCAGGTTATCAGGTTGTCAGATGGAAGAGAAAGTACATCTAGAGAAAGTCATAGAAGACTGAACAAAAATTAAGATATGAAGAATATGGCTCATGGTTTTGTTGACAACTACAGACATAAAATGCACTTACATATTACTATTGAATATTAATATTAAGTCATACATATTTTTATATGTGAAATTAATATATAGCTGTTCCGACGTTTCAACCAAGCACAATAGGGCATTTTTGACAACCAGGATCTAAAATGGTTCATACATATACACACAACATCCTATAATCTGTGTCAACAGTTCAGTTGCTAATATTAACTTGAAAGCCAAACAGCCTGATGTTACTTCCTCCACAGAGGTGATTAAGGCTGCTCATCACCATGGAAGCTGAGAGAGCACAAATCGCATTCAAATAAATTCCTAAACTGCTCTATAGTGTCACACAAGTGGGCTGCTGGTTTCCACGTAATCTACAACCTACTAACCAGACACTGTTATCTGAAGCAGAGAGGTTTTACCGCATGTTTGTGCAGCACTGACGGAACAAACTGCTGCGATTACTGAATTAACCAAAATGAATCAGACTTTCTAATGATGTTTTTACCATTTGATATGCATTCGCTACACTTGCATTACTGCAAATCTTGTCATTATTAACCCATTTGTGTGAAGCAATCAGAATTGGCGTAAATAATGAATCTTCTTAACTCTCATACTCAGTCACAGCTCTTCAGTGACCTTTGAAGAATGAAGATAGCAATGAACCAAAAGGAATATTATCACTTAAATGTGGAGCCAGACGCAACTCAAATTAGTCATATTTACATGAAACATGGTACATGGATGTTGTAATTTTCATATTTTTTCACACTTTATGTGTAAAGGCAAAAGTGTGTCTAGTACTCAGGTTTTTCCGATGTGCGTTTTCCCTGAAAGGCTTACATTAAACATATATTCATCGTGACAACTGATTCAGAGCTAATCTCCTACACTCCAACAGAAATGAGCGTTTTCTCTTCTATACATATAGTGCTCAGCATGCGAGGATAACTGTGGCATGCAACTGTACTGTTTTAAGTTATATTTAGTTCTTCAGGATCATATGAATCTTCTGTCTAATGGACATGCCAGTTTCAGCCATGAAGAGAGAACACTGTCAGGCAGTGAGTATCTGCAATAGTGGGGTTTTCGCTTAAACACCATGCTTCGTTGGACTGATGTGGGCTTCTTCATTCTGTGGTTTTAAATATAGCACAGGCTGTTATGCAACACTCCGGAGGATGCCGCTGATGGCATGATTAGTAGATTGTTAGGTACACCATAACAATCAGTGTTGGTGCTCAATGCTTGAGTGGTCTGTTTTGAGCCCTCAATGCTGCATTATCTTAATGCAAATCATTCATAAATTTTGACAGTACAGAACAGGCAGTTTATTTCAAGCACTGCATACTCTATACAGATACCTAACAACGTATATCTCACTAAAACATATCTTATTAAAACATCTGTCGAATGAATAATGGTAGTGCCCCATTCAAAAATGGAAAGCTATGGAAACCAACCCAGAGTGTTCAATGTCATAATAATTTTGAGATATGTCAGTCTTTCACTTCTTTATCTTCGGATCGTGCACAGAACAAAATGAAGCATGAGGGCAAGCATGCAGTCAAGGAGCTTGAGTCCGTTTCACAGCTAGAAGGTCTAGACCATGTACAGCACATGTGTCAACCTGCAACAAACAACCACCTCTGACTGAGTACACTTGACAAAATGCATGCCTGAAGGTGCCATGTACACCATGAAGAGACAACAAGCTTTAACTGAAGGGGGGTGGAACTCACTTTTTGACGGTCTTCTTTGCTTTCACCCTCTTCTTCCTCGCCTGGAGTGCTAGAACTGTCAACAAAAAGACATCAGTAACCAATTACTTTGCCATTGTCTGGTGGCCGTTTGTTGTCTAGCTGACACTCGAGACAAAAAAAACGATGACAATGTCTGAGGCAAAGAATTCAACTACCTCACCCTACAGCTCATAAACTCAGTCATTATGCACTGTATTGTCATATTTGCAACTACCAATATCTAGATCATCGTTGCAGTGCATCTGTCGGTCAGCCAGTGACCCGGGCTGATTTGGGAAGCCGTCTAACGTGAAGTTACATCACTAAGCTACAATAACCGTTCTTCCAAAACACTATAACGTTATGGCATTAAGTAATTTCACACACTCGGGTGGCTAGCTGGTTGGTTAACACAGTAACGGCGGGTTAATGTTGTCGGTGTTTTAGGTTGTAAAATATAAAGAGCTTGAGTGTTACACGCAGCTAGATAATCCTGACATGTCCCATTGAAGCTAAAGCTAATGTCTGAATAGCTAACGTAGCTCGCTCCAGCTCAACAGTGCGTGACAGACCCGTTCAATTAATCCACCATCTGAATATATACAGCTCGGCTAAACTTTACATTTGTGACTGTGGAGGAGCATCAAATGCAGTGTCAGCACACACACTGGCTAACATTAGAAATACAGTGTGCAGCGTGTCGGTGTAAAGGTTTACCTTTTCTCTCCATGTTGGCTGGATTCGTAGCCTAGCCGTTAGCTACACCACCAGTGATCGAATGTTCCACGCATGCGCACTGGTTCGTTGTGCTGGCGTTCACCTGGGCTTCAAACCTTTGTTTTATGGGTTTTTACCTATGGTTTTTACTATATTGAAGCTAACATTAGTCAGTGTCAAGACAGTGAACAGCCTTATAAAGAAGTATTTTATGTGATAGTACTATTTTTTTTGCCTTTTTAACTTTTACTGCATATGTACTCATTATTAATATTAGTATTTAATTTACTATTTATTACGACCTTTCTGTTAATACAGTAAAATACTGTACATATCTACAGTCCTTATATTTGTATTTGAACCCATGCCATGTCAACTCTACCAGTACTCATTATTGGTATTCATATCTAATGCATTAATAGCCTACTATTTAGGCTATCATTATATTTCTGTTAATACTGTACATATACACACTCCTTTATATTTAGATTTTTAGATTTGTATATTTCATTATATTTTCTGCTAGTGTTGTAGTACTCGAGACCAGTCTTCAGACCACTTTTTGATGGTCTTTTTTCGTCTTGACACGACCGCATTTGTACTGGGCAGGTGATGTGATGTGATTGGACAGACTGGATTCTTGAGGCTGATGTCAATAAATATTTAAAAGTCTAAACATGATATATTTGTAATATTCTTATTATTCTGATATATATATATATATATGCATAACGTTTTATTTTTTTAATGGCAAGTATCCCTTAAATGTGGTTAATACAGTTAAAAACAAACTTGTCACAAACTGTAACAGGACGCCATTTTTAAAATACCATAAATACATAACTTTGGCTTTTCTGTACTAATTTCTTGTTACTTTTGGGCCAACTTATATGTTAAAACTATATATCTGTTTTAAGTTACTATCGCCTGATTTAAGGGCTCTGGGCCATATAACAGGGCAGGCTATAATTTTAGCATTATTTTGTCAGCACCTTGTGTTACAAAATTGTGGATGAATGGGCATTTGACATTGGCAAATGACAATACGGCAATTAAGTAAAATAACTAGATAAAGACAACATTCATTTTCCATTTGAAAAGTACTGCTTAACCATAGACAAAAATGCAGCGACCATCTGTCCTCCTGCACGCAGATCAATCACAGTGCACTCAAGACTTCTTTAAAAAGCAAAGACACTTATTCTGAGACCAAGTTTGTGATTGAACAGCCGATCTGTGGTTCGAGATTTTCTGTTCATCAGTGTTTTGCTCAAGAATGCTTAAACTGGGCAAATACAGTGGCTGTATGTCCTCATTGTTGGTGCTTGAGAGAAAGTCTAAAATTTGCATTAAGTAAATGGGGTAATGAATCATGAACTTTCAAAATGAAAAATAAAAATCGTTGTCTACTAGGCAAAATCAGACATCAATTCATTCATTATTTCTCAAGTGAAATCACTGAGGAGTGGCACAACTGATAAAAATTGGAAAATTGGAAATAAAACATGCTGTAGAGGAAATAGAAAAAAAACACAGGTCTCTTGAAAATAAGTCTTTATTTTGTTAAACAAAGGACTGAAGATAGTAGTTACTTTGCTGGACTGAAAATAGTTTAAGGGATTTTTCGATTGTTGTTTATAAATACCACCTCCACAAAGTATAAATACATCCGAAATGCCTCTTTTGCACATTTAAGCAGTATTTCTATTAGAGGATTTTAGCATGACACTTAAAATTCTTGTAAACCAAGAACTCACTCTCACAAACGCACACAAAATACTGATTTACTTACTAAAAGTGATTGCTTCATAACATAACCACAATAAGTCAGAGATTTAAAGAATATGGCACAGATATTTACATATTTTTGAGCAGAGCGTGTACCCATGAATTTTTTTTTTCCTATTTTAGGTGCCTTGTTGAATAGCGCTGTCCTTAAACAGCAGAGGCTCAGCTTTTTCTGTGTAGCCGACATATGTATGAGTCTCACAGAGCATCTAAAACTATCAAAATAAACACTAAAATGTGTAAAATGCATTTGGAGAGCACAAAAAGGTCGCCGACTACACAGAACAGGCACATTCTCAAATTGTCAAATACCTAAAAACATAAAAATCTACTTCTGTCACAGATATAAAATCCCTTCAAATTATCTCTTTTTTTAAATATAGGAACAATCATGGCAATAGCCGAATACACGCGACCCAGTTCTAAATGTGACAACTCGGCAGGGTAAGTGGTAGACTAGCATAATCCTTTTTCCATTGATAGACGCAAAAGCTTATTCATAAGTTACTCTATAGAACATTTTAAAACACAAAATAGCACAGCTATAGGTCCAGGTGTTTCAGCATCTCAATGTCACAGTGATGAAAGTCTAAATTGTTTTTAAAAAAAGATCTGAAGAATATACATTATTTCAGAGATTGGCAAGAAGTGAAATTTCCCAGCAACAGATCATCAACATTAGTGGTTCATAAATAAGAATAATGATTATTGGTCAAGCTCTTCCCTGTGCTGGTAATGATCTCCTTACAAGAGCTAATCATGGACAATGTTTTCTCGGTTAATAAAGACTGACAAATGTTGGCAGGCATCTCTTTAACACTAATGCACATGTTGGAGGTTGTTACAAATTGTCTGAAGCTGGGGTCGAAGTGGGTAGCATGTCTCATCACTCCATGTCATCCTCATCGAAGATCGGTGCCTGAAAACTGGACACCTCCTCGTAGGTTAATCCTGCAAGAAACGAGAAAATGTTCAAGCGCATATCAGGTTTTCTATCGTGTCAGTGCGGCATACAGTAACAACTTTTACCTTTACAGAAAACAAGCACATGATCAGATTTCTACGGATTAGTTTTTCCAATAATTTCTGTCTAGGAAAATGACGTACGTTTCCACTCTTCAATCTCCAACTCGCGGCTCTCAAAGCTCTGATCGTAGGGCTCCGCCTCAGGCTCGTCATCTGGGTCGTGGTACTGAGCGAAGTAGGGGTGAGCCAGAGCCTCGGCTGCTGTTATCCGCTTGTCTGTGTCCAGAACCAGCATTTTCTCCAAAAGGTCCACAGCTTAAAAACATGTCAACACGCGAATGAGCTACATCTAAAACTATGGTCTATGATCCATTAAAAAACCCTAGTGTCTTGACTTGTAGCATGCCCTGCATCATAACACAATACAGTCAATGTTGAGGAAAGCCATTTTTGTGGTATTACCTTGAGGGTTGGCACCAATGAACACATCAGCAAAGCTCCTCTTGGGCATGTGTGGCAAAGAGCTGATGTAGTTCCTGGCCTGGAAAAGCACATAATGTGAGCTCACACTAGTACCAACATGTCGCTCACATTCAGCACCGCCTGTTTCACAACGCTCACGTTTTCATGCTGCTGATACCGTTTAACGCAGCCACCTGCATCAAATGATAACTGCTCAGTTATTACACGTCTATTCACAGATGTGACTACACTGTATAGCACAATCCTGAATGTATATAAATACTACAGAGAGTATATAAGGTTAAGGGCTCTGTTGTATACTTCAGGGTCACTGTTTTCCACGTTTTATAAAGAGATTAGTTAAACACTTTCTGCTAAGTTTTTAGATCTGATTGTCTGTCACCACAGGATTTCTGACTGCCTGAAGTGAGACGTAGGCAGTCAAAGACACACACACACCCCCTACGTTTAGCTCGCAGCAAGCATTAGACTGACAGCCTTGACTTGTTGCCTTACAACAGCAAGACCGTCCATTTTGAACAGTTAGGGTTTACACTGCAAATATCACATTTTTTTCACGATTTTTAAATTTTATTTTAATAGTATTTTATCCATTTTAAACAAAACATACATGAATACAAAGTTTTTTCCCTTGACAATTAAAAACTGAAAATAATGAGAACCAAGTTCCCGCGAAATGGAAAAGACTGTGCTGTCCTTGTCTTCGTGTGAAGACTCAGTGGCAATAACAAAAGGATTCTCGGTGTAAACAGAAAAGTTTAGACTGCAGGCTGGAAATTATTGAAATTAATGAAAAATAACATTAATTACACAAAAACATGGTGAAAGAAGCAAGATGGGGTTTCAAGAAATGTGCACCAAAAATCAAAGAATGGAGCATCTTCCACACAGAAAATCTTGTTAGTAACTACTGTATCACCAACAGTAAGCCTAGCTATTGCACACAGTGTGCATGTTTAACTCTGCAGAGACATTTTAATACTACCCAAGTGAAATGACAAGCACAGAAAAAAAAAACATGAGTTCAGTGGCACCTCTTGCAATCACTGCTACAAATCACATGCAGCAAGCGTGTTAGACACCACACAATTACTACAATTAAACTGGAAAACTAAAATCTTAAATCCCTGATAGTGTCCTTAGAGGCCATGGTGCTTCTAACATCCCACTTGACCAAAGTCAACTGAGTGATGGTGCCATCGTTACATCCCAGCGCTCATTTGTGTGGCCATTAACATCTCCATTGCCTTATCACTTAAGACCATTTAAGTTTAATAAAGACTTACACTGTTTAATCTTGGCATCAAACATTAATGCTTTTATAATTTTTACATACACTAATATATATATATAAAAAAATCTGTCCATTTTGTAGTATGGCTCAAGATAAACACAGGATACTAAGCCAAGAGCTGCACTGCTTTAAAGCAAAGAAAAGGCGAATTACAGCAGGTCTGACTGTCCTCTCGCCCCGGTCTGCTGTGTGGTCTAGTAAAAAGCAACAGTGGATCCTGCTCACCTCGTGGCTGGGCATCCTGCTTATTAGAGATGCTGGGGGTGTTCCTGTCAGACGCATTATCTGCTGAAGCTGGTTTATATCTATGAAGCTTGTGTCAAGGGGAGTATAGCGACAGAGCAGAGTTGGTTAAAAAGCTGCTTCTCAATTTAACACGGTGCGGCTGAACTCCAGATGCGCTACAATGTTATGTTGAAAAGCAAACTTCAAGCTTTGAAGGAAAATGTGACCAAAAAAAAGTTAAGAGGAAAGGACTGGCAGATTGGCAGGGAAGAGACAACAATAATTAAAGCCAATCAGTGAAAGCAAGAGCTCAGTCCCCTGTGTCACAATCACAGCATGGCAATTGTAACTTAATTCACCCAGTTAATGAGGCAGAGGGTACGACTCAAACCCACAAAGCTGAAGGATGGAAGACATGCTGTCAGATAGGTTGCAGACAACAAGTTATTGTGGAGGAGGCAAGTTTTAAGCAGAAAACTGGTTAGAGAAAAACCTTGCATAACTTTGTGAACTCACAGACTCTGAAGATATTTTCATCAAGAGCTCAGGCCCTGGTGTTCCGACGAGCATCATGATTAGCTTCAACTGATCAATGTCTACCGGCACACGGTAAAGGAAGACCAGATGCTGGACAAGGGAGAACTTGTAATCTGAACTGTTAATCTTCATCCTCCTTGTGAAACATACGTCACTTAAAAAAAACCCACCTGTATATTTATTTTGTTTTTCACACATGAGATGCGACAAAAAGAAAAAAGGCTGACAGGTACAGTAAGTCTGCGCAGAGGAGAGAAGAAATGTAACCTGTGGACAGTTCACAACATGGTTAAAGTGGAGGCAGCGGACAGCCCTTACAAGCTCAGCCGTTAAGTCTGAAAACACTGGCAGGGCAAGGGAAAGATCTTGAGCACAGACTGATAGGCCCGTACAAAGGCTGGCAGTGGCACAGGCAGAAACTGTACCAGAGCCAACAATGCATACTGACGGTATAGAAGAGTTGAAGCATGCTAGTGGAAACATTAGAAGGAACTAGGAAGCGTGGAAACAGGTACTATCTGTGTTACATTTAAATATAAAAATGCCTCAGGCAGCGTCATGTTGTCAGAGAAAAGCAAAAAAGCTGGTTTTCATGAGAGGACAGAAAAGAAGCCTTGCACATTAGTTTCTGCTACTGCGCTAGCAAAACAAATAAACTAGAACTTCCACAACACTGCCAACCTGTTTGATTTGTTATGGTGTCTCAGAGTCTCACTAGTTATGTGAGCTCTGCACAGCTCAAAAGAAAAAAGGATACGGTCGGTACCAGGAAACAGAGTTTTTCCAGTGAGGAGTTCTGCCATTATACAACCCACTGACCAAATATCCACTGTAACACAGAAAAGCAGGGCACAAACATTAAGAGACTCTTGTCAAACAACTCTTCTATCATGACGTACACATGCAGAAAGTCATCTACCCGTCATGTTGTAATGCATCCAGTTCAGCATGATCTCTGGGGCCCGGTACCAGCGGGTGGCCACGTAGCCGGTCATCTCGTCATCTGTGTGCCGCGCCAAACCAAAGTCCAAAATCTGGGAGCAATTGAAGTGCAAAAAAAAGAGAAGCAGAGTTGTTTACAAAATATTGACAATGGTGGATTTAATGTTTAAATAAGAGCTGCAGGTCACTTACCTTCAGCTCACAGTCTTCATTCACTGCCAGATTACTGGGTTTCAAATCCTTAAGGGAGCAAAGAGAATGTAAATTTAAATTTAGGCGATCATTTTGGATATACTGTACATCTGTAATTATGTTATGAGAAATTTAGCAACTTTTCATTTGTCAAAGATAATCTGGCCCCTATTTGTTAACATTAAAATAAAAGCATTGCACCATTAACACCATGTACAAGTAAAGGTGCTGTTTACGACTTCCTTTCCCTTTCAGTGTTTGCACAAGGCACAGGCCAAACTCTGCCAAGTGAAAGATGTCAAACCCTGACACATTTGTTTTTTTTAAAACCAAATTGAGGTCAAAGGCAAAGTGACATTTGTCCGACAAAAAAAAAAAAGGTTAACATGCACTTACTCTATGAATGATGTCTGCTGAGTGGATATACTGGAGAGAGAGATGGAGGAGAACATGTGCATGAAATTACATTATCAGTTTAAATGTGTATTGATTTACCACTACATAAGATGTCAGAGGCACTGCTTTACAATGTTGAAACCACTAATTCATTTAACATTTAGGGAAATGCACTTGCACAATGCGCTTTCTTGCCAAGGGTTAGATGAGACAGTTGATACCACTCTCATAGCTGTCTGTCATGGACATGAGACGGTTAGCTTAGCATGGTATATCCTGTTTGTTTAATCTGCACAAAAAAACCAAAGTGCAAAAACTACAGATTGTGGTTTGTGCCAGACTATTTCTTGGCTGGGCGCAGTGACTTCCTGCAGATACGAGATTGGTGTCAATCTTCTCATCGAACTCTAGGAAGGACAACATACAGTGGGTACAGAAAGTATTCAGACCCCTTTAAATTTTTCACTCTTTGTTTCATTGCAGCCATTTTCCAAAAATCAAAAAAAGTTCATTTTATTTCTCAGTAATGTACACTCAGCACCCCATCTTGACAGAAAAAAACAGAAATGTAGAAATCTTTGCAAATTTATTAAAAAAGAAAAACTGAAATATCACATGGTCATAAGTATTCAGACCCTTTGCCGTGACACTCATATTTAACTCAGGTGCTGTCTATTTCTTCTGATCATCCTTGAGATGGTTCTACACCTTCATTGAGTCCAGCTGTGTTTGATTATACTGATTGGACTTGATTAGGAAAGCCACACACCTGTCTATATAAGACCTTACAGCTCACAGTGCATGTCAGAGCAAATGAGAATCATGAGGTCAAAGGAACTGCCTGAAGAGCTCAGAGACAGAATTGTGGCAAGGCACAGATCTGGCCAAGGTTACAAAAAAATTCTGCTGCACTTAAGGTTCCTAAGAGCACAGTGGCCTCCATAATCCTCAAATGGAAGACGTTTGGGACGACCAGAACCCTTCCTAGAGCTGGCCGTCCGGCCAAACTGAGCTATCGGGGGAGAAGAGCCTTGGTGAGAGAGGTAAAGAAGAACCCAAAGGTCACTGTGGCTGAGCTCCAGAGATGCAGTCGGGAGATGGGAGAAAGTTGTAGTAAGTCAACCATCACTGCAGCAATCCACCAGTCGGGGCTTTTGGCAGAGTGGCCCGACGGAAGCCTCTCCTCAGTGCAAGACACATGAAAGCCCGCATGGAGTTTGCTAAAAAACACCTGAAGGACTCCAAGATGGTGATAAATAAGATCCTCTGGTCTGATGAGACCAAGATAGAACTTTTTGGCCTTAATTCTAAGCGGTATGTGTGGAGAAAACCAGGCACTGCTCATCACCTGTCCAATACAGTCTCAACAGTGAAGCATGGTGGTGGCAGCATCATGCTGTGGGGGGTTTTTCAGCTGCAGGGACAGGACGACTGGTTGCAATCGAGGGAAAGATGAATGCAGCCAAGTACAGGGATATCCTGGACGAAAACCTTTTCCAGAGTGTTCTGGACCTCAGACTGGGCCGAAGGTTTACCTTCCAACAAGACAATGACCCTAAGCACACTGCTAAAATAACGAAGGAGTGGCTTCACCACAACTCTGTGGCTGTTCTTGAATGGCCCAGCCAGAGCCCTGACTTAAACCCAATTGAGCATCTCTAGAGAGAGAAAATGGCTGTCCACCAACGTTTACCATCCAACCTGACAGAACTGGAGAGGATCTGCAAGGAGGAATGGCAGAGGATACCCAAATCCAGATGTGAAAAACTTGTTGCATCTTTCCCAAAACGACTCATGGCTGTATTAGATCAAAAGGGTGCTTCTACTAAATACTGAGCAAAGGGTCTGAATACTTATGACCATGTGATATTTCAGTTTTTCTTTTTTAATAAATTTGCAAAAATTTCTACATTTCTGTTTTTTTCTGTCAAGATGGGCTGCTGAGTGTACATTACTGAGAAATAAAATGAACTTTTTTGATTTTTGGAAAATGGCTGCAATGAAACAAAGAGTGAAAAATTTAAAGGGGTCTGAATACTTTCCGTACCCACTGTATAAGCATATTTCCCAAAACGTCAAACTATCTCTTCAATAACCTCACCTTCAACCCTCTGAGGATCTGGTATATGAGGAACTGGACATGGTCATCTGTGAGTTTCTGACATTTCACTATGTTGTTGAGATCTGCCCCCATTAAGTGAGTCACAAGATATCTGCCAATCAAAAGAAAAATCATCACAGTTTAAATAGGCACAAATATGAGAAGGTATTCCAATGTTTTCTCACTTCATAAAAAGCCAGATGGATGAGAATGAATATATTTGCACTTTTCCAGAGTTGTTTGCAGTCTGAAACAAATTTCCCATATGGCTATGAGCTTAAACTGGTTTAGCTGCTACTTCTTCTCACTCTCACTTCACCTCCAGAGGGACTGAAAGGCCAAGCCCTCAAACTAGAGTATCAAAATAGAGTGTAATTTAAAAACAAACCCAGATTAATGGGATTAATGGGACTGCAACAGTGGATAATTCAAGATCTAATCCCAAAGCTGTTTAAAATGCCCCAACAGAACTTGTGGAAGAAGACTACAGGCAGGACACAGTGGCAGTTTTACAGCCAAAATACACAGAGCCATGTGTAGCTTCGTCAGTCTGCTGCTCAACAAATACCCATTTCATGAATACTCTTCTATTCTCACACAGCACACAGTGCCCAAGGCCTTAAAATAGCACCTGGTTACGCTTGAACTTGTTAGCAGCAGCACACAAGGAAACAGACACTCTCCAAATGTTCACCGGCCTTGGAAAAAAAAAAGAAGAGATATAAATAGTGACCTCTGTTTTCTGCTCTCCTATAGAAACAGGAGCATGACTGGAGCAGTGAGGAGCCTTACCACAACGCTGTGACTATTTTTAGAGCTGAGGGGAACCACACTTAAAAGCACCTGCATAGCTGAGATTTTCCTTGGATATCATAATGCATTCAGAATATTTCCAGTGTTCCAGCAGATAAAGAGCCATATTTCCTTCTGACAATCTCACTCAGCACTTATTCTTCTATGTAGTATGAAAAACTTCCCAGCACGAGTTTCAGTTTCCACACCACTCACCAATTCTCTCTCCCTCTTTTTTTCTTTGCATTTTTCCCTTACTCTCAGGAGCCACACAGTCTACTTGTGTGACCTTGTACCGCCTTCAGTCCTCCATGACATTTTGCTAATCTGGGAGGAGTGTGGGGCATCTTCGGAGGATGGATCTCCATTTCAACAGCAAACACAGCCACCGCTGCTCAAAGTGTGAGGAAGAATTTCCAATATGTTTCCATGTTGAGTACTGTTCCCATTAGGGATAAATTGAAAAACAATTCTGCACATTAAAATGGTACTTGACCCATTTAGCATTGCACTTCTATAACATAACGGACAGTTTTTTAAAATAGCATTAGAACCAGAGAAAGCCTTTTATATTCCATGGATTCTACTTCCTTGTCCCTTGTCAAAACATGCCGCCTACATTACCCACACTGTAATTCGACTGCAGAGTTCAGTAGTAGGTTCGAGTGTGTTTTGCTAGTAATAATAAAGCCTTGGGCCACTTGCCCCAAGCAGAGATGAGCAGGGGGCTACAGAGGTTTGGTAACCACTTCTTAACTCCACACCTCCAGATGTTTTCCCCTTTCAAACTTGTAGTCTTCCTTCTTCATCTGACACTGGCTCCAGTTACATCGCTTGAGACAATTTATCAGATTTCAAGCAGTTCACTCTGGAGCCACAACAAGCTTTAATACACAAGAGATGGTATGTATTACTGGGAGTCAGGAAAAATTAAATAAGCCTTTAGGCCTTTAGGGAAAAGAGCAGGGGTGCCATTTCACACAGCAGATGCCATATACGAGTCTGTAGTAGGTTTCCTCCACACAGATATGTATATAAAAAGGGTTGTATGACCAGTATATGCAGAATATGTACAGTTGCCTGTATGTACAAATATGGCGGGGCATTATTATTATTTTCAATATTGGGTTAGTTAAAGTAGTATAACTCGCAGGCATGATTCCTCAATCATGACTCGGCCAAAATAGTCACGTGACACAGGCAGTTGGAAGACAATAAAATAGGTTTAAGGTGTAATATTTACAAAATCTAGACCTACAGCTTCTGCTAACTTTAAATACAGTGTTTAACACATAACTTAAGTCTTAAGTTAAGATGGTAAGATAAATATCTTACTTCATTCCATCTTATATCTCAGGTTAGGAAATCCTAAATACTCAATCCAACATCGGTTATCAACTTAAATGTCTGTTGCCCAACAACTGATGCCACTTTTCTCCCCTCGCCGAGCTAAACGGCTTTTAATTGCTGTGTTTTGCAAATTTTTTAATGAAACATTCACTGAAAATGGAGCAAAAACAACATATCGTTGGACTTCAAGACAGATGACTTAGAGGTGTTGGTAACCTCCGTCGAGAAATCCAAATTCACAGGACGCTTATTTTGGGAGATTAAATATAGAGTGGGCTAAAATAGTGGACACATTCATCACCGCGTAGGCTATCTGGCAGCCAGTTGATGCTTCTCGGGAAAGTTATTCATGAAGGTAAAATAAATAATAATAAAGGCTGCGGGCTAACGTCATCATGTTTTTCATGTATTTCTTGAATTTAACAATCTCCTATCAAAGACTTGCATTAGAATCCTTTTGTTGATTCAAGCCTTTACATTATGTTATATAATGAGACATTAAACACATCGGTAGAATCAAAGTTCTGCCTGTTGACATTTTATTGATTTTGTAAAAGCAATAAAAGAGCAGCCATGTGGATTAAACGAGTTAGCAAACACTACCTGGTGGACAAATAAAGTTAGGACAGCTTAACAGTTATCCTAAAGTTAGGAGAGTTTATTTAAGATTTTATGAAGTTAGGATGCTTCTGAAATACCCTTTTTCTATCTTTAGGAAAGGAATATTTACTTATGAACTGTTAATCTGTAATGGCCTTTTTCCTAAATCAGTTCCTAACCATTATTAGAAATTACCAAGGAGTTAGGAAAGGGATCTGCTGGTTAGGAAGTTTCTGTAATACAGCCCCAGAGGTGTAAGTGTATTTGTGTGTGTAAGTGTGGGAAGATGAGAAGGGGAGCTTATTCAAGTAGTGAATAAACACTAAAATGGTGGAAAATTACCTAAATAACCTACTATCAATACAAATACCATAAATACCAATACAGCCCTAGTTGAGAGACATTCTTATGTCGGGTGTCGCTCAAGATCATTCACAGAGATCAAGTCACTCATTGCGTGTAGGGAAAAGAAAGAGCCTGACATTCCACACACGACGTGGAAAGCAGCACGCACGTCTGAGGACTGAGTCACTGTCTAGCTGTCCACTTCCCATTTCTAACAACTTTCAACATCAACAAACAATCACTACCTGTTTGACAGCAAAGCAGATTTGTTCCACAGAGCCAGAAAGCAGGAAGCAAAGGGAGGAAAGCTGGTGGTGAAAGAACTCTTGTAGCAGCAAGAGAGTGAACAACTAACAGACAGCCTAAGAAATGTTCCAGTGTGTTTGGTCAGCTGGCCTGTGTCCAGGTGTTTCCCAGCTACAGTTAGGATTGTCTGCTGCTGAGAAACTACAGGCTGCAGTTTGTTTAACACTTCTTTTTTTTTTTTTTTTTAATTATGCACAAATTTTGCTGAGGTGACCCTGAGCCAAAGGGCAGAGGAAACCTGGGATGAAGGTAATTATTTTAAACAAACACATTCTACTTACACATCTGTGAATTCCTTCAGAGAAGTAGCAGGAGTGAAGACATCTAGGAGGCCAATCACCTGCAAAAATATGAAAACCACTGTCAAGTTAACAACACAGAGAATGCTATGGTCAGCAACTCAAACCTTAAATAAACTACAACTTTTTTAAGCATTGCAAAAAACTTTGTTTACGCATGTTCACCACCACACAGAACAAAGGGAAGAGAAACAAGTCCACTCACATTTTCATGCGTCATGTGCTTCAGCAAGCGCAGCTCTCTGTATGTTCTCTTGGCATGGATGATGGACTGAAACGGCCGAGAGAGCTTCTTCACAGCTATCTTCAAACCAGTCTTCATATCATATGCAGAACTGCAACAAAAAAAAGAAAAGAAAAAAAAATAGCAGGCAAACATCCAAGTTTAAATCTCATCAGCAATAACACACTTGTCACGTAAAACCTACTTACATACAAGAGTTTAATCAGCAGGAACTGATTTAAAGAATAAAGCCTAAGGTCTGAACAGTTAATCAAAATATTATCTAAATCGCAACATTGCCAAGTGCAGTTTTTTGACAAAAGGTAAAATATGTCACAACAGTGACAAAAGCTTGTGTTGCTACAGAGACGCCCCGGCCTACAAATCATATTGTCCAGACATGAGGAAACATGCTTTCTTAGTACAGACTCCATGATTTTTTATTGTGTATCGTTCAGCCCTACCTACAAGTGATGACAATATACTGAACAAGAAATTAACTTGAAATGAAAAGCGAGCTTCTCATTTGTAGGCTGATTCTGCTCAGAATGGGCTGAGTTTGCTCTCAAAACCAAACTAGGTGCAGTAAGAGCTGCTGAAGCCTGGTAAAAGGGCGACATCAGCACAAAATGTCATCTCTCAGCAGAATGGGAGCAGGCCTGCCTGCAGTCTATACTGCACACTAAAGGCTGACTGTCCCAAACCCAAAATTTCCTCCCACTCACCCCACCTAACCATACTCATGGGCAGTGGACACACACCTATGACTACGGCTAAGACTCAAGAAACCAGTGTGACAAGAGATGTGCCAATAACACAAGTTGTTGAAGCTGAAATATCCAATAGTTTAAATCCATATCAACCGATACCAATGTTTTTTTGTCAGAGTCACAATACAAAATATTTAGATAATCCAAAAACAACAACACAGTGTGCCTTCTGGAGAGAGAGAAACTGGGTGCTGAACCTCAAAAGCCTAAATAAGTTTAAAATGAGAAAGTGTAAATGGAGTCCATTTACAGTATGTGTCAATGTATGAGACAAAATGTATTTTTTATTAGTGTTTTCAATTTACTGTGAATTTTTCACTTAACAGCATGGATCGCAGTTTAGCTGGGCAACCAATTAAAGCTGTGCGTTGCCAAATAAACTAGTCAGAGTTTCACAGCAAAACTTAGGAGTCCATGTAAACACTGAAAATATAAGTGAAAAAAACAAAACAATCACAGTCAATGCACTGGTGAGCAGACAGTAATCTGACCAGCAACAGATTATCCTATTGCCCAGCAACAGCACAGCTGCCCATTTCCATTTGCAAACAAACATCTGCCCACTAAATCAAGTGTACCGCTTACAATGTTGTGTCCTAGATAGTATCAGGAAAACCTATTTAATCAGCGCACCAATGCAAAGGGTTTAACCTGTGAAAGCTTATGCGTTTGCCATGAAGGAGCATTTAGGCAATCCACCTTACCAGCAAGATCTTCTTAAAAAGAGGCATGATCCTAAAAGCTACCTAAAAGATGAGTCGTTATGTTTTAAATAAAGCTGGAAGATATATTGAAATTACATTGATGTTATGATGAGACTAATCATTTGGGATTTGTGTTACCTGGAAAGCTGTCCCTTCCTGGTCTTATTGGCTGAATGTCATGACTGTCTGGACTAGGGCTGCAACTAACATATTCACCCAGCCTGTCAGTTATTTATCTAATTATTATTTAGTCTTATAAAATGTCAGAAAAACAGCCTAAAACGATTTGATGTTTCCCCCCTTGCTAAATGACAATTACAATTGTTGGCAATTAATTTAAACTATTCTACAAGAGTGAAAATATCTTTTGCCATCTCATCAACTATACTTATATATTTTACTCTGAAACAATATCAGTTCAGATTAAATATAAACTATATGTATAAATGTATATGAAGGCACCAATAATAGAAATATTGTCACATTATCATATATATGACGGTAGTGAGTCAAAAATTGCAACAAAAAATGTTGGAGATCCTTTCACAACACAACACCCAACAATATCTGTTAATCTTATCCTGGCTTACTCGAATTACATCACCTGTTGCACTTTGCACCAAAATGTAATTTAAATCTCTTTTTCCCCAAACCAAATGACATTAAAGTAGCCTCTGGAAACAGGATCTGCAGCTGCAGTTTGCGAGTAATTAGAAATACAGATGTCTCTGCAACATGCCCACTGATCAGAAGAAGCCTCGCAGACTTTATTAAACAGTTCAACGTCATTGTAGGTGAGCGCGTCTCTGCAGTGTTGCTTGTGTGAATATATATGAAGTTAGACAGGTTGATTACACGTTTTACAGGTGGACAATGGGGACAGATAGCAAGTCAACAGGTTTTCTTGTTGAAAGGCACATCGTGGCTCCACCTTGCTAGCCAACAATCGGGGCGAGCTAACCTAACTTTAGCATCTGCAGCACAGGCCTAGTCTAAATGAATGGAGGTTAAGTTAGGTGACTAGGCTTCACGCAAGCTCACAAACTAACATTAAAAAGTGATTTAGCGTTACCTCACGGATCCGTAGGCACCAGAGCCAACTGGAGACAGGTTTTGGTATCGCTCCGGGACTTCCCATATCGTCTTGTTGACCTCCTGTCGGTAAAACGTGGGTCTTTCTTTCTGCGACATTCCTGCAGAACCAACTGCCGACCACCGACTTGACTTTCTGCTCGGAAATGGGGCTACTCCGAGCCGTGCAGGCGGAGTTAAACTTTCCTCAAGTAACCAAAAGAGAAGCTAAATTAAACGTTTGTCTTTGTTAGATAACTTCAAGTTATCAAAAGTTGAAGGTCTGCCTTCCTGCAGAGTGTTGCAGAGCCACCGCCTCATAAATGCACGTTTAAAAACCCTTCTAGCTGTTTGTTCCTCACTCTGCTTTCTTTCAGACAGCTCCCGAGATTTCACCCTACTTGCAACCGCTTGCAACACATCGCGTGAAATATCGCGAGAAGAAAACTTCATTGCTGAGCAGACGAAAGGAACTGAAGCTCATGCTGCGGTCATGTGCTACTGGCAAAAATAAGAAACTAGAACAAAAAGAACTCTCGAAAAAAGTTTGGTATTCAACAACTCACTTTATGTGAAAGTACAAAATTATTATCACCGAAATGAACTTATACTAAAAATAGCCATAATGCAGCAGAATGGCCCCTGTCAGTGTAATATTATTTAGTATATTGTTGGGTGCTATTCACTAATGCATGAACTTGTAAACAGCATTTTAATGTTGTAAATTGTCATGATGGAGTTTATCTTTAACAATTTGATATTCTTTTGGGAAGTTAATCTATAAAGACACACCATACTTTATAGAATAGGTCTGTAAAATTTTAAATGGAGTAAAAGTACAGTATACAGAGTAGTAGTGAAGTATAAAACAGAAGTACTAGAGAAAACATTCCACCACTGCTTATGATAGTTGATGGACCAGGATGTGTTGTGAAAATAATATTCAACTCCTTCTTCTACTTCTATTCCATGGAAAATTGCAGATACATTTTTGGTTATTAATATCATGTGTAATAACATATTTGTTTAACTTATCTTGACATGTACAGTATATTCAGCACTCTTTGGTAAAATATTTCAAACATCTATTACATGTGCATATTTTTGTTTTTGATAAAAATATTTTTGTTTTTGATAAAATTTGCCCTGTTTGTATTTTTTTGAACCACAAAAAGACTTTTACTTTTTGGTATTGTCTTGTCTAATAAATAGCTCATGAAAACACATATAAACAAAGTAGTAACAAAAAGGTATTCAAGTGAATTATTTTCATGCTTTGCTATATTTTATGTTACATTTATTCATTTTAGCTGATGCTTTTATCCAAAGCAACTTACAATTGCTATATATATATGTCAGAGGTCGCACGCCTCTGGAGCAAGTAGAGGTGAAGTGTCTTGCTCAGGGATACATTGGTGGATGGGTCACAGTGGGGGATTGAACCGGGTCTCTCACACCAAAGGCAGGCATCTTATCCATTGCGCCATCACCACCCCTATGATCTTACAAAAAGCCCCTAAAGGCAGCAATAAAGGTCATTCTCAGGTCCTATGCACCTTTGTTGATGTTTTTTTCATTTTAGAAAATGTTTTAGTTTCACAATAAATTTTTATATTCTTATTTATATTCTGAGTCGCTGTGTCAGGAATATTGTTTTAATCTGTTTTTGTTTATAGTGTGTTTATATGTGTTCTCTATACTGTAGCCTGTGTCTGATTTTATTATGGTTTTATTGTAAGTGAGCACATCGTGAGCAATGTACAATCCTGAGTCAAATTCTTCGTATGTGTAGGTACACATACCTGGCAATAAAGCTGATTCTGATTCTGATTTTGATAAAGCAAGATTATATCATAATCTTAGGTGCAGCTGGAAAGGTTATCAAAAGCTGTAGCAAATATAATTCACATATTACCAAATAATATTAGAAGACTGGACTGGATGGCTAGTCTAATACAAAACAGGATAGCCTAATAAAAAATACATGAAGAAAAATGAGGAAGAAACAGAAATAAACTAAATACACATTCACAGTAAAATGTACACACAGTCACACGTCTACAACAACTGCAGCTTTATCCACAGTTTGGTTCTTACATCATTTTGAAATACACTATGGGGCTTTGAAAATACAGAGTATCCCCAATATGGAGACTTGTGAGATTAGGTTTGGCAACCCAACATATGACAAATAATATTAAATCAAATTGTCACTCTTTACATTATTTTAAAACTCCCTTAGCAATCCCATATCATTTGCAATAAATACAAACAACAACTCAACAGCCTATCTCTATTTTCTGTGACTCCATCTGTTACAAGCTGCATTGATGTCAAAAAGTTTCATTAAAAAACAAAAACACTTCCTCTGCACTCTGTGTAGAAGGATCTGTAAGTCCGCTGAATTAAGCATCATCTGAGTCTTCGTCCTCTCTTTGCTGGCATGAAGATGATGACTTAAGTGGAACCGAGTCAAATCCATCTGACGTCCTCTGAAAACACATTGAATAAAAGCATGAAAGGTTGCCTTATACCCAGCTCAATGAATGTGTGAATGGAGGGGTTACTGACCTCTCGTGAGAAGGACTTCATTTTGGTGAAGAAGGATTTCTTGGTGAGGTACATGACATCATCTTCTGCGTCTTCTCCCTCCATTATTGCACAGCTGTCTGCGGTGGGCAGCTCACACTCTTTACCCCCAGAGCTCATCATCAGCTTGGAGTACTTATACTGCAACCTGCACACACAAAGAGTGACAGGTATAACATCTTGTCAACAAAAATTACAGTTTCTTCTTTTTGAGTTTTTATGTTATTAGATTAGGTTGAAGTATGATATATCAGTGCTTCAGCAAACTCAAGGAAATGCAAAGCTCAGTACTCACTTGCGTGTCTTCTTCCAGAAATAGCAGCTGAGACTGATGAGCAGCACAGCGGCGATCGTTCCCGTGGAAACACCAAACTTAAGCCAGAAATCCAGAGTCACACAAGCACTGACTTTTTGTGCTGGTAATGACTCTCCTCCATAACACTGCAACGGCTGCTGCCACACATAGGTGGTCCTCTGAAACACACGCAGATAGTTAGATTTGCCTTAGTCACATATCAGTTAAGTACTTGACTAATGTTTTCAGTATATACCTTACAAGAATACTTCAACATTGTGGAAAATACATGAGAGTTAATGTTAGATGAGAAGATAGATACAACAAAATTTGTCGACTTAATATAAAGCTATAGCCAGCAGCCAGTTAGCTTAGCTTAATACGAAGACTGGAACAGGCGTAAGAAATAGTCTGAAACAAAACCCCAATAAAACTGTGAATTGTAGTTTTTACACTTTGGTTTTTGTACAGATCAAAAAAACTAGATGTAACTTCTTAATTAATGAGCTTTAAAGGTGTGGCTAAGTTGATTTTGTTACAGTTTGGCAGAGCCAGGCTAGCTTTTACCCCGTCTTTATGCTAAGCTAAGCTAACTGACTGCTAGTGGTAGCCTTATGTTTAACGGACAGACATGAGAGTGGTATCAATCTTCTCATCTAACTCTCCGCTAAAAAGCAATTAAACCTATTTTTCAAAATGTCGACCCATTCCTTTGGATGCCTCATAAAAGTTAGCTAAAACATTATATTTGCAAGCTCCAGTGCTTCACTGTATGTGTAGCTCACTTCAGGGCCAGCCCTGGCAATGTTGGCGCCCTAGGCGAGATTTTAAATTGGTGCCCCCCCTAATGCCCAACCCTAAAAAGTGCACCTCAGGGGTTGGGGCCATCGCTCCCCTATCCTCAAGAATTATTTTAAACGTTCAGCAGCCAAATTCACAATTTTAGCATGTATAGATGAAAAGCCAAGTCTGTAATCATGGTCAATAATGAATAAGTGTGATCAGCATACTTGTCAACCTCAACATCATAGCCTAAATTGGGAGACC
Source organism: Micropterus salmoides (assembly GCF_014851395.1). Lineage (NCBI taxonomy): Eukaryota > Metazoa > Chordata > Actinopteri > Centrarchiformes > Centrarchidae > Micropterus > Micropterus salmoides. Next base: position 19,398,732 of record NW_024040707.1, on the reverse strand, counting down.
ACACGTATTCCCATCCAACTGTGAGTCAACCCAGAGACTGTTTACTTGCAGTATGTCTTAGATTCCTAGAAATGCAAGAGCATTGGTTTAGTTTCAATAGTGGAGATGAGTCAAGTGAAGAGGAGGATCTGGGGGTCCTCCCTCAGAAAATTTAAAGCATTGGGGATCATTTCCTGCGTTCTGGTGAAAATGTCTGCCTTTTCTGCCTCAATTTATGGTGGAAAAGTAGGTGACAATTCAAAATATAAAAAATGGATAGAATATAATGCAGTAAGGCTTCAACATTCTGTAGCTATTGTTTTTAAATAGCCTATATTTCTCCTGTAGATCAACTTGTCTAATTTAATAAAATCCCTGCTGAGTCAGCACACCTGCAGGCATGATTCAGTCTTCCCTCCTCTTTTGTGTCTTTTGCATGGGGATGTGCATGTGGCACCTTTTCACCTCAAATAACTTATAGTTATATATTCCTGGACTTTAATAAATCCTGTGTTTCAGCAGGTTTTCTTCTCATGTTCAAAACTTTCTGCTCATTTAGGATCTCTCCCACATCTGTGTTCTCTGACATGTCGAAAAAAAGAGCAGCACCGAAACCATCTGGAAAGCACTCATCACAAATCCACACACATTAACTTCAGCAGCTCCGGTAAAGTGCTGCTCACAGTCCCAAACAGAGCAAGTCTGCACCTCAGGTTTTAGATGTTTATATTCTCTACACAACGACACTACTCGCCACAACTGTCTGAACTCAAAGCGCGGGCCGCGAGATGCACTTAATTGCTATCACGGCGTATGCCGGCGTCACAGTAGCTGGGCTGAGATGACTTGTGCCAAGTCAAAACCTTCTCTTGCGGCGCCCCCTGACATTTTGCGCCCTAGGCAACCGCCTATGTCGCCTATGCCACGGGCCGGCCCTGGCTCACTTACAGTACAGTAAGTGAAATGCAAGATGCTCTGTTGGACATAATTGAAATTTCAAGAACCTTTAAGTATTTCTCTTTGCATGCTGGACTTGTGATGGATTTGTGGGTTTGAAGAAGTAAAATTATTTTAGTCAGTTTGTCTATGCTCGTGCAGCATTACCTGTATTCCCTGGATGCAAGCACTGACAATCTCTCTGTAGTGGCTTTTGGTGCAGAGTGGACAAGCATGCTGGCTCTGCCACATAAAGTGGAAAGTACAACCATCACACGTCCCCTCTGAACAGTTACTGTGGAGAAAAACAAAGAAAGAGAGATTATTATAAGCTTTATCTGATCTCCAAGGAGTCACTTTGTCCACAGTTCAGATTCACAGAGCTCAGCATGTGACATGTAAGTGTCAAATATGGCTATTGTAATTCAGTATGTGTGTCAACTCAAATGCTGTCTGGACAACTGTTGTAAGGTCAAAAGTTGAGCTTGGTCACAGTGAAACCTTGGCAGCGTGATGAGGTCTGTAGCGGCCACTGTGGGATTGCATCTCAGTCTGATGGTGGCTGACCTGCCTTGTTTACAAGCTTGAGTCGTCTCACTGGACCTGGAAACATCCCAGACATGAGGAACATAAAAGTCTTAACTTCTATAATGTGATATACTTTAAGACTATGTTTGATTTTTAATTCTATTTAATAATTAAACAAATGATCAAACTTTCAGCATCAAATATTTACTTAAAATTAAACATAACATGGAACTGAAAATACCACAGTGGATGAATGAAACACAATAAATGAAAAACTGTGATCTTATTTACTTGTAATAGAATATGACATCTGGCAGGCCGGACGCAGGGGGAAACAGCCATTTTGGAGAGGAGATGCTACTCAGGGTTGTGTCAGTTGTCACACCTTCAGAATAAAAAGACATGTTGCATATATGACATGTAAAGTATGTAACACATTTTAAACCAGCGGTTCTTACCTTTTTTTGATAGCAACCCCACAATGTCAATTTACAACCCTTAATCACACGATGCACATGACTTTAATTCGGATACTACACTATCAAGTATGAAGTATGAGGCCCATCCCATTGCAACAGTGTGTGGGTGTACATAAAATACAGAGGATGAGGGTGTTTTAAAGTGCATGATACACCGGGGGGGGGGCCTTAATGAAAATCAAGGCCCTTAATGAAAATCAAGACATTTTAATACACTTTTTTCTCCATTTAAATGACAAATCTTACAAACATAGCCTATCCTTTAGAGCAATAGAGGGCTGCAGCATTCAGTTCATACCTATGAGTGAGTCACCAATAAGGAAAGGCTGGGAAGAAACCACGGTCTGACTCCTGATGTCAGAGGGAACCACAGTGGACTGACATACGTAACCTTTGACCTCTCTCCTAATCTCTGTTACATTGTCCACACAGGTGGCCGGTACTCTGCTCTGTAAGAGAGAGACACATCACGTTAAAAGGCACGCCAAACTAAAATTTAGCTAAATCCAAGGTCATCAGGATCCCAGCTCCTCACCTCTTTCCCACACAGACCCAAATTAAAGTGGTGGAAATATCTCAGGCCTTTGTTGGTGAAGCGCGGGCTGCTCTGGAAGCCGGTGACATTGGCCAGAGGAGAGAAGTCATAGTGCAGCAGTGCTCCCCCTCCTGTCTGTACGTCCAACGTACAGTCACTGATACATGCTGTGTGGCCCTGAAGGGATTTAGATGTACATCCATTCTGTTTACAGTGGGTGGAATAATCTCATGCACAAGCTGTGGGAAACCCAATTTATTTTTGGTAAGTATTATAAAAGAAGTCAAGTAAGAGGTAAATAGCACCTTAGCCAGACCAACGTATATTGTGGAAAACAATTCAAATTCAAATGGTGGAAAGTCTTGCAACTGTGATTATTGATTACTGATGTGATAATTGCTTATTGTGTTTATGTATATGTAAGAGAGACATGATACCCATTAACAAGTATTGCATATTTTCATATGAGATAAAGATATATAGATACATTCAGGGCCATGGCCAGGGTTTAAGAAATGCTGAGGTCATAAGTCCAAATTCCCCAAAGCAAACCCCACCTTCTTGAACGAGAATAGTCTTAAAAAAATACAATAAAGCAGCCTTTAAAACACCCAACCCAGAGTGTAATTTTTTAATAACAAATTCCCAGGAAGAACCCTCACCAGCCCTGCATACATCCATGCAATGATAGATCAAGTCAGGGCTTTGTATGTAGAGTTTTTCAGTAAAAAGAATTGTATTCCCATTACCTTGTTACTCTTCATGTTTGGTCCACACTGAACACAAGCAGCCTCTCCGACTGGCTGATCGGCCCTGATGAAGGTGTTTGGCGGGCAGCTCATACACACTCCTGTCCCATTGACCATGTAGTGTCCCGGTGGGCAGGGAACACAGGCAGAGCCCTCGTTACCAGAACTCAGGGCACAGTGACGACAATGAGAGGCCACGCCTTCGATCACATTGGTGATGTGGATTGAGTAGATCTTTGCAACATCAGCACTGTATTTCCTCTCCTGAGGGAAGAGAAACACAAGGTATCATTCAGCAGCTGAGTTGCTCTACATACAAGGAAAGCAGGAATTTCTATTATTCCCACTTTCTACTCTGTTCTCATGAAGTACATGTACAAAGTTGATTCAGATTTTTTAGAAGTGGACAAACAGCCCCAGACTGCCCTCTAGAGTTCAGTACAAAAGCAAATTCACTGTGAAAGCAAAAAGCAAACATGATGCTACTGCAGTCTTTCATAACAAATCCTAGTGATAATTTAAAACATTTACAGTCAAATAATTTTATCTCTAAATGTGGTGCATCATCTTCTTGCCTTCTTGCATATCCTCATCAGTCACATAAATAATCATAAAAAACCTTTATAATGGATAATGTCTCAGGATGTCTCACATCTCACATCTGTAGTTCTTAGTATTAATGAATTATCATATTGTATTGGCTAAACAGGTACATATGTCCTCGATTACTATGTAAATAGCCTATGCGATATCCAACCGAGGATACCTAAACAAAATGTGGTGTTTTTGTTTTCTCCTGTCATTTTTTGATGCAAAGTCTCTCTATGAGCTGCAGGTGAAACTCACTGAATGCAATGGCGCTGGAAAAACAGAATGAGGCAGGAAGTGAAAGGCAGAATGAACGAGATGGAGGAAAGTCTTTACTGTGGTAGTTACTGTTCAAGTAAAGACACAATTTCATTCTTAAATTATGGCTAAAAACCTATTTTGAGGTCACAATGACTTTCAAGTCAAAAGAGTCAACTATACAGCGTCTGACCAACTGTGAAATATGGTCACAGTCTCCCATTCTGTTCCTGAGTTGTAGGGTGAACAATTTTGCGACATTTTGGCTACATTCAGACTGCAGGCCAATGTGACCCAAATCCAAATTTTTTTTGCCCATATGTGACTCAGATCTGATCTTTTTATGACAGTGTGAACAGGCCAAGTGACATGGAATCTGATCTTTTCCAGTTCGGAATTGGGCCGCTTCCATATGCGGTCCACATCCGATTCAGATCGGATCTTTTTAAATGCGACCTGAGTGTCCAGACTCAGGTCGCATTTAAAAATCACACTGGAGTCTGATATGGGCCACATTTAAGCAATAATGTCAACTGTCAAACAAAAAAAATCGGATCTGGTTAAAAAATCGGAATTGAGTATTAAGGCCTGCAGTCTGAACGTAGCCTATGATGTCACAGTGAAGTTGACCTTTGACCTTGGAATTTAATACCAGTGGACGTTTGTGGCAATTTAAAGAAGTCCCTCAAGACGTTTCTGAGATATCGCAATCACAAGAATAGGACAGACTGATGGACAACCCGAAAACATAATGAAAAACACATAACAAATGTATATATAAAAAGCTGTAAAATGAATAGAACTGTTGTGGTTCTACAGAATCTCCCCACTATCTTGTGTTCTTTTGTTCCCCCCTTCCCTGTCCTCCCTGTCTGTGTTTGTCTGGGCGTGGCTACACTCTCTGGCTCCAGCGGCGCACCTGGTCCTCATTCCACTAATCAAGCTCCTGCAGTATTTCAACCCCAGTCCTCCTCACATTCTTCGCCAGATTGTCAGTTAACACATGTGGTACATGCGTCAAGGCCAACTATCTACTCCGTAAGATTCCTTGCAATTTCTGTGTCTCCCTGGATTAACCTGTTTTTCTCTGTGCCCAGGATCACACTACCTCCGGGAACTCTGCTGAACGCCACACCCCGCTCTGCTCACATCTTGCCTGGACAAACTCCCCTCCTCTGTGCTCTCCATTCTGCCCTGTTGGAACCTACCACCCAGTCTTCCGTTGCTCTTTTCAATAAAACCCTTTGTTACCCCTTTGAACTGTTCCGAGTCTGCCTTTGAGTCCTTAAGTTCTTGTATTATGACAAGAACTTGAATTCATGATAAATTGCTGTTGGGCTGGCTGTCTGGTGAGAAGGATGGAAGTGAAAATAAAATAAAAATGTACTGCTTGACCAGCGAATGAGAAAGCAACTTTTTTCCTGCCTATTCCTTTAAAAAAAAAACAAAACTTAAGGCTGAGGGAGTGAAGCTGTTAAAAGGTCATAAATAATGAATGATATTCGGGATGTGTGATTGTGTCTCACCACGTTAAATTCCTCTGTTCGCTGAAATGTCCAGGTGAAGCTGACGGTGCTGTTGCTCTGGATCAGGTAGGAGTACGACTGTTTGCGGTTGCTGCCTTTCCACTGCTCCACCACATCATTACTCCACTGATTATAACCCTGCAGAGAAATACACTCACCTCTTATACATTCATACTGATGCCAAGCTTCTTTTTATGGATGCATCCTGACACATACATATGAGAAGAAATGTTGTAACTTTTTCCCTCACCGCCAGGAAAAAAAATTTGCAGTCAGCTGTACATGTGGTCTCAAAAACGAAGGTGATGTGAGAGAGTTCACTCCTTTCACTGTCTTTGGCCATGGACTGAGGCAGCCTGTGGAAACAAATGGTATTTAATTTAACTTTTACAGCTGGGATACAGTGTGTGCATATATAGACTTGTATGTGTGATTCCTTAAGAGACCTCACCTGTATCCAGTGACACTGAGCGTGAGCATCAGGTAGTCTGTGTCCTGATCCCCAGGAGTGGTGTAAACATACTCTCCAGCCACCTCCCATGCTGCCATTACAAACATATATTTAAAAAAACAGTAACACACTCCTACACTCCCTTAACAATGCAAACACACATTCATTCTGATGGACAAGAATAAATCACATATACTGTAAATAAGAATCAAAGCATACGTTAACACCATAAGTAATGCAGAGGCTGAATGTTTAAGTTCATTTTTGACCTTGGAAATAGAGGTTTGACAAAATAATATTAACTGAAGGTCCAGTTTTTGGATATTTGCACTTGAAGATTTTTGTCAAATGCTGGGGCTGTTTTGTTTGGTATTTTATGATAGATACATCCTGAATTTTACTTTGTCCTTACATTTTTCTCTTATAGAGGGTATGGGCATGACGTCACAGAACACAGTTACGCTCACTGAGTGGCAGAAAGACGAGCAGCAGTGTTACCTTGAATCAGCTAAAACACAAACAACACATCTAACATGGGAAAGAGCTGGACCACTGGTTCTTTGGTAAGCTGTAAGGATCACTGTCGAGTCTGACTACCTTTAATTTCAGCAAATAATCACTTGTTTTACTCGCAGTTTGGTAAACGCAGCCATGGTAACAGATGTTTTGCCACTCAGTCCAGTATGTCCAAGGGGAAGTGACATCAACGCATACCCTCTATAACCCCTGGATAATTTGCTTTTTGGGAGCTATCTGTGCTATCCTTCAACCTCTGGTTGTTTTAGTAATTCTTGTGCCCCTCTGTATCTCACCCGTGCTGTGTTCAGTGTCGCCGAACTCCCGACGGAAGGTGTAGCTCTTCATGTTGCTCGGCATCGTGTTCCACCATTTGTACTCAAGACCCAACACTGGCTCCGTGCCAACAGGGCACTTGGTACACGCTGTGAGTAAATAATGTGTTATTAAGGCAGGGTATACATTTACTAGAAAGCTGGAAAATAAAACATGTGATGTATTGGCAGTGCCTGTTTGGGTGGACATTAACATTGAATCTAGAGCACACAAAAACTTTTTTTTAACCCTGATGAAGACACAGTAGTGTCTTTAAATGTATTAAAGGCTGTTCCAGGCCCTTTTTTCCTCTATGTTTCTTGTCCTTGTTCTGAGAAACAACTAACTCTGCGGCATATTCACCAGGGTTTGCATTAAGTTTGAATATGACAATAGGAAAGCTCCAGTTATCGAATAAATGTCAGCATTTACAGCCTTAAGTGCCAACTCTTTACTGTCCATTTTAAATGATAATTTTTTTGTACTTGTTCCAGCACAGTTCAGTTTGCTACACATCTTTGCTGAAAACATGAATTCTAATTGGTCACTTTGTTTTTATTTGTGTCTTTACTTGGATCACAGTTTTATATACTTCTTTTAAATATTGCAGTCAGGCTGCAGTTGCAGTCAAGAAGTGTAATCTATTTTGGACAATTTCACAACAGTGAGACTCCCTTTAGCACTAAGGATGTAAATAAGCTTTTGTTAAAATCATATTACTTGATATTAAGTGTCAAATGATCAGCATCTTTGGTAAGTGCACACGTATGACAGTACAAAGTAAGCAGTCTAACATGCATGTAAGATAGAGTGTGAGGAGTGTACTGATCCTGCACCTGTTCCGTTTGAGTAGAAACCTTTGTCACAGGGTTCACAGGTGGATGAGTTGGTGACAAAGAAACCCGGGTTACATGGGGGACAGGTTTGCTTCTCCCCTGATGCGGGCAGTGTCACAGCTCCTTCGATGGTCTCACTGCAGATCTTAGGCTCGATCCACTTGTACATGAGCTGGGTCTGGGACACACGGCAAGCCAGACATGAATACATGATAAAAGCCATCAGTGGCTCTGTGGGCATACACAATCAGTCCAGACAATGCATATTTAAAGAAACCTAATAGTTACACCAGATGGTTGCTAGCAGGATATTCAAAGTTAAATCTCTTTCTCTCTCTTTCTGTTCACCCTACTGAACCTGCATAAATGCTGCCTCCACACAGGCCATGCCATTTTCTGCATTACCTTTCCCTCAGAGTCACAGGGAGTGTGGGTGTAGAAGTAGTCACTGTTTGTACATGAAGGTCTCGGTTTGCAGGTCCCGGAACCAGCCTCTGGAAAAACAGAAACCAAGCCAGAGGAAAGAGAGGGCGGGGACGAGGGAAAACACACAGCTCACATTAAGATCCAGTGATAAGGCAAACCTTACACACACTAAAATCACTTAAGCAGTAAATGCAGCATTTGCATGCACATTGCTTTGCATGAATGTGTGTGGCAACACGCAAATGCATAATGGTTGTAAATCTAGACAAGAATTATGTCAAGTTAAAGGGTGGACAGCAATGTGCATACCTGCATATGTGTCTGATTCACACTGATGGCAAACAGTGGCACCCTTGTTGGAGTAGGTTTCAGCAGGGCAGGGAGAACAGCGGGCAGATCCTTCTTTTGCACTGTGGGTGCCAGGTTTACAATGGAAACACTCTGATGTGTAGGCCACCCCTAAAAAAAAATATCAATCAACTTGTAATCATTAACAAGAAAAAGGAGTTGAGGAGTGAACAAACGTGTAAGACAATAACCTACCGGAGATGGCAATGTTTCTTAACAGCACAGGTTTGACAGCACTGGCCTGCAGAGCGTACGAAGTGGCTCTCCAATACAGCACATTGTTGCCACTGTTCAGCTCAACCTGCACAGAGTGAATGTGAAAATGGGATATGAAAAAAACAAGTCAGAGAAAAACGGGGTAGAGAAAAACATAAGAGATCTTTTGGACTGAATTCTCAGGTAAGTGACAACCAGATGCCAACAGATGTAATGATACATGCAGAGATGGGCAAAGATCCATCAAATGTATTTTCAAATAAGATACAAAATACCCAAATTTTAAGTGTATCAAAATAAACTACAAACTACAGCAGGCACGCCATGTATCATAATAAATTACTATTTTCAAAAATACTAAAAATACTTTTCCATAGTACCATGCAATCACTTCAAACCTTCCATCTATTGGTCTATTTGATCCATCCCTTCACTAGCACACTCACTCAAGTGACCAACGTTTGAGAACAGCAGCTTTTCTCTCATGCGATAAATCTGACATGCACCCAAATAAAAGACCAAATATTCACATATCCCTGTGATGAAGGTTAGTTTTAAAGTAACAATTGTATCCTAATTTAATTAGTAGGTGTTTGGTAATGAAGGGGGTACTTTGCATCATCTGAGCCAAAACAAACACGAGTGCCGGATGGGTGGACAACCTGCTGTTTAATGGTGTTGCAGCAGATTGTTGTTGATGATGTTAATGACGTTAACAATAAGGGTTAGGGTAAGTTACACTATCTCGTGGCATTATAAAGTAATGTTGTACAACATCTCCAAAATGCTTCTTTTTTTTCATGTACAACCCAAAAACCCAAAAAGTTAACATAGCTTAAAGTAGCAAGTCAGCGTTTACTGTGGCGGCTGCTACAAAGCTGGAGAACTACTCTTTTCTCACTTTGACCTTCCTCCTCAGGTCTGGATCAGTTTTCTGTTCCGATCAGACGAACACGTCTGGGCAAATTACTGAGTAGGCACTAATCAGAGGCAGCCTTTTTATGATGTCATCACTTTGACTTCTCACAAAGTATTTTACAGTTTACATTTTTATCAGCCCATTCAAAAACAAATTACAAAATCCTATTTTGTATTTGAAATACATATTTTAAATGCAGGTATCATAAATACAGTCCGTCCCTGGCTACATGCAGACAAACCTCGTATTTGCTCCATTTGCTCTCAGATCTCTTTATCCACCGGTTTTGAGAGTCCGTAGACTGACACTGGTCATTCTGAACCTACAGGAGGAAGCGAAATGAGTTAGAAGTTACCAAATATACCCCTCCCTGAAAACTACCATTTTTATCAAAATCAAAAGTCATTTTAAAAACACTTACAAAGAACTCAAAATAAATGCCGCTGTCAGGGTAGAAATATTCAAAGGACACAGTTCCAGGTTTCTTCAGGCTCACAGCGTAGGACAGCGTTGCAGTGCACTCATCTGTGTTTGAGGCTACATAATCGCCCTTTGGAGTCCAGGTTGAGCTGGAGAAAGATCAGCAGCAGAAACAGTTTGATGAGCTTCTCAAAACTGAGAAACAGTCAGAGCTTTGATTGATCAGAAACGCCAACACACATAAAATAAACCTACTTTTAACACAAAAACAAGTGAGGCCTATACTAACTTGGAGCAGTCTGTGTGGGCGTCCCCGTAGTTTGTGTTCACCCCGTGGGTCTCAAAACCAGAGGGCAGGGTGTCCCACTCATCAAAGGCCACCCCAGTGCCCAGAGAGTAGGTGCCTGCAGCACACTTCTGGCACTCCTGCGACTGCATGTCGAGGAATTCCCCCTCACTACAGGAGAAGGCTATAAGAGGAAGGAGTAAAAAGAGAAATGAGAGGCCACACTGAAAAGGTATCAGGAAGATGAGGACAAGCTAGCAAGGAACAGATGCAGGATGGAGTGTGGTAACAATTTAATATTTACACTGTTATTTAGCTGTGATACAGATGGAGGGTGTGTGGAAAATATTTAAACAGTGATGTAAGAGCAGGACACTCACTGCACTGGGTGCCTTTGACTGGATCTGGGAGGCCTGTGCATGTGTCAGCTTTGTTGGGAACCGCCACTCTCCATCGTGACCCGAGCACATCACAGTCTGTGTACTCAAAGTGATAATCTGACTGCAGGGACAAAACACAGGTGGTGAGTTTCACACAGCTGGATAAAATGGCACTACACACACACTTTACTTAAAAGAAGTACATCAAATACATTGATGTACTTCTTTTAAGACACAGAAAGATTTCAGCATGCACGTGAGAAGCAAATGGAGCTTGTTTTATACATCTGGAATCTCTTTGCAAAACCAGGCAAGCCTCTTTTCCAAACAAAAGTTGCGGCTAATGTTTGCCCAGAAGGCTGTCTCAACTGTCTTTTTAATCTCACTCATCCTTTTGTAAACATTTCATTTCAGTGTTGTCGCAGGATTTTGGAGACAGCAGGAGCTCAGGTGCAAAGCTTTGGAAGCTCTGTGAAGCTTTTGACACCTTTTGGAGATACCCATTATGATGCAGTTTGGGTTGTGACATAATGTAAAAGGTTATCTTGGTTATCTGACACCTTCTGAAACAAGTCCTGACCGGGCACACAGTGTAATCTTGGTCGAAGGAAAGCAACTCACTAGACTGATCCAAGCCCACACAAATAGCCTTGTGGGATTAATTGTTAACAGAAACACAGGAGCAGCAGCAGCACCACTCCTCCTCTGGGTCTATGTTTTCGATTAGAGCTGCTACATTAGCTGTGGTAGGGGTATCAGATGAACATGAGTCTGGGTGGGAGGATCTGATGTAAAAATGCATCAAACTGGACATGTGCTGTAGCCGAATCGCCTCCTTTAAACAAACATGAGGAAACCAAGGCTACGGGACATAATGACCAGTGTGCCTCAAGGTCAATGGACTGGCATGGAAACAAAGTGGCTGCTCCCCAAGCTCCTTCCCTAAATCATCATCATCTATAAGCCTCAACAGACTCAAAATAAATACTAAAAACACTGGTGTCTTAATTCCACATTCATATTGTGTCAAAGTTCTAACTAAACTGATAAAAAAGAAAAGTTTTGAGTGTTATCAAACAGTACTGTTGTTATGCAAATTGAAAACAGATATAGCAGGGAGAGCAGAGCACAGCAGCAGTGTAACATTTGGAAGTTAAAACAACCATAACACCAAAGCAAGCAGAAGGGAAGTGACCAATGTAATGTCACTCAAACACTTGCTAGAGAAACACATTTCCAACACACAATATGCAAAGGACGCCAAAGTGTTATACTTACACTTTTCTTTATTTGTATTTAATTCTAAAGACTAAACTTAATCATCCAATGATACAGGTTTCCTTGCATTAGAAGACATTTAGGTCAGATCCCTTTTAAAATGTTCAGAAATGTTGCATATCTCAGAGCAACAAATTTCATATCTTGCTGGATTTACTGTAAATGTCCATCTACTTCTCATCCATAAGCAATTTACCTGATAAAACCTTTATATGCACATGAAATTGTCATGATGGGACACCTATGAGTGTCACTTCTGGATGGGTTTGCTATTCGTAATTTATAGAAACAGCCTGGCTCACAATAAAACAATAATAATCTCCTTACCTCTTTGCACATGGGCAAATCCGCAGACGCTGGCGCAAGAAGCAGCCAAAGTAACAGGTGGCTCAGGTGTGTCGGGCCTCGCTGCATCGTCGCCTGCTGTCAGTGCTGAAGTGATGGATACGGAGGAGCAGGCGTCTGACCTGCGCCCTCAGGTGCTGCTGCCCAGCAGGCGGCTGGAGGCGCGGCTTCACGCTGAACAAACACTGGGAGGTGGTTGGTACCTGTTTTTACTCTGAGTCATCTTTAAATGCGCGACAATAGGCAGACTTTGCATTTTACCTGCCTTCTGCAAGTATTATTTGCACATTATGTAGAAGTCAGCCGATTCAAGTAAAAAAAACATGACTTTGTTACACGCATTTTAATGATTTATAGGCTAGGTTAGTGGTTGGTTAAAGACAGCGTCCAACTCAAATAGGCCCAAAAGTATTGTGGATCTCATTTGTGCCGTCTGCCATCAGACACCACAACGCCACAGCACCCAACGTCTCCCATCTCTGACAGACTCTATTTTAGCTCCATTTTGATTGTACATAATTGATATTAGGCCTAGGCTATTATATTTGACTCTAGGCTATATAGTGTGTAGGCCTAGCCTAGCCTATTTATTCATCTAAGTAGAATACCGAATTGATTCTACAGTGCTTTTATTGTATTTTCTACCTCCTTTCTACCATACGGAAGTATTAATAAAATAATAACTAATCTTATTTTATAACATGTGGAAGAAAAACTTGGCCAAACATCGATTTCTTTTGAAAGGTTTAACCGGAAGTTTGTGGTTGCTAAGAAACCCAGTCGTAAACATACTAGGAGATTTCTTCTTTAACAACAGAAACAACCACACAGTTCGCACATATTGTATTTTTTCGCCACCTAACTTGGTGTTGTCATCAAATATGTCAGGCCGGGATCCTTTCCCCTCCCCAAAGTTTGAAAACGGCTTCACTCTCAGCGGCTTTCTGCCGCAGCAGGTGGGTTTTTCTACTGATGAGAAATTAACGTTACAGTTTGTCTGATGTTCCGCTACAGGCTGAGCTAAACGTCACGTATCTTTCGAATATATATATTTGATACAAGGTAGATGTCGCCTATTTGTCACATTACATCAGGTTGTAAAGTGAAATTGAGTTTGTAACTGCTTTCTGCTACGTAGCAGACAATATGCTATAAAATAAAGGTCTAGTATAAAGGCAATTATAAATATAGTAAACAGGAATAAACTATATTCAGTGGAGCAGTGCTGAGGATAATTTGAGTTTAAAAGTCTGATAGCTTGGGGGGAAACCTGCTCTGCAGTCTGGTGCTGCGGCAGCAGAAACTTCTATATCTCTTCCCAGAAGGCAGCAGGGTGAACAGGCTATTGATATATTTTTCTTTTCCCCACTTTTCAAACTGCCTGTAAGGGCCAGATGTCCAACATACTGTAAATTCGTGTTATTTTGAAGAACATCATCTACTGTTTTTGTTGTCAGGTTACTGGTGGTGATTGATTGAGCTGATGGGTTCCTATTATCCCCATGCTGAAATATTACATGGCCAAGGGATATACAGAACAGAATATGCAGCAGTAGCCTACCCTAAGCATGCATATTCCCATATCCCCCAAAAAGTCACAATTAATTGACCACAAGCCAGCTTCTTTTGGAGTCCCATGGGACCTTGCCTGGCTGGTAATCAGGCCTTACGGAAATAAAATGACAAAGCAGCTCTCCTGTGCAGCAATTAAACACATCAAATACTTAAAAGACAAAATGACGAAGATTATTCATATTATCATAAATATTAATAAAGTAAAAATGTTATCTCTGTGGAAAGAGTATGTAAGTATGCTGCAACACACAGATACTTCTGGACATTTTTGCTACCATTTTAACTCTTTGACTAAACTACGATGTTATCCTAATCCCCCAAATACATTTACCAAAGCTGTCGTCTCACTGAGTTCTCATGTAACCAAACTATACTTCCAAGCACTTCAAATTTTGCATAAAACGTTTCACAAGTGTATTTGTTCACTACAGGTGTAACCTAAAGCAACATGCTTGTGTGACATGTTTGAGCTCAGGCATTGCTGGCTTACTACATACAATTGCTTTGTATATTTGGAATTCATTTTTCTCCTTTCCAATTGTGCAGAAAAAAACATTTGATAAACCAACTCACCTCGCCCAAACTGAGGAACCCTGGAGTCGCCTCCATGATACAGCCACTTTGGCCAGCACCCGGCGTAGTGTTCAGCATTATGAGCCTCAGGTAACCTCCATGATTTTAACCTTCACTTATGAAATGAGAGAAATATTTCAAGGAAAAAGCCAGGACCTTGAATGCACCACTCTTTTCTCAACCTCAGGGTCAAAACGACAGCCTCGACTTTCAACTTAAGTCTGTCTACGATCACCACAAGGACTTCTTCTGGAGCAAGAACCAGGTTTTATACCAGAAGGAGACCATCTCTGAGGAGCAAAGGTGAGTGTTTGAGATGTTAAGTTTGTGGCCTGGCAGAACAACTTCCATGTGTTGGCAGTGACATTTCAGGAGTCTAATTCACATTAATTTATCATTTTGTTACAGGAAAGAAGAATATTTAAAGCAGGACATGCTGGAAAAGGAACAAGAGAAAGACATCAGAGTGTGGATCGACCCACAGAGGCGCTCCATTTACAGCATTAAATGAAGCATAAGTGAAGTTCAGTTTTATTATGAGCCCCAGTCATTGCAGCATATCTGTGTAGAGAAACTAACACTAGCAAGCCCAATACTTCTGATTAAAATGTCAGACTGGTGGAATCTGACTTCAATATAAACTCGGTGAGTCGGGGGAGAAGCTGGTTTTGTGTGGAACAAGGTGTTTCCCAAATATCAACACAATGCCCCCCCCAAATGACAAACAAGGGCTACGCCAGGGGGAATGACGGCAGCTTCTATTCAACAAGAACCTCCCAGTACTATTATCTCTAACTGCTACTGCTACCTTCAGAGCTCTGCAAATAAGCAAATAAATTAGTTCTTTCAGTTCATATTTGTGCAGCTGGTGTTTTTCCAAATGTCCTCTGAATACTTAACAGTTATTCATGGACCACACAGACTGCAAAAAAAAAGAGATTCCTTTAAGACTCCAAGCATCATTTCAGAATCACTTTAACCACAAAACTCTCAGTAAACCCTGAAAAAAAACTGCCACAGTGGAATAAAAGCATGAACACTTAGCTCACTCGTCTGTCACATTACAGAGAGATTTAAATGGATATCTAATGAAGGTACAAAATGTGGGTATATTTCGGCATAATTTGGCTTTTAAGACACAACAGCGCTTCTGTTTGTAGATTTCACTTCTGTGCAGATTGCCTACACATTTAAGCACAATGACACATGTGAGACACATGGCCCTGTTCTTCCTGTTTTCTACAGCATTTGGTCAAAATAACAGAAATTTAAATTCGCATGCAACTTATATTTATTTTCCAGAAAATATCAGAAACTTCTTCATATAGCACTGCGTACTGAAGCAGTATTCAAGCAAAGCATACAAGGTGTCAGATATTTAATCAATATTCTAAATAAATTAACATACACATGTAGAGCAGAAACAGCAGAATATTTTATTCAAATATACAGTATAAACGTGCATGTCAACAGCTGAGGAAGAGATGAAACAGTTGTACATATTTTATAGTATCTAAAGAGTTAACATGTTGCTGCATAAATAGAAAAATGTGAAAGCGAGAAACAAATGTGCTCAATGCATATTTCTATTTTCTATAAACCTGTTTTATAAATGTCCACCTTACTTTAAACAAATTGTTGCACTTGTGACAGACCCTTCAACAGAGCAAAATTAAAATGTTCTTTCCAAAGTTAATATAGCATATTCTATCTGAAACAGAACAGCTAAACATACGCTCTCTATTACCTGAAAAACATCAGTTCAACTTTCACAGCCAGATATGTTGAACTCACTGAACTGGGAACTAATTGAATTCCAGGCAGGACAGGGCGGCCTGGTGGATTCATGCCCTGGCTTTTCTTTGGAGACATTGTCTGATGAAAGCCTTCTCGTCCCATTTGTTGGGGGGAAGCATGTGGGCGCCGTTGTGGACACAAAGGACGGTCATCTCCTTGGCATACTGAAGATTCTGCAGCAGCTGAAGACAAACACAGCAGGATGTGTTCAGGACAACGAAGAGCAACATTATACAGTTTCACACAAAACATTTAAAACCTTCAATAACTGATTTTATGGTCACTTGGGGTCAACAGAAACGCCCTGAACACAACATTGACCAAGTTGATAGAGCAAACTGTTTGCTTTTATTCATATCCAGCAGACACAAATACTGGAATTTATATGGAGTTGTGTTTCTGGCTTCTTATGAAAGTCCAATAATCTCTATTTAACACTGTTTTTGGTCCCCACCAACTCCTGCTAAATTCTCCACTATGTTTGTCTGTCTTTTGTTTGGTGCTGAACAGTTAGCGCACTGGGGTTTTTAGAGCATTTTCACTGAAAATAGCTGCCTGCTGTGGCTGGAAACAACGCTGATGAGAGCGGTGAGAGTGAACCAAAATAATCATGTGTGAGGCCTTAAAAGTGAGCTGATTATGTTAAAAACAAGCATTAAGTCTAACAACCAGCAGGGGGCAACTCCACTGGTTGCAAAAAGAAGTCAGACTGCATTGGACTCAATGACAAAATGACTCTACTTCTCACTTGATGTATTACCTCAGTACACTTTCCTGATGAGTTTATGGTCTCAATCGCTTGTTTCAAGTCTTTTCCAACACAGCATGTTCATTTTGTAAATTATGGTACCATGTACATTTAACTAACAGTGAACTTGGTTTTGGGTGCTATCTGTGTTTTTCTCTAAGAGCTCTGAAGCTTTCACAGTCTGTTTTCAATTCATGGAAGTTGATTGTAATAATCTGGTCGCTTAAAAATATCTTGTTCAATGGTCGGTTGTACTAAAAGAGATTGTAAGGACTCAGCTGTTCATTTTATCCGGTAAGTACATTTTGTTTTGAGCCTGTTTTTTGCTAGAAAAAATTAGCATCCCAGTTAAGCTCACAGTTAACGTGAATTGCAGATGCAGCTTGCTAACCAAGCTAGCTAGCTCCACCCTCTCGTCCAAATGTGGTCACATCCGGTCACGTCTGCTTCCAAAAAAAAAAAAAAAAAAAACATACACGAGATGGTGACCGTCAAAATGACAAACTCGAAACTTCAAAACGGTAGTCCATAAACCAGTGGGTGATGTCACGGTGGCTACGTCCATTTCTGTCATACAGTGTATGGTTAAAACGCTCTGTAGAGCTGAGGAGAAAGGCAGGGTTGGGTGATAATTCTTACTCACTGTCTGTCTCATCACTATGAGCGACACCTGTCACGTCGACTAATCATGTGATCCGTGGTTAATATAAAAATATTTATTATAGCCACTTACACAGATACATAGATATACACATACACTCAGTGAGATCAATCTCCTGTTACCATCCGAACACTCACTCATTAGAAGGTACAAACACTTACTTTGGGTGTTATAAAGAAGTACTGGGATGTTGTCTCTTTGCAGGCGGTGCGGACAACAATGTCAAAGACTCTTCTCTCATTTACAGGATCCATTCCCTACACAAAAGAGATCAATAATCTACTAACTTTTGCTTTCAAGCAAGTGAAAAAAAATTAAAGTAAAAAAAGGAATCGATATTTACACAATTTTGTAATATATAAAATGTTAAAATCCTTGAACATAGGAGGAGAGTATAATACTCCAGGTACTGCCAAATCTGTCTATGTTAATGTGCTTGGATAACAAATTCAATTTGTTAAACCATAAAAAACAGAACAAACCCATGTAAAACATAATTCCTGCATTCTTTTTTTTTTTAAACAATCAACCATTCTTCGAAGATCGTTTTAGTGCTAGAGAGAATAGTAAAGTACATAGCTGGTAACTAGCAGTCTGGACCGCTATGCTGATAAAGGATAGTTGTGAGACACTGTTGTGGCGTTCATAAACAGGAACTTTATTTCCTCTGCAGCAACGAACACAATACACAACCATAACATTGCATCTAGACTAGCCCTTCACAGCGCTGTAGCCAAACTGAACGTTTTTATCGTCTGAAGAAGTGCTACCTAATCATCTCATTAAGGGCTAAGGAAACGGTGATTCATTCATTTTTGGTGTAGTTTGGACCCTAGATCACCACTACATGACCATTTATAAAAGCACCTTTCGTTTGGCTTCTGATCCCTACAATGTGAGACAAAGATGCAAAATCCCTTTTCCTGGACTCAGGACAGGTCATGCTCTCAGAATGTTTTGTAGTTTCACATTTTAGCCCTGTCCCTAAATGCTCAGTTCATATTCTCCCAAAAGAAAAAGCAATTTTGTGTGTGTGTGTGTGTGTGTGTTTTGAGTGCTACCTGGTTGATCTCGTCCACCACTCTGAAAGGACAGCGGTTGAGCTCCTGCAGGGCCATGAGGTAGAGCATTGTGGAGACGCTGCGCTCTCCTCCACTCTGATGGTGGGCCGTCAGCTCATGGAGCTGAGTGCTGCTGTGAAACTTCACCCGAATTCTGATCCCATACTTGTCATATTCCTCCTGCAATGAAAGACAGCAGTCATTAAATGGTGTAATAATTACAATTCTTATTAAAATACCATTTACAAATACCAACAACCTCTTAATCGTCTATGAATGATTAATTATGAGCAATCCTCATGAGCTTACATGAATTAAAAGGAAACGACTGAAATCACCCTTTGACCCAGAGATGTCAGATTGTGTGTGTTGTTTTCAGTATTTACCTCATTCTCTGAGTGCAGATCAACCTCTCCTGCACACTGCATGGAGCGGAAGAAATCACTGAACTTGCCATTAATCTGTTCCACCAGCTGCTTCAGTGGGTTCAGCCAGCGCTCCTTAGCCTGCGATACACAGACAGATATCACTATACACACTTTTATACACAGAATGGCCATGCTGGCATTTAAGAAAACCTACAATGAACTATATTTCTTCACAAAACAATCATACAGGAATCACGGCAGCGACATATAGTGTACCTCTGATATGTTCTGTCGGTAGGCGTTCAGGTCGTTGCTCTTATCTTCCAGCTCTTTCTCCAGATTTTTGATCTCCTGCTCTCTCCTGTTGTACTCGTCGACAACCTTAAAACAGAGAGAATTAAAAGAATCATTTCTGTGTTTTTAAACCTTCACACATTTTGGTGACAAAATGACTAGTAGGTACATAACATTTTAGAATCCGTGCAGTAGATGGCTTCAGCCGGCAGCAGCAACATTTTCCTTGGGGGCAATTTTGCTTGTCAAAATTACATCCACATAAAGTGCTTCTGTTTTTTGCCACCAACAGGCTCAGACTGTTATGGTGTCTGACAACATCATGGAAAACGAATGATCCCTGCTGACACCCTGTTTTTAAACCGGGAACAAAAGTTCTCGCTCTGAAATCCCATGAGAGGCGAGTGGAAATGAGGGAGTTTGTTGTGTACGTAGAGGAACTGCTAGCAAGACTTTTGTTTTTCCAAGCATTACTCCACACGTTACTCCACAAGTGCAATAGGAGCAATAACTTAACTTATTTCTGAGGATACTCAAAAAAAACCCAGCGAAGCAAAAAACATTAAACCCTCAGCTGATTCTCATGTGCTCTTACACTTTCACTGAGGCCAGTGAAGCACTCGGATCTGGACTGCTCTCATTCAGCATGGCATCAATCTCGTCCAGCGTGTCAGGCAGCTTGGTGAAAGCCTGCATTAATTAATAAAAAACAAAAAAAAAACAGGAATATTTTATAAACTAATATGCTCAAATTGTCTCCTCAGAAAAGGCTGGACCACATGACAAGCATGTTATTCCACAGAGGGGGGGAGGCTTGTTTCACTGACATTACGCAGGTCTTCAGGTAGTGACTCATCAGACTGCATTCTGCAGATTGTCTTCGCTCTCTTCAACAGGCCTTTGCATTGTTCCGTCAGCTGGGCTTTCCTCTGCTCCAGACGGATGCATTTTTGCTGCGGGAACACACGGACAGTTAGCATATGCCAGTGATACAGAGCGAGGAGCTGATCATGAAATACAGGAGTTAATTTCACAGACACTCCAGCAGAGTTAGATGTATCTAAAAGGTTTGTGTTTGTGTTTGTGTTTGTGTGTGTGTGTGTGTAACACTTACATCAGTCGTCTTGAGTTCAGAGGCGCCCTCTCTACAATCATTCTCCAGCTTGGTCTTCTCAGCTGTCAGCCCCACCGTCTCCAAGGCCAGGTGCACCTTCTCCATAGTCAGCTTGGCTCTCAGCTACAGATGACGAGAGACAAGGGATGTGAAGGGCACAAAGAAAGTCAGACGGTATCAAAACTCTTAATGTCATCCTACCACAGCCACCAAATGCAAAGCGGTCACACACAGGTCATATACAAGTTAATGTATCCATACCTTCATTTGGGCTATGAACGCTGCGACTATGGACACCTTCTGGGAATTGACAACTGCAATTTTCTCTTTAGTATCCTCTTCGATCATTCGCAGGTCGATAACACTCTGCTCCATCTGCCTCAGACTAAACACATGGAAAGAGGGAGTTCAAACTCGAACATAAACTCACACAACTCTAAAATTAGACAATATACAAATCAAAATACAGAGGAACATTTTAAATTCTGTGCCTGTTGGGTCTTTTGATTATTTGAGCTAACTTACCTGTCCTGTTTGGTACTGATTTTCTGCTCCAGTTGTCTCTTTTTGCCTTTCAGTTCAGAGAGCTTCTTCTTCTCCGCCAACAATTCATTGTCACGACGATCCAGTGCGGCGGCTTCCTTCTGCAGGGCCTGCATTCGTTCATCAGTGTCTCGTAGCTTCAACCCACAGGCCTGGTCACAGTGGGGGTTAACAGTTCAGCCTCAGTTAAACTCTTATTACAATTAAAAAGGTACTGTATAGATACTAGATTTATTAAAGAAAAGCGTCTGGGCTGTGTGCACTCAAATTTGTCTCTCCCATACCTTCATCTGTTGCTCCAGCCGCCGTTTCTCTTCAGCGTCCACGGTGATGGTGAGGTACTGGGAAGGATGCACTGCGGAGTTACTGGTGCTGATCTTGTTGGAGTAAAAGGACCTCTTCAATGTGTATCTCTCCTCTGTTGTGTACAACACCCTGAGGTAGGGCTCCTCAATTACCTGTGAGAAAAAACAGGGACACAGAGACACAAGACTGAGGTGAGCAGAGATGCTTTTTCAATAAAAAGTGAGAAAAATATACGCAGTTAGATTGAAGTTACCCGCAGCGGAATTAAATCAAGACTAATAAAATGCCTCATTGATTAAAACACAAACCAATGAAAAATTTAATTCAGCAACTTTGACAGCAAATCAAAGAATGCAACCTTCTGACATTTCCCCGAATGGCACTAGGTCAAAATAATTAAAGAGGCGATTGTGTCATTTTTATTGGTGGTGCCTATATACAGAACTCGTGGGAAGAGGAACATACCGTTCTAATCATGGATTTAGTTTGATCATTGCCCACAGGGACGTCATGCACCCTGTACTGGTGACAGAGGTAACTCATCACCTCATCAGGGGCATCAAACATCTCACGCAGGTAGGTGAAGAACCCAAAACGCCTAGAGATGAAAAGTAAGAAAATTTTAAATAAAGTATATATTAAAAAAACGTACAGGCAAATAAGCAGATAAGCAGATGTACACAAATAAACACATTTTATGTTGATTTAATAAGTCATTACCTCAGAGACTCAATATTTCGGGATGGTGGCCGCTTTGAACATGACTCTTCGGGAGAACAAATGGAGTTCACCTTCAAGTTCATCTTGTCACGTACCTGAGGGTCAGGACAGATAAAACAACATTTCTTTTTTTGGGAGGGCGATTACTGGATGTGCCACACAAATTTAGGATTTGTCTGATGTTAAGGTCAACTATAATTTGCATTCAGATTTTTTCATCCTATGGGTCAACATGAGAATCTGCAGCACCCTGACCTCAGTCATGAACTTCTCCATGTCGTCTTTTCTCTGGAAGACAAACGCCCGCAGATCGTGGAACGAGATGTGGTTCTCCACGTACTTAGCAAAGCGATGGTCTTTCACATTGATCTGGGGAATGAGGAAAGGATTAGCGGGGTGGCGATGGCGCACTGGATAAGACACATGCCTTTGGTGCCGGAGACCTGGGTTCAATTCCCGCTGCAACACATCCATCAATGTCTCCCTGAGCAAGACACTTAACTCCTAGTTGCTCCTGAGGCGTGGAACCTATACCTATACATAGCAATTGTGTGTCGCTTTGGATAAAACCGTCAGCTAAATGACTAATAATTATTATTTATTTAGCCTGCTATGACCGTCATAAACCACAACAGTGACTGCTGTCAAATTAGCAAAACTTACGTTTCTGGTGGGAAGGTGTCCCAAGAAGGGTCTTTAACAGTTTTTCAAGTGTTTTGTGAAAAACCCTGTTGAAAGAAGATCTCTCCCCAGGTTAAAAAAAATAAAATCCCAAAACCTCTCTTATTCAGTCATCCTATGTGAATATGTACCCATTGTGGTAATACTTACCTTTAAGCCCCCATTTAACATTTATAAGCACTATATAAACGTTGAATCAATGGTTTATTACATGTAGTTGTACACAGATATAAGGACCATATTTGTCAACAATTGTTACTTCATCTAGGAAAACTAGTGATGGTTCGGTTGCAAACTATTCGGCTCCAAGAGCCGACTCTGATAAGTCAATGATGGGAGCCAGCTGTAGAATCAATTGATAAACACTTCACCTACTTAATTTACACTTATTGTGTTTATAAACCATTTATCAAATGTTTATATACTGCTTATAAATGCTAAATGAGGTGGGGTTAAAGTTAAGTGTTAAACACATGGTACTCACCACCAGCATCATGGGCTCGTGGACATTTCCTTCAAAGAGTTTTCTGTTCTGTCTGAGCCACTGGAGGGCAGTGTATGTGTCCCTGTGGCGTCCCCGCAGCTTCTCCTCTTTGGCATTCATCATGTTGTTCATATCCTTGAGCTTTTTCTCCAACACTGGCAATAAAAATAAACAAACATTGTCATACATACTCACATTCGGTGTTCTGACTTTGAACAGTCTATTAGGCGGCCTTTGAATGACACTCGCCATTGTGAGGAGCATCAGATCTTAAATCATTACATCTTTGTTTTATTTAACTGGTTCATGCTCTCACTTATGGACTCGGCACAGAGGTTGTCCTTCTCCCTACGTAGGTCGGACTTCTCCCCCTCGATCCTGGCTCTCTCCACCTGGATGTGCCTCAGCTCGACATTGACTTCATTTATTCGTGGTGTCACGTCTGGTTGGTCGCCAACTTTGGCAAGCTCTGCCTTCAGGTCCTCAATGGTCCGTCTGGTGTTGCTGATTCGCTTCTGGTGGTCCTCCTCTTCCATCTGCTTCAGTCTCTGCGTTTGTTTAATATCATCAATCTGTACAGGACAGAACAGAGCAGAACAGGGAGAGTTGTAATTTATCACGAACACACAGCTGCAGATAAGGTCTCCTTTACGCTGTGATAAAAGGCACACTGAACAAAAGAATAATAAATAATAATTAAATCTTTCAAATGGTAAATTAACTGAAATGATTTCGGACATAAATTTTTGTTGGTGTAATTAGTTAAAGCAATTAACGTGAATTAATGTGAAGTGTGACAGGAGCATAAACCATGGAAAATACAAAGAGAGAACATTCTGTTTATTTTATTCTTCACATTGTCACAAAATGTTCTGTTTAATGTACTGTTCACTCACAAATATGAAGTTCAATTATTTCTCCAAAAATGATAATAAATGTATATTGCAAATAAAAGAAACTGACTTCAAATGCAGGATATTTTTCTCCTTGTTCTCGATCAAACTGGAAACTATTGAGTTTTGTCCAGGATAAAAGCAATTGGCTTCCTCACATTTTCATGTTACAGTAGATGACGACAACATAAACTAGATATCATCAGCGTTGAAGGAGTTAATTTTCTTCTACTTTCTGAAAAGTGCAGCCTCACCTCCTTGTGTTTTCGATCCAATTGATCTTGTTTCTGTTTGCACTTCAGAGAGGCTTCTTTAATGGCGACAGTCTAAAAAACAATGAGCTCATAGTTATCATCATATCACATGCATACCATTCCAGTGTTCATCCCAACTAGCCTTTACGAATATTAAACTGACTTTCAAAAGGTTTTTAATTAATTTTAATTACTCCTGGCTAGACCGTTTTCTTTGCCCACATTTCTTCTTTTACCAGAGAGCAATTTGCTTTTTCACCTTTGCCTTTATTTGTGCCTCAGTGGGCTTCAGCTGGTTGTCAATCATCTGGATCTTCCTCAACATGGGCGCCTGTGCCTGCTTTAGAGCAGAAAGCTGCCTTTTAGCCTCCTCTCGCTCTTTTTTCACACCCTCAAGCTCCTTCCGGGTTGTCTCGTACTCCTAGCACCAGAGGGAAAGAGTCAGCGTTAACACAGTCAGAAGAATTCGGTTCAACTCTCCTTCCGTAACAGAGCGTTTCATTTCCACCACTCACCACCCATGGTTTCTTCTTGTCAAGCAACTCAATCATGTCCAGATGCCTCTTCTTCTCATAGTAACGGTTCACATCATGTTTGTTCCTCTCATTCCTCTGTTTGGCCTTCTCCAGGAAGCTGGCCTTCTCCTTCACGATGTTCTAAAAGGGAAACAAACCATCAACACACTGGAAAACCTACAAGAGCGTCACGTCTGCAGTGCTACCTTTACATGTTTGGAATATATGGAAACAGTTAAATAAACAATGTTGCAACCTTATGTTTACCTCTAGTTCTCGTTCCCTGTTACGGAAGTTTTTGAGCTCACAGTGGTACTCGTACATCTCTGGTGGTCCCACTGACTTCTCGGTTGCCTCCAATAACTCAATTTTGGACATCTTGGCAAACTCGCCCACCTTTTCCTGTAAGGACAAACCAACACATCAACAGGAAAGGAGGAAAACAGTTAGGAAAGCATTATTAGGGGTAACATTTAAGACACGATAGAATTATTTTTAAGTTTTAAGTAAGCAATGTGTCCTCCACATCTACACATTGCTTGTATACTGAAAGCTATGTTTAAATTAATATGCATCATTATTTTTTTTATTATAAGCCATATTTGTAATAAGGCACTCACACAAATGATGCCTGTACTGTGCAAATATCCTATCATAATTCACTGCATCTGTGCAGCCTTATCTTGGTGTGTCATGAACATACCTGAGGCAGAAACTGGCAGAGGTTGCTGACTTGGATATGCAGAGCCTTGACCTCCTCTTCCACTGCTTTCTGGTTGCAGTGTCTATCATTCAGCATCCACAACGACTGATTGTTCTCTACATGTATCTCCCTGTTAATCACTACATTACCACCTTTCTTGTACCTGGAATAACAACCAAAAGGTTTAATTCTACAATCAGATGTACATAAGGAAAATTGACAAGAATGTTATTATTCCTAAAGTCATACAATGGCTGATGCAACACTGCACACAAAATAGAAGTATCATTTAAGGTTGTACTGTCTGTATTTTTTTTTTAAATCAAGTCAAGTCAAGCTTTATTGCTCAATGCTGAGTTATAAAATACTGTGTCTTGATTGCTAAATGGATTCATCAGGAATATCCGAATAAATGCAACAAAAATATATTTAACAAATCTAATAGCTTGCCATGAGTAAAGTAACAGCATGTAACTGCAAACTCTTTCACATGACTTACAGTTCAATCTCAACAAATCCTTTATGGCACCCGCGTTTGACATAGAGCCCAACCTACAGAAACAAAAAAAAAATCCTTTTAGTCATTGTCATCAGAATAGTAATGAATTTATTTGTCAGCTAACATGACTGTATAATAATTTGACAGACTGACACAGGTGCAGGGATCTGAGACAAACATCACATGCAGTGCAAGAGAACAATAAAAGACATTCAAATAACAGTATGTTAGAAAGTACATCACCTATTTCATGCTGTTGCTATCAGCTGAAAACCTATTCATTAACCTGAAATCATGCATGCAAGTTTACTAGCTGGTCTTCTGGAAAGAAATCAAGGTCTGAACATGTTCAAAGTGAATCTTCCAGTGGTTTTGTTACTCTGTAACACGCTGTTTACCTTGTCGCCTCTGCCCAGGATAGCAGTCTTGCCAGCCAGACCTAGACAGATGGCACACACTATGCTTGACTTGCCAGTTCCATTGGCTCCGACAATCATGTTCAGATTAGGTCCAGGATACACCACAGAGTAGTCATAGGTCCTGTCAGAGTACAGGGTACATATTTAAGGTTTTTCTGCTACGTTTTATAGCAGCGGTTGGAAGCCTCGTATGAAATAAAAGCCACCTTCAATAACATTCAACACAAACTTTATACACTTTTATGAATTAAAACCTTAATTCTTCAGCTATCAGTGCCATTTCATACAGCAAATACCACATTTAACAAGTGTGGCTATTGAGGGTGTCATCTACTGACTAAATTGATCATGAGACAAGACTATACTTCCACTCCACTACATTTAAGAGGTATTGTAGCATTTTTTACTCCACTACATGTATTTGAAAGCTATATATAGACTAGGTACTTTTCAGCTTAAAAATTCACATAAAATCATATTAAGCCAGTTGTTCCCAAACTGTTTTACTTGTGGCTGATTAAAAGAAAAGCAGAGTCTGATTGGGGACCTTATCATGTTGCATATGTCGCATTTCCACTAATGAGACACTTGCCCTCAAACATCTGGCAAGGTTTCATTTCAATAACTGTTTGAGTCCCAAAGAGGTCAAATGATCCAATATTTAATTTTTTTTAAATCAAGGATTGGAGAAAAGTCCATAAAATAAATACAAATTTTATTAGGATAATGTTTCCTTCTTTCCTCCCCCAATAATTATATCCAGACAAATCAGATTTATCTTGTGACCCTGTGGAGGGGCCAGGCGCCTAGGTTGGGAACCTTCTGACCAGATGCAGCAATAAAATTACACATTGATGCATAAGTTTTAACAATCTAATAATGACATATATAATATGTGAGCTACAGGGAATGTGAGTACTTTACTTTTGAAACTTTTTCTTAATACTTATGTACTTTTACTTAAGTGGGATTTTGTATTCACCTGGGACTTGGAGTATTTCTACATTGTGGTACTGGTACTTGTACTTAAGTAATGGATCTGAATACTTCTTCCACCACTGGAGCAACAAGCTGTACCTGATAAACTGGCACTTTGTTATATTCTAAGGTGAAAATTATAGCCAGCGAATAACCATTATGACCTGTTGTGGAGACTTCACTTGGACTTGAAATAACTGATTTGGACTTGATTTTGTGATTGAAGTTACAGTGTGAATATATCTGTTTTACAAGTTAACGCTACGGGTTAAGTCTCTCTAATAGAATTCACTATATAATCCGTTATATTGTGACAATAAATCTACCTAACGTTCCCTACATGTTGAGAGGGTAAATACGTTAGCATGTCTAGCTAGCTTTGCCGTCTAGCTATCATCAGGCTCCATCATATTGTTGTTATTATTATTATAGGCTGGAGTTGAGTTTTGGTTTGTAGACGTTGTTCTGTGTTGCTTTCTAACAGCTGAGGTGGAGTAACGTTAACTTACAGGAAGTTTTTCATGGTGAGGCGAAGTATGGATCCCTCCACAAAACGGCCATCTCCTCCGGTTAAATCAGGCTGACTACCTATGAACGTGTTCGCTGCCCTGCTACTAGAAGTCTGTGAACTGCTGTTAATGTTACTGCCTCTCCGTCTTTTGCTGGGTTCAGCCATGGTTAATAAAAACAGAGCCTTGTCCTGACAAGGAACGACATACACGTTCTTTCACTATCGCGCGCTTCACCGAGTCGTTGTTGAAAGCCGGTTGGATCAAATTTGTCACGTGTATACACAAAGACTGACGTCATTGTCCAAACTATCGTTCATTATCGCGAGACTCAAGTGCTAGTTTTTCAATATCTGAATCTGTAATAATATAATCGCATGTGTTTAAAATAGTATATGTATTTCAGCAGAAAATACTGCAATGATGTACTCAAAATCCCAACTTGACAATAAAGTATACACAATGTAGAGTAAAAAGAAACAAAAAATCTTCTGGATGGACCTTAAGAATTTTAGAAGAGGGAAGGTTGAATAATCTAGCCATGAATGAAAACAAACTTTCATTGTATAATTATTTTTATTAATAGGGAAATTTCACACAGAGAAATTGACTTCCTCCAATTCTTTTGGACATGTTTGACAAATATTATATAAACAAATATATCTGAATAAAGCACCACAATCTAATGTTTTTAATAAAGACATAGGGAGAATGTGTAATTTACTTTATTAATTAATAGTTCCTGGTTATATATCAGTTAGCAGGTTTGATGTGAGGTTGTGTGTGTGTACAGGAGTTATCAGTATTTCAAATATACACCCACTTCCAATGTACAATCTAATTTGTTGTTACTATTACTGTTACTAGAGAGAATACAGTCAGTTATAAATGGGGGCGGGGAAGCAATCAGCAACAGGTCACAAATTAACTAGGTGTACCTGAGAAACTGGCTAATCAGTGTATACATACAGTTGCATTTATTTAAAAAGAAAAATGGGAGAGATGAATTAAGTTGCATATATGGGGGGGGGGGGTTGTTAATAGATATCCTCACAACCTGTGTGGACAGGAGGAGAGTTACACATACATTCCCCTCCAAAAGTATTGGAACGGTAAGGCAAATTCCTTTGTTTATGTTGTTCACTGAAGACATTTGGGTTTAAGATCATAACATGAGAATGAGACAAGAATTCAGAATTTCCTGGTACTCACATCTAGATGTGTTAAACAACTCAGGACATACCACCCTGTTTGAACCCACTCATTTTTCCAGTGAGCATGTGACTGGCAGATGTTTCTTGTTGCCCAGGTGTTGCCTTTTAGGTTGATTGTCCAAACATTAAATAGCTCTGCATGAATGTTTAAGTTTTCATCCTTGGTTCAAACCTATAAAGGCTGAATTTCCTGTTAAAGAGGATAAACCAACATGAAGTCCAGAGAGCTGTCTATGGGAGAAAAGCAGAAAAAGAAGGAAAATCGACCAGAGCCATTGGACAAACATTGGAAATAGCAAGCACAACAATTTGGAATGTCCTGAAAAAGAAAAACTACTGGTGTACTGAGCAACCGATGTCGAACAGGTCGGCCAAGGAAAACAACAGTAATTGATGACAGAAATATCGTGAGAGCTGTGAAGAAAACCCCCAAAACATCAGTAAGTGACATCACCAACAACCTCCACAGTGCAGGGTGAAGGTATCACAATCCACTGTTCGAACAAGACTCAGAGAGTAGAAATACAGAGGCCACACCACAAGATGCAAACCACTCATCAGCAGGAAGAATCGGAAAGCCAGATTGAAATTTGCAAAGAAGTACAGAGATGAACCACAAAAGTTCTGGAACACAATCTTATGGACTAATGAGACCAAGATTAATTTCTACCAAAGTGATGGAAAGGCCAAAGTGTGGAGACAGAAAGGAACTGCTTATGATCCGAAGCATACAAGCTCATCTGTGAAGCATGCTGGAGGTAATGTCATGGCTTGGGCGTGCATGGCTGCTTCTGGAACAGGCTCATTAATATTTATTAATGATGTAACTGATGATGGTAGCAGCAGAATGAATTCAGAAGTGTACAAAAACATTTGGTCTACCAGTTTAGGGAGAAATGCATTGAAACTAGCCGGGAGGAGGTTTATCATGCAGCAGGACACTGACCCAAAGCACACTGCCAACAAAACAAAGGACTTCATCAGGGGTAAAGCGTGCAAGGTTTTAGACTGGCCAAGTCAATCACCTGACCTTAACCCAATAGAACATGCATTTCAGCTCCTTAAGAGGAAACTGAAGGGAGAAACACCCTGAAACAAGAACTGAAAGAAGCTGCAGTAAAAGCCTGGAATAGCATCACAAATGAAGAATGCAACAGTTTCACGATGTCGATGGACGCAGGCTTGAGGCAGTTATTGCAAGCAAGGTTTATGCCACCAAATATTAAATGTTATTTTAAATGTTATTAAGATTATTTGTTCCATTACTTTTGCTCACCTGAGAATTCTGTGGTCGAATACAAACGGTGATATGTCCTATGTTTTAACACATCTAGATGTGAATACCAAGAAATGAGAGCTGAGATTCTGAATTCTTGTCTCATTCTCATCTTTTGATCTTAAACCCAAATGTCTTCAGCGAACAAAAAAACCAAAAAGGAATTTGCCTTACCGTTCCAAAACTTTGAGGGTACTGTACAATAAGTGGCCTACTTTCAATGTACATCTGAGCGTGTGAGTATTTGGACAGTTTAAACGTAACATTTAACTGAAGCATAAGCTAGGAACGTCTAGGAACCTTGTGAAGTAACCATGACGACAGTAACATTAACCACCGTATCCCCGCCGTTATTGCAGGTAAAATGTTTTGTTCGTGAACTTATCTTACGAGGAACAGTCTCAGTTGACTGTACTTCAGTTCAATTAGCTCTAAAAGTACTTCACATGGTAAAATCGGGTAAAATACAGTTAGTTTCCACTTTTCGGTGGCTGTAGGCTGAAACGTTTGATCAATTCTAGCGACAAATAAAAAGCTGCCGACATCTTGTAACGTTAGTGTCTCGTGAGTAGAACGCGGCCGTTAAAACGATCAAATAACCGTCCAGGGCTCCAGGCTGGGTTTCTGTTGTGGTTAGATCAGAATCGCTTATTTACTCATTGTCCATTGTGAAGCTTGAGATGAACCCAAACTCACCCAGATCTAGTATATCTGATCAATTCATCATCTCTTCCCACAACATAAAGCGTGGAGGCCCTGCTAAAATCGTGCCTGCTGCTCATCGCCACGGAGGCTCGAGAGCGCTTTTCTTATCATCTCTGATCAGAGCAGAGCCAAACTCTGACCAAATCAAATAAGATCAGTGTGTAGTTTTTACAGAAATAAACACTCACTCACGCACACAAACACCCGGCATTCACTCACTCAAGCGATCACCAAATACTCACTCACACAGGTCCCACACACACGCCATTCAAACTATGAAGAAGGAGGAAAATCCGGGTCGGGTTTAAAGCTAAAAGCCGCAAGGAATCATGGGATAATCAAAGAAGAAAATAGTTGTATGTTGACCCCATGTGGTCATCAACGGAAAATACCTTCCTTTTTTTTCTTATTTTTTCTCCTTTATTCCTTGAATTACACGAAGAAATTACAGTTTTACAGTAAGGAAAGTTTATAAGAACACCGAAGAAATCAAAAATACATTAGTAAAAAATATAATACAAATGTAAGTAGCCTATACATATGAAGTGACCCCTAAACACAGGTTTCATGTGTAACTGTAGAAGTATAGTGGGAAAAAACAAAAACAAAACATGATTTTACAATTACATTAAATATGTAGGCAATTTTTTTATGCCTTCACAGTGCATGGCAAATAACGATTCCACAAGTGAATAATAAATGAAACAGAGGGGTCTGTTCAAACAGTAGGAAAAAATAATAGAACTGTTGTATTTGTAAGCTGAAAGAAAGAATATGGTAGGGAAGGAATTCATCTACACCAAATTAATTGATGTAAATGTAATTTTAAAAGGCAGTGATCTTTGCAAGATCCAGCATCAAAAGAATGACTATTAATTGACTAATGGCTGGAAAATACCTAATGTTTGCTCTGAACACTTTTGCACTGATATATGTATATGTACATATTGTTATGCTGGTTTCCTCAGAACAGAATCAGGAAAAGGACACCACTCAGTGCTAAATAAAAAGTACATATAATATGTCATTTGATCTATGAACAACTTTCAATCAATTACATTTTTGAGTAGCCTCACAAACCAAATAAATTACTTAATCTAAATTTAAAGTTTTCTATATACAGTGGTAACAGTGTCTTAAACACCAACAAAGATGTGAACCTTGAAAGATTTATCAACTGGTCATATACATGTCTTCTTCTTTGGTTCTCTATCAAAATCCGACGACAATGTGCACTCCTACTCCTTGCAACATTCATGCACATAGACATACATAAGTATACTTTATTTTGCTGGATGATTTTGAAAAACTTTAGTTGTGCTTGAGGAAGGGAACCTTTCTTTGTGATTTTATTTGCCAAGCGTGGGAGAGAAAGCAGAATATTTTGTTTAAAACCAAGCTGTAAAATAACCTACTGTTGTAATGAAATTAAACGTTTAACCACTGCAACTGTACTTTTAGTGTCTTGTAAACCCAAGAGGGTCGGGCACTGAATCTGAATCTGTTTTATTCTTTTGTTTAGTTGTTTTTTACCCAAAGCCCTAACAAGTGGCTGCAATTTAGCTTTAACTGGACACCCTCTATACATTACATATATTGCATTTCTCATACTTATGTAACATATGTCTGTATTGTCACATTAAATTAACAAACAAATAAAGACTTGTGATAAGCATAAATAAAGCTTTATTTATGAAGTTTGAGGCTGTAGTGGTTCAAACACACACTGGGTGCTGCTCAGAAACTATATAGATAAACTAAAATTGTCTGTTACAAAGGCCGTGTCTGTGAGAAACACTGTCTTGAAAATGTTGATTATGCACTGTTTAGATCATTTCTATCCATGAGTTCAAATGTAGCAAACAAAAACCACATACTGCAACTCATTGTTGTCCTTGTATTGAACCAGTGCCTGAAAACCTGTCTTGTTGGGAGTCTCTGTGGTGGTAGAGGAGTCGACTGGTACTAGTGCCGTGCTAGGTTGGTTTTAAGCTGCATTTGTGTCGGCTGCAATTAGCTAAGCTAGAGTCCTAAGCCCTGTGGGGGTTGTGAGGTAATCTTGAATGGTGTAATAAGATTTCAGCGTCTACTACCATCTATTGACTACTGCTAGGTGGCACATTGAGTCCGAGGATCCCTCATCAACATGCTGGACTCGGACGCAGCAAAGGAACAGACCACAGACACACTGCGTGAGGAGGTGTGATTCTTAGAGCTATGGACTAAAACAGGAAGACTGTTACTGGACAGAAACAGTGGACCTCCACCATCCTGCCATGGAGGGGTCAACTGCAAAAAAAGTGAGTTCGTGCAAGATGTTTTCTTATGCCTTCACTCCTGTCTGGTGAGTGAGAGGTCAGTGTCTGGTCTGGTGGCCAGTGATCTGTCAGAGGTTTAGCTGACTTCATTGTGGCCTTGGTGATTTTACAGTTGTGGTTTTATTTTGAATTCTATGTTGTCTAATAGACCTTACATCCCTCATATTGTGTAGATTATGGACACTGCGACAATCTAGAATCAAATCACATAATTTGAATGAGATTATTATTATTATTATTATTTTACAGAACAGGATGATCACTATAATTTATTTAGCAAAGTTATAGTCCATTCATTTATAAAAATGCTTTAGTTCAGGTGAAATGTGTAGTGTGTTGTCATCAAAGTTTTTATCCACATTGAAATCTATCAAGATTTATTAAGTGTGTATATCTTGTATTCATTGTTGCCTTTTATGTTTACCTAAATGTGCCACTGATATTCTCAAATAGAGCCACATGTTGTGACTTCTCACCATTGTAAATAGCTGGGGGTTTCATGTCCCACTGCATAAAACAAACAAACACATATGTTGATGTTTCTGAAGGTAAAATTTGAGTCAGTTGGTGATAATTCAATTCAGAGCATCTGATCTAGACAGAAGGAGAAGTTGTGAGATTAGGTGAAGTGATTTTGCTGGATCCCGTCCCAGCCCTGCAGGCCCTGACTGGAACAATGGCTTTGCATCAGGTCAAACACCCGTCAGGTGATCCCCCAGCTCAGCCTCTCTACAGGGGCCCTGAGGAAGGACAGGATTTGGAGGCTTATATCGGTGACAGAACAGTAAAAGGCACAATCCCAAACACAGTTATGAGGTTGGGAATCTTCTGGTCAGCTGTAGGGCAGGAAATAACAGAAATACGCTGTTATCTGGTGTCTGAGAAAGGTTGTTCAGACCAGTCACATCTACCACCTGTTACTTGCTCTTTGTGATCCTTTCATCCTTACCAGTTATCTGGTTTCAGTGGGTGTGGCAGAGGTATCAGACTGATTGTGTTACAATAGGATGTCATGCCAAGATTTCATCCCATAATATTATGGCATGAGTATAATAAATGCAGTTTACATCATCATGTTTACATCATCGTCATGTTTACATCATTGTCTTTTTTAAATTACTGGTAAAACTTTGGCCAACCCACATTAAAGTCTCATTGACAAGAGCTGACAGAGCTGTTACATCATCTTCGTGCTCCAAGTAAACACAGCTCACCTGCTTAAACAGGCACAGAGGGCACTGTCGCTTTAGCTCTTATAGCATTTAATTATACCATCTATCCAGGAAAGAAAGCAGATGATTTGACATACCAGTTTTAGTACATCAATGTTAAGATGTCTGGATGTGATATCATCTACTTGTCAAATTACTAACTTCTTCCACACTTTTTAACCAACAGAAACCAGGATATGGACATCACAAAAAAGGTAACTTGAACACACAAATGCTAGACTAAAAATGTATTATATAAATGTATAAAATATATTCTTATATTAAAACAAGCACACATACAGTTGATGATACTGTGGTTTGGAATATTTGATTGTATCACTGAAATGTCACTAATCAATATTTAATTAATCTATTTGTTCTAAATGTTGAGGTCACCAGATAATTATGAGTTGTTTTGTGTTCCTCAGAGACCTCTGTTGGCCACCCGCCACTGTACCGTCAGTCCACAGCAGACTTCAGTGGTGACGAGATGGTTCAGCCCAGGAGACTGAATGGTTCCTCAGTGGAGACTCCCAGCCACCAGGACCTGCACCGGGAGCTGCTGCTCAGCCATAAACGGTACAGGAGGTCGAACGACACTGTTCTCTGGTCTTAATGCGGTCAGCATTTGAAACAGAGCACTTTGTGTGTGTGTGAGTGAGTGTGACATCTGACTGACCATGCAGGGGCCTGCTGCTGGAGGAGAAACCGGAGCTGAAACGAGTGTTGGAGCAGCGCAGGCTGGAGCTGCACAGGGAGGAGGAGCTGGCACAACGGCGGCCCTCAGATCTGGAGACGGAGCTCCGCAAAAGGCAGCAGAAGCTGGAAGAGGTCAGAGACTCATAACAAACGGCTAAGAGACATTTCACGAAGTAATTATAAAACACTATTAAATTCACTTTGGCCGACACACACACACAGGTGTTGTTGTTAGTGTTACCACAAGGCTTTGATTTTAAGGGTCAAAGCCAGAAGGTAAATAAGTACATTTAGTCAAGGACCACATATGAGGTACTTTTGCCTTACTACTACACTATATGTCGACTTCATTACATTCCAGAGGGAAATATATAGGTGCTGTTCATTTTTAAATTTAGTGTACATTTGAAAAAACATACGATAAGCTTAAAAACACAAAGCACAAACATTTCCCCACTCTACTTTTCAGATGGTAGAATAATGGTTCAATACTAAAAGTATCCAATATTTCACCAAAAAAGCAAAGCTTAGAGACAAGTCCAAAAGATGAAAACAAATGTGTAGCAGAACTTTGTTTTTAGTTCTGTCTGCCCCATTAATCACCTCACAACTCTTTAGATTCCCCATGCAAACACTGACTAGTCCTTTATTTATTTTTCCAGTATGAGCAGGAAGAGATCAGGCAGCGGGAGAACCAAGAGAAGATCCCAGAGTTTGTCCGTGTGAAGGACAACCTGAGGCGAACACAGACGTTTGAGCAGTGAGGCCCCAAGGCTCCCATCAGCCCCTGCAGCATCTCACCATAGTGGCCCTATCTTTATGTTCACTGTCTACTGAGTTCTAAAAAAAAAAGAGGCACCAGCTTACTACACATCTGTTAGTGAATTTAAAATTGCATTCTGAAATATCCGCATTTGTGTAAGGAATCCTGCATATCAGGAAACATAATCCACACTTAGCAATGTCTTCTTAAAACGCTGTCAAATTTTTGTTTCTGATGGGGGAAAGGAAGTGCTAATTTTATATTCGTAATTATGTGGATCAACGGAAAGCTACTACTGTTCAGAGGCTGGGTATTTTTTATGTTTTCTATATTGTATATTTTTTAAATCAACGTATCGTGCTTCTTCCTTGATTAAAGGAGCATGAGACTGTTGATAACTGTTTTATTGTTTGCTCAGTGGGAGGGCCGCATCACTCTAATTCTTTACTTTCTATAAGACTGCTATGGGATTGTGTGTGATTGACCGAACTATTTTCTATCACTAGAAATCCCCCATTGTTACAAATATGTTTGTTTATCTGCTTCTGTCATGACTTTTGATTCTTAGTGTGTCTGTGTGCTGTGGAAATAAAGACTTTATGGTTTGCAGAGATGTGTTGTTTTGTTGGACACAATTCAAAGCACCGGGGATTGATTTGCACGCAGCTCTTCTCCCTGAGGACTCTTGCGGGTCTTTCACATGGATATGGGACTTCATTTAATTAGCTGATCTTTTCATTCCATCACGGGACGAGAGGAGAAAGCACCGGCCATCTGGAGGAGGCCTTTCAGGATATATTGGCTAGGAATACCCAAGGGCCTGGTTAAGGCACTGCAGACATTTGGGATGGTCAGGGAAGCCACCGGCTGAAGGCAAATAAAAGAAGTCTGTTTGTTATTTCAGAATTACATTTAGATTATTTTGGTAACACAACTCATACACAAAGAAAGACATTCAGATATCTTAAGCATAATCAGCAAAATGTACTTAAACTATCAAAAGTAAACATACTCATTAATTTAGATTGTTAAATGTTGTAACTGGTCGTTGTCGAGCTACTTCATACTACTTTATATACTGTAGTATTGGGTAGCTCAATGTGTAACAGTACATAATATTTTCTAATTAAACCTTTGAAATCTTAATCTGCAGAGTAACTCATAACACTGGCTGTCAAATAAATGTAGTGGAGTACAGTGGGGGAAAGTAGCTAAGTATATTAACTCAAGTACTTTACTTAAGTAGAAGTTTTCAGGTACTTGTACTTCATTTGATTATTTCCCTTTTATGCTACTTACTTTAACTCACAATTCAGAGGCAAATAGTATACATTAATTTTATAATTTAAATGACTAGTTGTTTTCCAGATTCTGAATAATGCTACAAAATATAATCAATATATTCTGATATTTTATTGATAAGGCTTGATTCCAAAGGGAAAATACACAAGATTTCCACCAGTATACAAAGTAATATATTGCATATATATATAATTATATATATATAAATATATGCATGTATATATATATTGAAATTGACCCCACTTTGCATGCAGATGCATCATTAAAGTCATGTGAATGCGTCTATAATCATAGTCCAACAATATATTAAACATTATTCTGAAGTGGGCTTTTCTGCATTATTTTTTTAAACTTTTACTTTTGGTATATATTTTGATGCTAACACTTCTGTACTTTTACTTCTGTACTTTAAATGCATGACTTCTACTTGTAACAGAGTATTTACTTTTCACCACTGCACATTATACAATTAAGAAGTAAGCAAAAATAATAAAATATCAAAATAAACATCCCTCACCATAAAATATTCACCTCAGCACAAGTAGACCAAATAAATAAATCTCATTCTGTGTATGCTAATCAGAAGTAGCCAACATATGTCTGCAATGTAGCTGTGTTTTAGGGTTTAATGTATTCTTGGCTGGTTGGTAATGGATGAG
Source organism: Micropterus salmoides (assembly GCF_014851395.1). Lineage (NCBI taxonomy): Eukaryota > Metazoa > Chordata > Actinopteri > Centrarchiformes > Centrarchidae > Micropterus > Micropterus salmoides. The sequence goes on along the minus strand of NW_024040707.1, from coordinate 19,360,576 downwards.
TGGGTGCTGTAAATTGGCTCAAACATCACACTTTACTCTTTTTCATCATCATGGCGGAAGGAAGAGTGTTGTCTTGTTCTGCACCACCACTTACTTACTTGCCAGCTGTCCTTGGTTTTACCAAAACTTGTCTCTTCCTCCGGCCATTCTCCTTTTGTGCCTCGTTGCAAATTAAAAGCCCCCTCAGCGAGTCGCGTGCTGTGTCAATACAGAGTGTCTGAAAAGTCAGCAGCGTCGGACCAAACCATTTGAAATAGTCCGGGGAGATCACCGGTCACATTAATATTTACCGTTCCCGGTTAAAAACGTATTTTAGTGAAGACAATACATTTTAGAGAGTATACACAGAGAAAAACTGTATTTAAAGCAAATGTAAGAGGAAATGACTTAGCATAGAAATACTTTAGCAAAAAATCAATTAAGTTAATCCCCCTCACTCGAAAAGTGGAGTCGACTGAAACAGATGTCCCAAGCGTTACTTTCACATCTGACCAGAGGAAGTCTGAACAACTCCTGCAGTCCTGAAAGGATGCTGTAGAGGAGCAGAAAACACGCAACGAGGTAAGGTACGAGGCACACGAGATTTTTTGTACTGTAAACAACATTATATAAAATTAAACCACCGGACGGGTACGGAGCAGCGACATTAGGACAACCAGTATTAAGCTAAGATGAAGTGTGTGAGGGATGCTTCTGTAAGTCGGTAAACTTTAGAGAATCGGTCCAGATCAATTAGTTTCACTTAATGTGCTTTTTGGGCTGCATGTAATCCTTAAAAAGAGAAACACTTACAAAGCACAAGTTCATTGTGATTGGTGTTTACTAAGTAACGAGGTGCATTTACTCAAATTCTTTACTAGACTACAGTCATGAGGTATTATTATGAAATTAACTTCAGTATTTCAAGTATTTTCTGCTGCTTTCTGCGTGGACACCACTTCAGTTCAGCAGGGAAATATTGTACTTTTTACTTCACTGTATTTATTTGACTATATTATTTGGCTATAGTTACATAACATACTACAATTTTTCATGCAAAACATAAAGAAAATATGATGCATTTACTTGTGATCTTGTTGATATGTACTTTTACTTCTATAACATTTTAAATGCTGGACTTATAATGGAATGTATTAATAGTGTGGTAGTGCCATTTTTATTTAGCAAAGTAATTTGGATCTGAAAGGTGCTTCTTCCTTCACTGCTTTTCTTCTTACCAAAATACCATATCTATTAAAAAACTGTTACATAGAAGAGTTAAAACCCTTCAGTATTACAACTATCAGATTAAGCTGTTATGACGAATGAAACACCCGTGTTGAGTGTCTGCAGTTTATTCAGTATTGTACCATGATTATGCAGGGGTTGCTTTCACAGATAAACAACTCTAAACGATGTGGGGCTGGTTGGTGGCAGTTGTTTGTGTGCCCATGGCAGGAGAATAAACACAATCTCCTACAGTCCTCATGCTGACAGACATGCAGTGCTACTGTGGTGCTAAAAGCAACACCTCTATGTTGTTGGAGTCCCCCCCCCCCGTTCTTTTTGTCAATAGTGGGCACTTGTGGGTGAAAAGCTGTAACCACATCCTGTCAGTGGCCCTAGATGGCCATCAATGTCCATTCAGGGGCACCAGAAGTGATGACTCAGAGGGACAAGGTGTCCTGCTCCCCGGCCAGCCCTTCAGCCTGTGGAGAACAATGGAGCATCTCTTCTTGCCCTCTGTATTTACGTTGTCATTGAGCTGTGACAGGGCTGGTGTGTCTGGCCAGCATATGGCCTCCAGTGACTGAGAGCAGGCTGATGTGGTGCTTATTACCCCTGCATTGTTTCTGCTGGAAAACAAAGACCCCTGCACTACTTGACAGTGTTGATCTGACAAAGAAAAGAGGCTGACAGCATTTGAGTCTTTCATACAGACTTCTCCTAACCATGTTATCAAAGCCTCGTCTGCATTTTGCTGTAGTCTGTGTAGTTTCCACACTCAGCACTTCTTCTTAAGACAAAGATCTGACTCCAGTGACGCGCTTTGTAACATAACACTTCATTTTTTTCCCTCTTCCTGCCGCTCCCCCACATTGATGCGCTTTTCTTCCAGCAGCCCATATATTGTGTACAGAGTGGATCCATTTTGCTGAATGGATTTTGGCTTTTCATCAGACTCTGAAATAAGGCATGCTGTAAAGTCATTTGGTTTCTTCCATAGTATCAGCATTCAGTAGAGAATCTTAATTACAGGGTTCGAGCAGGCCTCGGTCTGGTTTCAGGCATCCCTCACTGTTTCCTCGGCGAGGCTGGTCCCCATCGGTAATTCCAGGGCCGACCACAGTGGTAATGAGCAAGGCGCTGGTGGCGGCGTTCCAGGAGATCGCAGCTCCAAGGGCTCATGGGAAAGGGTGGTGGGGGGAAGTCTGGGAGACAGTGACTCCACATCATGATCCCTTGCCATAAACACCCACTTCCGTAGATGTTGCACTGTAACGGTCTGGTGAGCGAGGATGGGTGGGATGACCAGCTCCCGTCCCTGACGCATTCCTAGATAGTCGCAATTAGCGGTGATGACATGCGCCGCAATCAAGATGTTATGACTACATCAATCAACTCTGCCGGGTGGAGACCGTGCTATCAGCAGCTATCCCAGCAGGAAATGGACTGCTATTCCTGTTACACTCAATCAAGAAAAGTATTGTTTTCTGGCTCTCCCTGAGAGTATAATTTCAACACGACTCCCAAGTTTTTATGAAAGCTATGACAAACGGCAACACCTTCTTGGCAATAAGACTTTTAGTTAGATCTGCCGTTTCACCCGAACTCGCCCACCCACCCACTCGCTCAGCCCAGACCTCCGACCACAGACTTTTGTGAAAGTCTTCAGAGAGTTATGGGGTGTAAGTGGGTAAATCCCACATTACCCTGCCTGTCTCTGATTACCAGGCTGGATTCCTGTTGACGTCTTTAGTTTTAGGTTGCTGCAGCGTGGAGCCGTGCGTCTGAGAGTACAGCAGGCCCCGACCTTGCGTGGTAAAAAAACCCCACCGCTGTTCTTTTCTTCCACCTCTCACTGCAGCCTTGTCTCAGTATTGGCCCAACGACACTGCGCGGGGCCTGAAGCAGAGTTGTCAGCAGATATTGCACCCACAGCAGATTATTGAGGCCGGTCGGTGGATACAGGGCCTTTGTTGCAGTGTTGTTTTACTGACTCGAGCTGCCTGTGCCTCATTGTGCTACCGGCTGCTCATGGCTGCGTCAGTTCACATGAGTTGCTGTGGTGAATGGGTCAGGCCTATGGGATACACAATAATATCCTGTTAGAGGAGGATTTCATCCACATGGGCTTCTGGGGCTTCCTGGTCCCTGCAGGAAAAGGCCCGATAAGCAATCTCTAAACACAGAGGAGGAGACATGATTGAGGATTATGCATAGCATACACATTCAATCATGCGGTGTCTGTTTTCATGTCACCTCTCCTCCCCATCATTCCTGACTATCAACACATCATTTGCTTCATCATATGAGCTTTGATTACATTATATTAACACAGAGGCTGCTCTAGGAATCATCAAGATCATGAAATATAATTTTATGAATGTGCAGCATTGAAGACCGGCTAATGATATCCTTTAATCATGTTAGTGCCTTTAACATTGTCTCTCGTGATCTGCCGGCCTATTTTAAGAGAAGTCTACTGTGGTGGCAGACATGTGAGATCCAGAATAAATTGATTGACCTACAAAATGAATAAAATCCTAAGGCGATTTCACCAAAACAGTCACACACAGACCTTCTGGCTGGGTGTTAAGAGCCTTGACTTGTCTCTAAATCTCCAATTTGTTGCTGTTGTTGTTTTCCTCTTCTTGCTGTCGTTCCTCTCCGCGTATCTTTTTTGCTCATTGTCAGTCAGATGTTCGGTGGACAGTAACAATGGGATGGCGAGCCATAAACATGAATTGTGCTCGTCTGTTTGTGAAAGTGTGTTAGTGAAATGGGCAGTGTTGCACAGGAGTCAGCAGGGAACTTATGATGTGATGCTGCGTGGACAAGCCCATCATTGAGACATTCTTCCACTTCAAAAGACCCCAGAGGGTTTTCTGGACACTGGTTGAATGGGAGCTGAGGGAGGGGTGCACGGGGGTAACAGGTGCAGTCCATGAGTGGGGTAATTCCTGCAGCCATCTGCTTTCTCTTTCGTAGTCCGGGCTCTTTAAACGCCCTCTGACACGCCTCATGGCGACACACTCCCCTAGCCAGCCACACCGCGCCCCGTCACCATGGCACCACGATTCGGATTAACCCCCGCACATGTGCCGAGTCAACCTTTGGGGTCTGCCTCTTTTGTGAGTGAGCACTGGGAGGGAGAAAGAGATGGAGGAGGAGAGCTGCATGGATAAGTGTGTGAAAGGACACTCGCCAGTCATTCACTTTTGTTAAGTAAAGCAGCAGGAGCTTGCATGAATGAAGCCATGTGGTAGGAAAACAACGGGAGAATATATATTCTTACACATGATCAATCTAACTTTTAGTAATCTGTGCAATATCTGCTTACTTCAACAGGTTTCTCTAAAAACTTAATAACAGATAGTCAAGATGACAGCCATGGAGAGTAAAGAGGAGATCAGTGACACAGACAGTGGGATTATCTTGCACTCTGGTAAGAACACCATGACAAAATACAAAAAATACAGGATCTGATTTCAACATATGTCATGTATAGCTTAGGGCTGCATAATCAATATAAAACACATTATTAGTAATGATATGAAAATATGTGTAATAATGTTTCAAGTCACACTATATTTATTTGTCTGGAAATAAATGACATTCTCAATTATTCCTATCTCACTTTTAACATTCATAAACATTTAAGGGATAATTGTGAAGAAATAACGTCACAAATAATGCAATACTTTAGTTTGCAGATTTTGTAGATGTTGATACACTTTATTATAAATATTTTTTATAGTATATTAATACTAACTCAATACTAATAAGAACCAATGTTAGCATAAGGGCAGAAGAAACAATACAGCAATAAACTGTACAATATACCATAAAGCGCCAGCTGCAGCGCTGATAAGCAGCTGCCCCATTGTGCTGCATTTTGTGTGTGTGTTTTATAAAATGGGATGCCATATGGGATGAAAGAATTCCTATTCCTATTCCTTATATACAGTAGAAATAGTGAATAGTTGTTTTATGTCTATGGCTGATACAAACCCTGATGAGGAAAACCTGATCTGATTATCTGTGTGTGGACTGCAGGTCCAGACAGCCCCACGTCCCCGGTGAAGGATCTGACCACGCACACCAGAGCCCTGAAGCTGAAGCACCAGTCTCTGGAGGAGCGCCTGGAGCTCTGCCTGCTGGAGCTCAGAAAGCTCTGCATCAGGGAGGCAGTAAGTTGCTTCTAGATGATAATATGTAGACACTGCGAGGTATCATTTTATGATTTGATAAGTTAGAAGGAACTTTGTCACAGCTCTAAATGAGGGGTTTTCCTTTTGTGTAATCAACACTTTTATTTTTAATTCACAGGAGCTGACGGGTAAACTGCCCTCAGACTATCCTCTGATGCCCGATGAGAAGCTACCCCAGGTCAGAAGGAGGATTGGAGCTTGCTTCAAGCTGGACGAAGGTCTGATCCATCTGGATAAACAGGTATGAGCCACCATCAGTGTTTGTTATTATTATCATTGGGGAAATAAAGAAAGTAAACAAAAGAAACTACAATTCATCAGCTAAAAACTGAATATGTCTTTGTCGTAGGATTCAGAGTTGCAAGCGCTGGAAACTGACTTGGCTCTTCAGCGGCAGATTTATGAGGCGGCCCGGAAACTCTCCCTGGAGGGCCACCTCAGTAAACCACAGAAGAAGAGCCGGCTGCAGCAGTGCAAGAGGGAGGAGAAGAAAGTGAAGGAACTACAGGAGGCTGTGTTCCAGCACAGGATCAAGAGCGAGTGTAACTCACCGTGCATCACCCTCTCAAGCAGCCAAAACAAAGGTGAGTGACAACGCTGCCCTCCTCAGGCCAAACTGGGCATGGCACTCATAACCACATCCTTGGGTTTGAGGGACGCTTTTAAAATGTTGCTCCCTTTCTGTTTGCAGATCTTTGCATGTCTGATGACAGCTCTCTGTCTGATGTGGTGGCACTGGATGATGGTGAGTGGGAAGCACACATATATATATAAGCTTATATGTATAAGCTTTGAAGATTATCACCCCTATCTTACAAACAGGCTTTGATTAGATACACCATGAAAAGAAGTTTGTAATCAGTGGAATCAACTGGAAGAAGTACTTTAGTAAAAGTATGCATCAAAATATACTTAAAGTGCCAAAAGTAAAAGTACTCACAATGCAGAATTGCCTATTTCAAAATAATCTATATTAAATAAGTATTGATGCATTAATGTGCATATCATTTTAATGTTGCAGCTGGTAAAGATTGGGCTAATTTAAATTACTTTATATACTGCTGTGTAGCTTGTGAATTTAGGTCTTTTCTTAACCTACAAAAATACATCATGATGTATTTGTTGATTTTATTTTGTATTTTTAATCTGAGCCTGCAATGTACCTAGTGAATACAGTAAATAATTGTAGTGGAGTTTGCCTCTGAAATGTAGTGGTGTAGAAGTATAAAACAGCAGAAAATGGAAATGGCCAAGTAAAGTAAAAATACAGTACTAACAAAAGCATACTCGACAGTCCTGCCTCATACCGACTGCTTGATGTTATCTGTGATCATCCATAGATGTGGACTCGTCCAGCCCCCCCTCTCCTCCAGTGTTGGGCACCTCCTACTTGGACCCTCTGCAGCCGTCGGCCGAGACCCTTCAGTCGTCCCAGCAGTCATCAAGCCAGCTCAGTGTGGAGCACGAGCGCTCCCCCATCCAAAATTCTCCATGGAAGGAGTCCAGTCTGGATCAGCCTTACCAGAAGGCGACAAAGCCTCGTTCTGCTTGCAACAGCAGGTCCAGGTAGGAGTCTGAAGTGTAATAACAACCCATTGAATAAGCAACTGTACTGAACTAGAGTAAAATTAGAGTTTGTGTCTGTTTTACTTTGCAGAAAATAACATTTGAAATGTAACAAATAATTATTTATAACAATAGATTTGTTCCTATTTTACATATTACACTATCAACATGACTAAACCAGTTACAGTTAAAACTTTAACCAGCATTTTTTACCGGTAGTAAAGTTGACTTGATTGTCCAAAAACGCTGCACTCCTGCCACTGGCTCACCAGCAGTGACGTGGAAATTAGACTCATTTTTTAAAAATGGCATTATTTCCATTAATCTAATGAGGTTTGTGTCTCTTTTTGAGGATGAAATAATATCAAAAACTTGAATCATTAATAAAGTGTAAATGATACAGTGCCTTGGCAAAGTATTCGGCCCCCTTGAACTTTGACCTATTGCCACATTACAGGCTTCAAACATAAAGATATAAAACTGTAATTTTTTGTGAAGAATCAACAACAAGTGGGACACAATTATGAAGTGGAACGAAATTTATTGGATATTTCAAACTTGAACAAATAAAAAAGTGAAAAATTGGGCGTGCAAAATTATTCAGCCCCCTTAAGTTAGTACTTTGTAGCGCCACCTTTTGCTGCGATTACAGCTGTAAGTCACTTGGGGTACGTCTCCATCAGTTTTGCACATCGAGAGACTGAAATTTTTGCCCATTCCTCCTTGCAAAACAGCTCGAGCTCAGTGAGGTTGGATGGAGAGCGTTTGTGAACAGCAGTTTTCAGTTCTTTCCACAGATTCGATTGATTCAGGTCTGGACTTTGACTTGGCCATACTAACACCTGGATATGTTTATTTGTGAACCATTCCAGTGTAGATTTTGCTTTATGTTTTGGAATGGTCCTGTATTTGGCTCCATCCATCTTCCCTGTCCCTGCTGAAGAAAAGCAGGCCCAAACCATGATGCTGCCACCACCATGTTTGACAGTGGGGATGGTGTGTTCAGGGTGATGAGCTGTGTTGCCTTTACGCCAAACATAACATTTTGCATTGTTGCCAGAAAGTTTGATTTTGGTTTCATCTGACCAGAGCACCTTCTTCCACATGTTTGGTGTGTCTCCCAGGTGGCTTGTGGCAAACTTTAAACGAGAATTTTTATGGATATCTTTAAGAAATGGCTTTCTTCTTGCCACTCTTCCATAAAGGCCAGATTTGTGCAGTATACGACTGATTGTTGTCCTATGGACAGAGTCTCCCACCTCAGCTGTAGATCTCTGCAGTTCATCCAGAGTGATCATGGGCCTCTTGGCTGCATCTCTGATCAGTCTCCTTGTATGAGCTGAAAGTTTAGAGGGACGGCCGGGTCTTCGTAGATTTGCAGTGGTCTGATACTCCTTCCATTTCAATATTATCGCTTGCACAGTGCTCCTTGGGATGTTTAAAGCTTGGGAAATCTTTTTGTATCCAAATCCGGCTTTAAACTTCTCCACAACAGTATCTCGGACCTGCCTGGTGTGTTCCTTGTTCTTCATGATGCTCTCTGCGCTTTAAACGGACCTCTGAGACTATCACAGAGCAGGAGCATTTATACGGAGACTTGATTTCACACAGGTGGATTCTATTTATCATCATTAGTCCTTTAGGTCAACATTGGATCATTCAGAGATCCTCACTGAACTTCTGGAGAGAGTTTGCTGCACTGAAAGTAAAGGGGCTGAATAATTTTGCACGCCCAATTTTTCAGTTTTTTATTTGTTAAAAAGGTTTGTATATAAATATCCAATAAATTTCGTTCCACTTCATAATTCTTCACAAAAAATTACAGTTTTATATCTTTATGTTTGAAGCCTGAAATGTGGCAAAAGGTCGAAAAGTTCAAGGGGGCCGAATACTTTCGCAAGGCACTGTAGTTAGTATAAGGTACAGTAAGGGTAACATCTAGCGGATGGATATCTCAAATTATCTTTTTGTTGTGTGCAGTAGTCCAGCAGGAACCCAGGTGTCTGCAGAGAGCTGCAGGATTCCTCTCTCCCAGTTCATCAAGAACTCTGCCCTGCGTCACAACCACTCCACCAGCGCACCCACCACCCCAGAGCTGCATGTACGCCGACAGTACTCCCAGTCCTTCAGGTACACAGTGAAGTCTGATACATTAGTCATGCAAACAGAGCATAAAAACATGTGCACTATATTTTTAATAATTCCATATGATATGTCTCCCCAGACTCCCCAAAAGTAAGCTATCTGCTGACATCGAGCGCCTCAGCTCAGAGAACAGTCGAGGGCGGGCCAGGCTGCCCCAGCGGCGCTGCTTTGCTGACTTCATGGTGCGTTCTCCAGAGTACTCTCCCCTGCGCTCTTACCAGTCCAGCTCTGAGGACAGCAGCTCGGAGCACTCGTCTTCCTCCTATATTAGCTCTCCTGGCAGGGACGGACCCACTGAGATCACAAAGCTATGCCCGCCGCCTTACGGATTACACTTTGGAGCACAAAAGAAAGGCCACCTCAGCTTCTCCAGCTCACACAAGAACACCAACCATTGTCAGTCCAGCCCCAGCCACGTCAGGGCCGCAGCAGAAGACGGCCCCCTCTCCCCACAAGACTGGACATGGCAGAGCGCTTCCTGTCCTCTCCTCATGTGGCACGCAGCCCGCAGCAAAGGCAATGGCAGGGGGGAGCATCGTGCCCGAGCAGAATCCTCAAGCCCCCTCCACCTTACACCAGGCTGGTGCGAACGCCCTCACTGAAGGAGTACCCGAACCACGCCATCAGGCTGATGCCCAGGGAGATTGTGTCGGAGGAGCTGAAGTCCTGGCACCAGAGGAATCAGCTGCAGAAGTTACGGCCAAGCTGCGTGGATCACCAGAGCCCCCTGAGCCCCACTTCACCTCATCTGCCTCCATTTAAACAGGTTGGTGCTGAGAATGACACAACTCACTAAATTATATATTTATGTACAGAATGCGTTGGGTGAACACTAATTTAATGACTGTTTCCACAGGGTTCAGGTAATGTGATCCTCCAGAGAGCAGCAGACGGGACTCCAGTCCAATGGTTCATCGCAGAGGATGCTGAAATCGTGAGCCAGGTGTAGCTGAGACCTCTACTGCTCTGTAGTATGTTCAGTAGGATGTTTGTTATTCCTTTCTATTTATCTCTGTATTTATTAAGGTTTTGGACTCTCTGTGAGATTGTATGTTGACATGGTGCAGAAAACCTATCGGTAACCTGGCGAGCATGTTTCCCTCTCATCTTTTTAATTTAAAACTAAATGTAAGGTGCTAAGCTAGTTTTTATTTATTTTAAATTGTTTTCTAATAGATGTTTCTAAAACATCTGAGGTGAATTGAGCGTCATACAAAAACAGATTTTAAAAAACACACGTGCTGTGGTTTCAAGAATTTCTTTGTGGCTGGCACACATTTTGCACAGAAAATTCAGCTACAGTAGTTTTCAAATAGGTTTCCCTGTTCCTAATATAACTTACAATGTTATATTTATCTGTATTGAAAGTTTCCACCTTGTAACATAGAGATTAAAATTTTGAAAATGCATTTTATATGTATAGTTACAATTTAACACTTGTCTGACATGAAGTAAGATTAACATTTTAATTTTTATTAACTCTTAATATTTAATCACTGATGCCTTTAATGGTGGTTTGATGAATGTTTTCACTGCAGTTTGGTGTTTTGTTACTAATCAAGTGATTGTATCAGTTTTGATATTTTTTGTATATTTATAATAAAAACTACAACTGAAAGTTTGCGGTATTGTTATCTAGAAGGTGGAGGTATTTCCTCAGATTAAAAAACAACAACACAAAGTACTTCAAAACACATGGATGAATGAACCAAAAATGTTACATCAAAATGTTTTGTATTTATATACAAAGAGCTTTCCAGACTGACACGGGCGTTTCAGCTGGTCTACATACTTGATGTTTACAATACACAGAATTTAACGTCCAGATAACTGTGTATTCCAGTTCATGGCTCAAGTGCTCAATCACAAAGCTTCCAACAAAAGATATGTCACTGTGATGACACAGAAAAGCACAAACAGGTACATGCAGATGAGCGCCCAGCGACAGCGACACAACCAGTGAGGCTGAGGACGTTGTCTCCGCGAAGAGCCGTACCTGAGGAGAGCAGCCAGTCAGTGTTGGTCCAGAGGTGGAAAAAAATCACCAGAGGCTCAAAAGGCTTTGAAAAACACAGGTTGACTCACGTGCCCACAGAAAGCTGCCGGTGAATATTCTTACTCTTCTTCTCCATGTCTGCTTTTTTCTTCGGTAACGGAGCATTGCCCTTGTGTCTCTGTCGCAAAGCGTCCAGAGGGAAACTGTAACAACGAGACAGTCGACACTATCAATGCAAAGTCACAAAAGCACGGAAAAAATGGGGGATTCGTCTGAGAGTGCAGTTTGTACTGGCGTCAAGAAAATATCCTGTTAAATATCTTTCAGTCACAGTTCCCTTTGTTTCCAAGCCCACAATTACTAATAACATTAATGATGGCTGGTTAATTCATGTTATTCATTACATGTGTGCTTTTCCTGCTATGAGAAGTCAAAGAATCTGCAGTCAAAAAGCTCTATTGTTATTTAAAGTACTTGCTCTCTGAATTGCTGGTGTAGGCCTATCAGTCACAGACACTGCAAAGTCATGCAATGTGGCAGCATAAAATGACAACAAATGCCAAATGTAGAAATATATATAAATATAATATGCTGTTGTATTGTGTGGTGTTCCAGATATTTTAATCATACAAGTCATACTTTTTGCTTTGCATCTTTCTGGTGGCCAGTTGTTCTGAAGGGAGGCACTCTGGGTTGGGCGTGGGAGAGGGCTGCGGAGGAAGCTGAGCAGCTGAAGCTTCTGACACTGTTTCATCTGGATCCAGTGGCCTTTAATAAAAAAGAGAGAGAGAGAATAAAAAAGGAAATCAGGTGATGCACACCTGCTGATCATGTGGTCCAGATACAAAGTGCGAACACTGAGCCTCTAGTTGACCTTGCATCCACTGAGAAGCTGTCGTCCTTGGCCGGGGCAGAGAAGCTGGACTCGAAGCTCAGGGAGGGGAAGGTGCAGAAGGACTTCTTGCTGGAGGATCCTCCATGAGTGGCCCGCTTTATCTTCTCCTGTAAAGACAAAGAAGAAGACACTCATTTGGGTTTCTGGATGATAACATTTATAAAGAAAGGGGGAGAGAGTACTAAAGACACCTCCTTACCTGGGTTTGGCTGGGAATTACTGATGCACCGATCCTTCGTCGACTGCTGTTCTAATGGGAAAAAAGTTAAAGAATACAAAATAAAAGGCAGACTCAAGTGACGAAAAGGTAGTTGTACCCATATTATGTGTAACTATCTGTGTACCTGCTGAGAGCTTTTCCTTCTGTTGTCACTTTCCTCTGGCTCTGGAACAAGACATGGTGATGAGTCAAATGTTGCACATGGCAGCAGAACAAGACAAACACCACGAATCAGAGACCTGGAGATGCTCTGGGGTCGACGACGTTTCTGCACGGGATCACCTTCTTGGCCTCCTCCAGCTCAGCCACGCTTCTGTCATGTCGTCTCCTAAGATTCTCCACGTGAGCCACCATGAGCTCGACCGCCCGACTCACGCGAGCCTCCTATGAAAGACACGAAAAGTACCATACAAACCATAACAAAAGAGCAAACTGTTTTAGCTTTAATGTGCATCAATAATTAGCTTTTGTCTGCTTCAAATAAAACCAGGCCTATTTGTTACCGTCTCAGTGTGGACATTTCAGGGTGGTCAGTACAACCCAAAAAGTGATTTTTATCCTCCTAAGATTGTTTGAGGCTTAAAGAGATGAAAATATTAAGTATTTCACATCGACAAAGCAGAAACTAGAGAAAGAAAAAATGTTATTTTTCGTTACCCCTTTAATCATTTTGTGACTCCTCAGAGTTATTCTGGGACCCTTTTTAGGGCCCTGACCCACAGGTTGGAAACAACAGTCCACCATCTACTGAGCCGTCCAGAAATAAAACAGGAGCAGAGGAGCCTCGGTGTACCTGGTGCACAGCACCGAGCACCTCAGCTGTGTTGGAGATTCGTTCCACAGTCCCACCGAGGATGTCCAGAGACAGCTCCAGCCTCTGCAGGATCTTACTGCGCTTGCTATCCAGACACAGGCCCTTCAGTGTCTGAAAACACACACAAACACACCTGTGCACTTGCTCTCTGGCGGCGCCATTTAGGCTTATTTCAGATGTCATTTACTGTACCTCCAGGGTCTCCCTGCCTCTGGTGAGCTCCAGCTGGATGTTCTCCTCAGCCAGGTTGCGGGCGTGCTCCTCCGCCTGCAGCCTCTGCTTCAGGGTGTACTGATCACAGCGGAAGGCCAGGGCGATCTGAGAGAAGGCCGTCTGCGAGGAAGGACAGTATCATTCTTTCACTCAGGTTTTCAATGCTCCCTTACATTTCAGATGTTTATGTTTGTTTTAATCTCTGGTGCTGAAGAGAAACAATATTTCATGTAAGTGTATTTCGTGTGGCTAAAATGACAATAAAACCTGAAAACATTTAACTTCAACCGAAGGGGAATATTGTAAGACACATGAATTCATGTAAGTCATGTAAATGTCCAAGATTTTACCAAACTACAATAATACATTTACATCTGCTGCCTAGATATTTAGATATTCAGCATAAACTAAACAAAAACTACACTCTTTAAAAAACAAAAATCATTTTAAAAGTTGTAACTTTGGGTGACATATGCGTGGTTTTTCTAACTCAGACTGCTGCAGACTCATATTAGCTGGCCAGTGTGAACAGGAGCAATGATTACAACAAGCAAACCTGTTCCACTTGAAAAATTGTGGGCCTATCCTTTACAGCAACATGCAACAGGCATAACGAGCAAATAATGCATGTAATATATGATAAGATAATACAAGTACACAGAAATGTTCATGTGGGCCAATACAAAGAGGAAAAACTGTATGTAGTCTGTGAGATATCATGGTGAATGAGACGTGGGCGACCTTACCTCCAAATCTTTCTCTGACATCTCTACACTGTCAGAAAACAAGATGATTGAAAGCTTACTGAAAAGTCAAAACAAATCATGTTATTTAAATATACTCTGTATTGTATAGCAGGTAAATACTACACCGTGTCACCTGTTGAGGCCCACGCGCTCTATGATGGACAGCTCGTTCCAGCTTGTGATTGGCAGCTCTTCTTGGCTGCATTCTGTTGTAAAGATACAACCCAGTTTAAATTTAGAGACATGATACTGGTTGCTGGACTCTTCAGTGAACGTTTTTGTGACTGTTACCTTCTTCGCTATCCTCACTGCCCAGCATTGTGGCAAGACAGCAGCTACTCGTCTCTGCATCAGGCTGAAATGAGTTCAGAAACACTCAGTGTCACTGAACTCCACAATCATTCAATACAAAGTGTTTAACGGGATCTTGTAGGACAGCTGGAAGATTATTTCACTCACCTCAGTGTCCATTGTGTCGTCACAAGAATAATCCGAATGTCTTACTCAGGTAAAAAACAGATTATATTGTTCATCGCTCTTCACAGTCAACAGTGGATTTCTCATTGTTGCTAAAAACACATTATCACAAGTTCTGTCCGTGTTTGGTTTGTTTCTCCCTCTGCCTTTCTCCTGTACTGAGAATAAATAATCCTATTAAGAGATCCACAGTCAAACTGAGCGGGATGACCGCCCAAGAGGCTCACAGGTCGCTATGGATGTACCTGTTGCTGTGCTTTTATCTTTAGTAAATAAATGCCGGTGTTGTCCCTAGTGACGAATCACATGCACTTCTACATTTAAAAGTTTAATTGATTTTTGGGTTTATATATAGCAGCTATACCTGCTGGTGGGGGTGTTGACCATAAATTCAATTTAACAGTTTTATTTACTGATTTGAAACCACCACAGTATTCTGTGAGGTATAACAGTGTTGCATTGTCTGTGTTGTACAGTTTGAAAAGGCCCCCTCAACAGGTCAGCTGAGTCAGGGGATCTCATTATCAGCAGGGTTCCCCCACAATAACATCAACTTTATCATAGTATTCAGTAGTATCAGTCCAAAATTAGACCTGCTGTAAGACACCTTAGACCATTAGGAGGGGGTCAGACAGTCACAGGTTGAATCCCTCCAGAACCGGCTCCAGGGTTGTCAAATTACAATTTGAGGGATTATTCTGCATTAAGTTCATAGAGGGACCACCATATAAACATTTAAGACCTTTAGATTAACCAAATACAACAGAACTAAGCTGATCAATCCACAAAGTATTGATACTGAGCCTTGTTTTGGTCAATACTCAAAAACAGCCGATGTTAAAATGCTCTGGGCTTGTAGACACCTGTACACTTCCTTTGCCACCAACATGGAACCGGCTCACGCACCCAGTTCTGTATTGTTCGGAGCCATTTACCAAAAATAAATTAGTTTGGAAACCCGACAATTTGGTTCCCAGCTGGAACCCCAAAACAGTGACATATTACATAGAACCTTATGCAACACCCTCCATTACAACTGTCCTGCTTTCATAGAGACACGGGTTAGTTCACTAGATGGCACAAATATATATCTCTCTCGAAAATTTTGTCCATGACCATTAAACGCTAAAAAGCGATGAAAACCAAAGTTTCAATCTGACAAAAATAAAACAACAAAACAGTCAACTTCGGAGCATCTCCACATTTTATTGATAGAAAAGCTGTAAATTTAATAGAGGCGTTGGGGTTTGCCCATGGTGCTCTTGACGTAGAGGGCTCGCACGTTCTGCCAGTTCTTCTTCAGAAGAGACACCAGGAAGTTGACAGCCAGGTGGATGTTGTACACAAGCTCATCCTCTGTCATCTTGACGTGTCCTACAGCTACAGCCAGACAGAGCACCTATGACACAAAGAATATTGTTCAGTAAGGCAACAATCAATTTCTTTATCACAACCTCAATGTCTACAACAGATTCGCGTACCTTCTTCATCTGGAATTTGATGGTGGATTTGACCTCGTCCACCTTGGTAGTCATGTTTTCGTTGTGTGTGAGCAGGGAGGGGAACTTGCCGGCCTTGTTCAGCCCAGGGCCCAAGATACGAGGGATCTGCTTGATCAGAGACTCAGAGGCAGGAAGGCATCGTACTTCTTGGCTAGAATGGGAGGGGAAGCAGGAAACAAGATGTTTTTAAAAAACCCTGTCCACTACAATCGTCCCAGTCAGGTTGTTCATGATGTCAACTTCTTACCGAGCTTCTTGACAAGCTTCTTGTTCTTATTGAGCTTCTTGAGAGCCTCGATGTCCATGTGTGGCAGTTCAGCAGCTTTGGCCTCGTCACAGTGCTGCTGGTCTCCCAGGACGCAAACAGAGAACTTGGGCCTGGGGAGAGTCTTCAGCCTGTAGATTAACAAAATCAGTTCAAGACGCTGCTCACGACCACATAAACCCAGGGGCCATCAGTTGGAAGTAAGGCAGGTATGGTTGATAATTTGACAGATGAATTGTCAGATTGCATTCTGGGTGTTGGTCCAGCCACATAATCTGCAATGTGGTCAGTCAAAGGACAGCTGGCATGTGCATTTCTGGCCAATACAGGTATCTGATTATCAATCTAAAACTCGTTTTGTACAATACAGCAACTGGAGGGAAAAAAATAAACTACACAAAGTTGTGATGAAAAATGTTGGCTCTAGGTTTACTTCTCTATAATCTTTGATCAGAAGAAACTGCCCTCCCCAAATGACACCTTCCTGATTCAACAGTGTAACAGAAAATCTCTTACCCATACCACCACCATGGCCGGTGTCCAGCTGACCTCTTTGGTAACGTAAATTGGTCGGCTTGAGGACATGAACTTAAAAAGCTCAGCCACTCAAAACCTCCCCTCATGTTTTAAGACCCAGGGTAGGGGTCCGCCCGCTTTGCCTTCGCCAGCCAAGGCTGGGTCAGCTCAGTCAGACTACCCAGAGTACTTCTCCATGTCTGCCCCTGGCCTGTCTGGACTTTTATTTTTTACTCTTCGAGATTGCTGTAATTAATTGCCATTTCACAGGCTGCTTAAATACTCAGACAGGGCTGGAAGCACACAGGGAAAAGGGTGGGTGAAACAGTAAAAGGTCGAACCTGACAGTGCCGGAGAAACGCTTGTCCTTCTGGGGGTCATAGTTTTTCAAGCTGATCTGAAGCTCCACCGACTCCACAAACCTACAGACAGACGGCAAGTTTCATTAAAATATCCCATTTCTGCATTTTATTTCAAGGCCCAAATGTCTCAGGTTAAAACACTTTGGTCGCAGGAACTTACTTCCTTTGCTTGGACAAAGAGCCCTGCAGGACCTCTCTTACGGCTTCATACAGCGTATCCCTGGAAACCTTACTGTAACATAAAAATATCAGAACATATGTTGAGGAAAATGCACTGTTCACTTTCTCAGTGAAGCCAGTTCCGCGGTGTATCGCAGCAAACTAACGGTGATAAAATCGCTAGAAAGTCCGGAAAGATTTATATTAATGTAATATAGGAGAGCTAATGTACACATCGGACGTTGGGTTGTTTTCTAAAACACGTTTTAAATCGGTGGATGAAGGCGGATTACATCCAAAATTTAGCGTGGCAGATTGAGCACCGGCAGATGAAACGGGCTCGTATCTGTTAAGCTTCACTAAATGCTGAAAAACTGCACTAAATAACAAAACAGCCGCATAACATAATAACACTACAGACGTTGGAGGGTAAAACAACTTAGTGTAAATGTGGAAACAGTTTATTTTTTGACATTTGTAGGATAACTTGTGTCTAACCTCATTTTAGCGGCTTGTCCCTCTCGCCTTGCTACGATGAAAAGGAAGTACCGTGGGAAGTTACGCAAAATAAAGGCGGCCTTCTAGTGACGTCATCAAAACGCGTAAACGACGCTTTTTTTCCTTTTACTCTTTTACTACACACATCTATCTAAACTATAAAAATAAGGACGTTGTATAATATTATTAATCCGCGTCGCTTATTTAATGTGGTTAGAAATAAATATAAATATATCTTGCTGTATTTCAGTGGTTCTCAAACTGGGGGGCGGGCCCCCCTGTGGGGGCGAACTGCCACTGCAGGGGGGCATGGACGGTGAGCAGACCTAAAGTTGCATGAGATTCATGTGGTGATGAAGAGCTCTAATGCAATCAAGGCTACTTTGCTAACCTGAATCTTTTGTTTTATTTCAGTCGTCAGTGCTGTTAAAGAAATCCACTTTTTCTGGAGTCGGGGGGCTGGAACTTTTTACGGCTTCTAAAAGGGGGCGTAACAGAAAAAGTTTGAATTATGCTTATTTTATGACGTGCTGTTCTCAATTTAGGGAAATAAATGGCTAAAAAAGGAATTGTAGACTGTACTGACATATTGACTAAATATGAATGCTCTCAATAAAGCAAAGTTCAAACCCCCCTGTCTTTTTAAATTAAGACCGCTGGGTGTACAATTCAGTATCCCAATAAATATTTACAGTTGAAGAAGTACTTATATCTGGAGAAAAAAAAAAGAAAAACAAGCAATACCTTAATATAAAAGTCCCTTAAGAGTCACAACAGCACAGAAGAATTATCAAAAAAATGTACTTAAAGAGTTAAAAGTACTTCTGCGGCAGAATGGCCCGTCAGTGCTGTATTAATATATACAGTACAGATTTTGTTATGCAGATGCCATAACATAAGCAGCATTTTAGTGATGAAGATGGTCAATGTAACAATATTTCTAATTACTTTATATACTATTGGGTATATTACTGTCCATCATATTTTTGAAGTTGATTGGGTTTTTGTATGTAATATCTGAATCTGCAGGATAACTTATATAATAATTATAGTAGGAAAAAAGTACAATATTTCCCTTTGAAAAGTAGTTAAGTAGAAGTTTCAGGACCACAAAATGGAAATGTTCAGGTAGAGTTCCTTCAAAGTTGTATTTTAGAACAGTCCTTGAGTAAATGTACTTAGATACATTCCACCAATGTATGTTTTTAATGTTAAAAAAACGTTATGTTTAGTATTTAAAGATGCTACACTGAATCCAGGTAAAGCTATGCCAAGGGCAGATATTTCATGTCACTGATGGTGGGGACAATAAAACATCTCCCAGCTGAAGATGTTTAGAAGTTGCTGAGGCATAGGAGAGCGGAAGACATAATCTTTCAAAAGTTAAACGCAGTGGACTCGTAGTAAAGAACAAGAGCTGTTAACTGTTTGCGTACCAAATACATTGACTAGATGCTGACGGACAACAGTGGTTAGATTTAATTGTTTTGATCAAAATAATGGTTGGGACAGTTCAGTAGTTATTAGATGTTGGTAGGGACATGACCCTACAGTCCCTAATAAATTCTACACCCTTGAGTTATACACACACACAGGCACACGTACACGCACAGACTGACACACATGCACACACTGACACACGCACACACAGGGACACATCATGAATGTAATAGCAAACTTTTAAGTACACAAAAGTCAGCATTTTGGAATCTTCTCTGTAAGACCCGACAAAATTCGACTCTTTCTGTGTCAAGCTGGTGGAACGAAGTGCTTCATTTTCAAGTCAAAATATTGTCAAAAAGTAGGCAAGCACTTATTTAAATGGGTTTATTAACAGGCATTAGGTCAGATGAAACTTCATGTATGTGTGATTCTTTTCAAAGCAGCTTGGAGAGACTTTTTCAGGAAGGTCTCATTTAACAATAGGCAACCGCACAGGGAGTGTTTGTGTGCAGCAGTCACCTGGAAAAACAGATTGTGAAGAGAGATTACAAATACTATTTCAACTGTTCAGCCATTTTGTGTGATACACATTTACAAACTTACATGGCTGCTATATTTGGTGAGGACTGTTAGCATCATTTTTGCAAACTTCACAGACTTTGTGAATTGAGGACCCTGGCTCACGAGCTGTTCTGTGAACTGTGTGAACAGTTCTTCACTCAAATCAGGCTGAAAAACAAAACAAAAGAAACAGACACCTCAATAACAATGAATATTATGACTAAGTGGTCTTGCAGCACTTTCCCCATGAATAAACAGTGAGATTACCTTGGAGTCTAACAAGCTGTGGATAATGGAGAGCACTGCCTCATTCCATGCTATTTTGAATGTCATTCTGTAGGAGGGGTGTAAAAGACTCCATCAACAAACAACTAGTAACCATTTGAATCTATTATGACTTTGTGCTTATTTGACTTTTTACAGCAGTTACAAGTAAACACAGAATTTAATTGTTTTATCTTACTGAAGCACCAGCAGTCTGTAATGGGAATCCAGGCAGCCTTCTATCAGTCTGTTTAGCAGCTCAGCCTGTGGATTCCCTGATAACAAAACAAGGATTAACTGATGTTGGGGCCAAGGGGTGAGGAACAAGGTCCTGGCTCAGCCCGTCATCTGTCCTGTTTATGTGTACTTGAACCAGGACACCGAATCCATGCCAGCTCCATGGCTGCTGCTCTGTAACAAACTGACTCTGACTC
This sequence comes from Micropterus salmoides, assembly GCF_014851395.1. NCBI lineage: Eukaryota > Metazoa > Chordata > Actinopteri > Centrarchiformes > Centrarchidae > Micropterus > Micropterus salmoides. Next base: position 19,340,086 of record NW_024040707.1, on the reverse strand, counting down.
CCCCCCCCCCCATGATACGCAGTGTTAATAAATGATTACTGCCCTCAGCTGTAGCTCTACCCTTTCCTCACCAATGTTCTTTTCCTCTAAAACTGGTCCGATTAGAGCGTGGCACATTGGTCTGGGAAAGTGGCTGCACAGTGATGTCGCTGCAGTCACAAGACATCTGGATGCCGGTTCTGACAGTGACAGGACCTGCGGGTATAATAAAACAATATCCTGTCACAATCAAACACAGCCACTCATGTTGCATCCTTTGCATATTCAGTGATGCACCTTCTCCAGCAGGAGGCTCTTGATGAGTGTTGCTGCCGTGCTGTAGCTGAGGTCAAGAGAGGGAGCCAGAATACTGCTGCACAGTTTGGGCAGAGTCTGTTCCGGTAAGTCAGGAAAACTCAGCAGGCAACAGAACACCTCCACCTAAACAGGAGACGTAGAGATGTGGGTTAGTACTTTCACAACTCATCAGAAAGCTTCATGATTGGTCAAAAAAGGTATTTCTCCTGTGCAGAGTGTAGGTGTAGAGCACAACGAGCTAAACTAAGTGGTGGTAAGTGGTAGCGGATAATCTGTTTCTCCACTTTATTTCTTATATTAGAGCTGCTAAACAATCAGTGACACATGTACAACATAATACAACAGCTCTAAAATACCTACTAACTTTGTTAAACTCATTTTTTGTTGAGATCTTCACTCAGATTTCTGAGCTTATATTTGTCTTGGATAAAATCTTAAAAACACCTTTAAATATTTCAATGCAGGGATAAAAAAAATGATGAGGACATACTTGGCCGGGGTCACACTCGTTCAGCACTTTGAACACATCTGTGGAGCTCTGGTCCCACTGCAGATAGACAATAATAATGATTTTAGTATTACAAAAAGTCACTCTCAGTCTGTGCCAACAGTTCTGGCTAAAAGAAAGTTTCTTCTTACCTCTGTCTGATTTTCCAGTAATTCTTTTATTTGAAAAACAGCGACCTAAGCAAACACAAAAACATACCAAGTTTTGTTATTTCAACTGTTTCCTGAGTGATGAAAATGAATACAAAGATCCCATCAGCATACTTTTTCTGTTCTTTAATGGAAAGTAATTAAATTGGTGAAATTATGAAAATGGATAATACATTTCAGCGCAGACAGGACAGATAAATCCTGTCTTCCCTTTGAGTGTCTTTACCTTTATGTGTTCAGGTAGGGCATCACACCCACTGTCTGGTGCCAGCTGCAGTTCTTCAGCAGGGGTTTCTACTGGAGCATCACTTTCTAATCTTCCTGAAATCTCTTCTTTTGCGCTCTGTTCTTCGGCATCGAGCAGCTCACTACCAAAGACATCCACCTTCAGCCGTTTACTCTGCCGTCCTGTTTCCTCACCGTCTGAGTCCAGGGTGACAAAGCTGGCCTTCCTTTTCCTTTGTGTCCCCAGCTCCGATAAACCAGACTCACTCTGCGATTCAGATTCTACTCTTTGACCTCTGAAGCACTCTGCCCATCCTCCAGTCTCACCAAAACCGGCCAAACGCTGTGACAGCTTCTCTAGTCTCTGGCTGCACAGTGGAGTGTACAGAGGCTCCTCACTATGGGCCCCAAGGTTTCTTTCCAGCTGTCTAACCAGAGCAGTGACCCAGGGGCTTGGATGAGGGTCCTGGCCGAGGCACGTGAGCAGATGGAGGACAGCGGTCCGAGGAAGAACAGAGCGCACCAGGTAGATGAAGGACAGAAGGTTATGTTTGAATAATGCTGGAAACAGGCACACCAGGGGTTTACTAGGTGAGGAAAGAAAATGTGTGTGAGGCATTTGACATAATATAGATGTGAGCACTTATGGACTGATGATCATTTCATGGTATTAAGCAGAAGTCAATAGGGTGTTATGTTAAAGCACAATAAACACATCAGATGCAAAGAAAAATCCCAGTACTAAAACTAAAGAATAAAAACATGTTTAAAGTTACTGTTTTAACTTCTTAAATATTAATTTTTGTGTGCCTAGGTTGACCGTTTTGGGTCTCTAGCAATTATTTAAATGACACTATCTGAAAAGTTGAGGTGTAATGTATCCGACATGGGGTGCCAACTAGTAACTAGTTTATATAAGGGGTCACACGCCAAAGACTGAGAACCGTTGGTTTGGGCTTTAACAATACGTTACAGAGTAAAAATAAGATATTTATTTTCTTAAACGTAGCAGAGTAATATGTTAATACTTAGTAAAGTACAAGGAGTAAATGTACTTAATTCCAGCACTGCTCACTGACATGCCACACTGGAACATTTCCAATACGGAGATTTGCTGTTGCAAGTTGAAATGCACACAGTTAAACATGTCTGATGTGAGAAATTATGCAACGTAATGTGGTCATGGTTCCCACACTCAACATTAATGTCCTGGTGTTGATGTTATTAAAGTAAGAATCCCTTCCCGTTTTATTATTTAAACCTTTTTCCCCCCCTCAGTTCAAAAAATTTGCTTCAATACAACATACAGACAAACAGTACGAGTACAGAGCAGAGAACTTGCCAGGGGAATAAAAACACAGCAAGAGAAATATAGATTAAAATAAATAAGACAAAATGAAAGGAGCTGGGATAAAGTACATAAATTCACAGTTTTGATAGCTTTCTTGTTTATCATATCATTTTTCTTGACATTATGTGAGCCTAATGTGTCGTACGTGTGCGGTTCTTTTTATATACAGCCTATGGTGCGGTTAACGTTACTTACACAGTCAGAGGCTGCGCTTCAGAGTCTGGACCGGTTATTTCGTCTTGGCACAATGTTTCTATTAAGTTAGACAGTGACATTTCGGGGTTGGCCTGCTGCTGCCTGTGGAAGACGCCCAGAGCTCTGTGGGCACCGGAGGCTCCAGACAGAAGCGACCAGACCAGCAGCTTCGACTGCGCGTCAACCGACTCAGAACCCAGTACAGTCCATACTCCGGGGTGAGATTTTCCACGATGCCCGGTCAGTCTGCTGCTGACCTCCCGCCATCTTTGTATACATGTCTTCTTCGCGAGGGCAATTTCTATACATTTGTGCTGTACAGTGCACAGCGCCACCTAGTGGTAAAAGCCAAGAGCGCTTAGATTATATCCTCGCAAACCAAAGATGAACCCATTTATAACTGGACAAGTATTAAGAGCACGACACACATTTCAGAGAGACAGTGTGAAGCAATGTTTTATTTTCTGTGTACAAGTACAACTTCTTTAAAAGAAATAAAAATCTTAACATTCTTGTCAAACCTAGGAAGAGGGGCGTTGTGGCTGTTACCTTAGACAGGTACCATCACTAGTGGACATTAGCAAGGAGGGTAATAGTATAGACAGTTAAAACTACCATCCACGCAACACTTAAAAATATCAAAATGGTCACAATTCCTCAGACAGAAGTCAGAAATAAGCACTCAAAATTAACAGTCTACATGTTTTACTCTATGGCCATGGGAGGGGGAAATAAATCCAAACTAGAAGGCCACAGTTTAACCACACAATCATTAGAGATAGAGGTTATAGTGTCCCATCTAGGGCGCTTACTTCTAGAGCAGGGGCACCAAAACCATGTGTTGTGGCGAGCTAAGTGTACAGGTTCCCCTTTCCAGACTGTAGCAGCTGATTTGATTCCTCTCTGGTTGAATGAGTGCTAATCTGTAAAATTACCTGCTATAGTCTGGCTGCAATTAAAAACCTGAACACACTTGGCCCCATCATGGCGCATGGTTGATTTCACTGATCTCGAACATGGCTTCTCAACAAGATGTTTCAATACTGACAGAAGGGTCAAAATACAGCCATGTGTTCTTCTGGGGCCAGTTTTATAATTAAAACCCCATCACATTCAGTGGTTTCAGGCACTGACAAAAAGACTGAAACCCCCCCCCCCCTCAGAAATCATACTCCTCAGAAAGGTAAAAAGGAAAGTCAAAGTCGTCATCATCGTCATCACCACCTAGAAGGGTCATGGCTATGAAAAGATTAAGAAGGTCGACGCCATCATAATCGTCTTCATCTTCTGTAGGATACTGTTGATCAAGAAACAAAGAGTGTAAACGCCAGCACATTGCCCCATGTATACCAATGGTGGTGAAATCTTGACAGCATAAAACAGGGGTTATAATTACCGGAAATGACCTGTGACGTGCATGTTTGTCATGTCGATAAAGGCACTCTGCTTTGAAGGGGCAGCATCTGTATCTCGTGTAGTAACTGCAGCTTTTCTTACTAGAATCACAGGAGATGAGAGGACAGGAGGCTTTTCAGTTGCATGTGGCAATTTCTCACACAAATCATAAAAATTCACCATTGGCCTGAGATTTCAAGCAATGTCACATTAAAATTTACATAATGCTAAAAGGAAAACTGCATTAAAAAAAAAAAAACACCATTTTATTCCCATATACTAATGTAGCACCATAATGGATGTGCAGTTCTAGCTTGCAAATATAGTTTTAATACCTAATCAGGGTAATTCAGCTCTGTGAAATGAGTCTTCTGTATCATTACCTCCTTAATTCAATGCATTTTGTGTTGGTCCAATCAGATACAATTAGTGTGCTTTTTTGCATCAAAGGAGCTACTTTATGGCTTAACTTTGACCTACAATACTTCTGTACCAGTTTTACACCGTCTTCGTGATTACACAGTTCAGCTCAAATCCAGTCAACTTTCACGGATCTAAATTAAGGCTGCACGATATTGAAAAAAACCTGCCATTGCTTTTTCCTGTGACATATATTGCAATATGAAAGGAATTTTCACCAGATTACCTTAATTCCCCCCCTCATACATTTTCCCTACGAAATAACCCCCAAAATTCTTTTCAAATAAAACAATCTTCAGTTTTAACACTTTGTGTGCCAACTATCCTTTAAGCTTTAATGCAGTAAACATATTTTAAATGATAAGTAAAAAAAAGTGCATCTTTACAAAAGGTGCTTCTTTTTGCAACCAAATCCACCGTTTCAGTGGTTTTCTCCTGTTCCTCACTTATTTTCAAGGCCCATTTTGGCTGTTGATAAACTGATCAAGAACAGTAGTGCAATTGGTTGTTCGCTGTGCATGCAGAGCCTGCTTGTCACTCACTAAAAACAAACTGTATCCAAGAACCCTTAAAATCGGAGTAAATTATGTTTCGTCAGACAGACTTCTCTTGTAGGAGAGTTGAGGTGATTAAGTTAATTTGACTTGCTTGACATTACATTGTTCTGCAATGTGACCATTGCGCATGGGCACATTGCGATGACAATGCTGAAACGATATATTGAGCAGCCCTACTCTAAAGAGGTGTTTTAGATCACCAAGTTAATCTGTACGCTTCAAAAACATAGGCTTATTAGAATTTGTGTAAGTGGCCAAATTATCAGTGCAATAAGAAGTTTGACCATCCCATTTGTTTAATACAAGTCCCCCTCAATTTTAAATCAAGGTCAAGTTCTACATATTCCAGCGAGACATGAAGCTGGAGATTGATTTTGGTAGCATCACATACCTTTGATGAGACTTGGTTGAGATTAATAACTCAGTTGATATTAATGCAACCCCCACAGCACATCAGGCACAAGAATTACTTCTTAAAAACGTCCATGTTCAGGAACCCCCCCCCCCAAAAAACATGCAGGATAAGCGATATTAAGAGGATGACTGAAACCTATATAGAGAACTACATATCAATGATGTATAAAAGGGGTAGACTTAAATTCCTTTAAAACTCATCAGGTCATGAGTCGCGTTAAGCCCTGCTGCAGTCATTAGTGCATCTATGAAAGCTGAATCTCACACCATACCTGAATTTCTCTTTGAAGGCAGCGACTACCCTTTCCTTTGCTTGACCTTCAACCCAGTAGTTGTTAGGCACATAGAAGGGTGACCTTATGCGGCACTGTGGGCAGCTCCTGAGGAATAATCATTAAACAGTGATGTCAAGTGAAATCTTTAACGGGGTATTGACAGATACAGTTAAATATTTATGAAACTTTTTGGGGAGGTGTTGCGAGTCAGTGGTGATGTTTCATGTTTTATAATGGACCCCTGAATCTGACAAAGTTGAACTGAAACCTACTTAACCACGTCCGGCCCGAGGTCTTTTGTTTTCCTCCAGGTCATGATGCATTGTAAACAGAAAGCGTGACTGCAGTTTGGAAGGATTCCAAAGACATGGTTTCTTGGGTCTGTCTTTTCATACACTTTGTCCATGCAGATCCCACAAGTCACATTTTTACTCTGGAGGTAGGCCTGCATTTCCTCCACTTTCCCTTGGGTACTAGAGGGCGCAGCAGCAGCTCCACCATCCTCTGTTGTATAACTGGAAGAAGTCTCCTGGTCACAGAAACTTTGTAATCAGTATAAGCCTCCTGGGTTCAATTTGGTTTAATTCACCAATATGCCCTGTAGACAGATAAGACTTGAAAACGAAGCGAACCTGCTCATTTCTTCCAACACATGCTTGTGCATCCTCAGAGCTCTGGTTCGAATCACAAGAAGCAGTGTGATCAGAGAGAGTATCTGTAAAGAGAAAAAAAAAAGAAATAAGGTTAGTGAAGTATGGAGGAATGCTGACCCAAGTCAGTTTAACCCATGAAAACACCAAATACCGTGCAATGGTTCCTCCGCAATATGTGCTGCCAGGCGCCCAATGTTGAGTTGAGGATTTGACACATTAGGCATCACCTCTGATCTGCGGCATTCCTGCCTGGACATCACCTCAGCCTGCAGAAGAGCAGGCTCTGACCCCCTTCTGTCAGGTTGAGCGTAAGCCACAGAGGAGGAGGAGGAGACGGCAGGCATTGAACCTCTTCTACCTGCAACAGCTGCATCAACTTCAGGTTGAAGAACATGGAGGTATCTAGAGGTGGAAAATATTGAATGAGCAAAGGAAATATATGTGCATGTCATCTTTTCTCATTCATTTACAGGGGGGTAAATAGCTTACCTGCAGCGTTCACCATACCAGCATCCACCTTTCTGGAAGTACCTACATATCTGGGCTGACGGTATAACTGGCCATTCATGACGATAATTACACCTTGGACCAAATCTGCAAGAGCCATTTATGAAACGCCTGTAATGCAAAAGGGACGGAAGTGAATTTTTCCCATGTTGAGTTAGAAGCAGAGCTGTTTTATATCTTTTGGGGCAAGTCTGAGTCAAGTAACAAGTTTTCCAAGTCAAAAATGCAACACAAGCCATGTTTGTTTGTTTATACATAGCTGAGGCCTGGTCCATTCAATGCATAGGTACAAATAATAAGTGTGAGGCAATGCAAGGCCTGCCTCAGGTCCCAAGTCAATAAAGTCCAAGTCAAGTCTTCTTTCAAGTCAAAATCGTATAAAAAGCTACACAAAAACATACTAGCATGTATCGTTTAACGAGTGGAAAATTCCAATAACGTGACCAAGGTTGTGGAGTGTTAAGGACAGAACAGGTAACGTTTAAAAAAAAACAAAGGTAAATAAAAGACAATTAACCGTTGCCCTATTAAAAGAGCTAGTAACAGTATTTAGAAATACCCAGTTTTCAGTTTGTGTAATGTTTAGCTAGCTGGAAAGGGATAACATTTCACACATAGTTGTGGGTCCCTCAACGCCTCAATAAGATGTGTTTACGTGCTGTCGGAAATTGAGGCTTCCAGCTGGTGCAAAACGTTACCAACAATCACTTAGTTAGCTACTTAGCTATGTCGAAAAATTGCTAAGTTATAGATGAGTTTCACATTTAACGCGATAACTAACACTAAAAATACAGAACAGAGGGCATTGCCGTTGCCCATAACTGACTTAACCTCAACGTTAAACTGAACAGTTCCGGCTAATATTTCAACAAGTTACCGTTAGTTAATAACTTTTGATACACTCCATCCTTTTGTTTGCAAGGCTCTCCACGCTACCATTCTTTTCCTAAAGTTGAAAGCCATAAATGAACTTAGTTTCACATTGTTGACAAGTTTTGATCGTCAAAAACGCACTTTTGAGCCATAACGTCCGCGTTCGACAGCAACACTTCAAAGTATAACGTTAGTTAGCACCACAGGGTGTCGGTGGCACCAACAGGCAAGTTAGTAACGTTTCTCAGGATCAACGCTACTACTTTCCCACCATGTGTCCGCTTAAAACACAAGCGCCGCTTACCTACAGATACTTCTACTACGGACCGAGTCCATCCTCCGTGTGTTTTGAGCATGCCGCCGAGCACCCTCCATCTCAGTATCTAAATAGTTGACAGCCGTTTCCCTTTACCAATCAACAACAACGAACCAATACAATCGTGACGTCGACGTGTGGACGTTACGTATTACATATTCCGATTTGACCCAACGTTTAATTAGCTATGGTAATCATACCAGGGAGTACTTTAATAAGTGAAAAAAGTTGATATGTGCATTGTATTAGGCATATAACCTGCCTCTTAATAAAAACAATGGAGAAAAATCGGTGTTATGTTTCTAATAAACTTTATAAGTGAGATGTAACTAAACTAGATCTCTAGATAGGTTACATGTGACTATCAGGACGTAATTTCAAGTCTTAACATGTTTTTGTGAACAAATATGTAAATCCATCCTTACATCCTTACACAGGCATAGAGGTAGCTTACATCAACTTTTTTGGTGTACTTTGCCATTTTTATCCATCCACACCTATCAGCCAATAATATCAAATTTGCTATGTGTACCAATAACAGGAGTTAAGGCCCAACAAAAAAAAGTCAGATTAGATGAGACAGTGGAATAATGTCACAGATCATACATTAGAGGTAGATAAGGATCAAGACAGAATAAGAGCACAAGAGGAGGCTTCTGAAGGTTGACTGTGTGCACCATTGCTCACATACTGAAGTCCATTCAGAAGAAAGTACAGTGGAAAAAAAAAAAAAAAAAAAAAAAGAGTTGCTACAGAATATATGGGAATATGTGGGGGTGGGGAAGAGTTGGAAAATTATGAATCCTGGTTACACTATTGTAAGGCTGTTACACTTTGTGTCTCAGACAAGACAACTCAGACTGTACACAAGAAGGGTAGTAACCTAGGACTGTGGTTATATCTTAGGTGAAACCGGAAATGACTTATGATACTAGTTGCTGTCTGTTGATTTCTAATCTTCAATTTTCCTAATAATGACATCATGGTACAGTATGCTGGTTTTAGGTAAATCCTGTGTGAAGGCGTGAAGTCCAAATTCCTCATCACGGAAAAGTTTGTTGGTATGCTTGACGATATATTTGGTACAACCTAAAGTAAATAGACAGGCATGTAATATGAAAGAGCAGACATACTTATTACACAAAACAAGATGATAATTCATATTTTGCCCTTACAAATATGATCAACAATTACAAATAATTAGTAACAGAATTACAAAGAATAAACTAAGAAAAACCATAAAATTGCAATTTCATAATAATTTGCATGTCAAAATAAAGAAAAAAACAAACATGCGGTCCCTTGTACTTCAATGCGTTGTGTGTTTATAGTGTCAGCTTCAGAAACAAAATCTGTGCAGTTACCGCTTGGGTAGATGGCTTTAAGACAAAATCTACATAACTTGGATCTCTACATTTATTGACAAATTGGAAAAAAAAGGTATTGCACAGACAGCTGCTTTGAGAGAGCCCTACACTGCTGGAGCCAGCCCAGTTTGTGTTCTATAAACCAATTGGCAAAGTAGCGCGGTCACTGATGATGACAATGATGTAAACAAAAACCTATTTGTGCATCTTCAGATTTACCAAAAGTCTGAGAACAATCACTCCACCAAAGACATTGGCATCATAAGAAATTCTTGCACAGCACAAACTTGACGGCTCTCTTCTGTTTCAGCTATGCCACTGGTGTAAGAACATGAAATACTTTCCCTTCACAGCAAAACACGGAGCTTCGTGAGCGAGGAGAAGCTCTCTCTACACACTGCTCTGGGGTCAGCTTCGCTATTAGAATGTAATAGGAGCAGCTTCAGTGAGAAAACATATCATTCTCTCTGTTAAGCGAGCGTTGTGGGAAACTAGGACTTGCAGCAAATGATTCCAGATGCTTATCTCACACACACACACACAAGCCACACACACATTACTGTGCTGAGGGTAATGCAGACATTGAGAAGACGTTGCTGATTGTGTTAGCCCTACCACGTAACTTTGCCTCATCATGTTAAAGTCCATTCCCGTACTTGGAACAGTGCTTGTACTGAATGCAGTGTATTATTATAAATGTAAATTCATTCTGTAACAGTATCACTAAAAGCAGTCTCTGCTGGAGAACTAATACATGTCTTTGTAGATCTCCTGTAGTAGAGGGTGGAGCGAGGTCTCCGACTCAGTCTTTTTGATCTTCTGTACAAGGTGAACGTTCTCGGTAACCAGCTGACGGAGGTCCGCCATCTTCTGCAGCAGCTTCGGGAAGAGGTAGACTGAGTCAGAGTGGTTTGCTTGAAGGTGGAGGTCTAGGGCCTGGAGGATGCTGTCCTGACTCTGCTCCACCTGCTTCACGTTCATCAGCCCGGGACGATCTGCGAGAACAGGGGACACCTTATGATGAGTCACAAGTAAAATTTTGCCAAATAGAATAAAATGTAACACCTGTTTCACAGTCACACATATTAAAGTATGATGGGAAACCAAAAGGGACGATATGGCCTTACTTACTTATTATTTACTGTTATATCACATTTTTCCCGAACTACTAACCAGCAGTATATAAGAATAACTACTAATAATATAATTAATTGAACTAATGCAACCTGGACACGTTTGGGTTTCCCTGTAAGAGCTTCTTAGCAGTGGTGGTACTACTAGCAGTGACAGTGACTGCTACAGGTCTGATGGTGCTGATTGAAAAAGTAAAAAGATTCAACAACCTCCCGAATACACAATTTACAGTTGAAACAATCCCTCTTTTAGTCTGTTGAGAGTGTCTCCCAACATCCTGCAATCAGATATAATGCATACATGCAGATACCCTGAACATAACAAGCAAGTATGACGTTCTTCAAACTAGAAAACCCTTCAGTGTTACCTCCACAGAGAATAATGGCAGCAACAAACAGGGCCAGGTCACTGTCATCCAGCTCCAGAGCGTTAAACTTTACAGCAAACTCAAACTTAGGCTCCATGATCTCACTGAAGGGCTTTCTTAAGCTGCGCAGGAACTCCCTGGTCACAAAGCCTTTGCCATTGGCCACCAGCAGCCCATCTTTGTTCATGATAGAGGGCAACATGGCAAAAATGGCCTCGTGCACGCCATACTTCAGCAAAGTCACCTGCAGAAAAAACACAGATGGTTGTATGTTAGTACCTCAACGAAACAGCGACATACAAACAATCTCACCATATAGCACACTGAGTAAACTCACCTGATCATTAAGGAAGAGGTCCACGAACCCTGGAATGCACTTGGCAAACTCGGTGAGCTCTCGCACCGTCTCCACCGTAGTGCATTGGCAGCGGTAAAACACATGGACCCCAATCTCCTTCGTCAGGGGTGCACCTGGAACTAGCTGGCTCCATACTAAACCACTCTCTGCCTTCCAGAGTGTGTCCACGTCGTAGATTACAAATGGCTAAAAGGAGGACAAAACTGCTTCAGTTTCTAAACAAGATAGCATTTGAAGCAACCGGCAGTTTAGGACCAGAGCCACAAAGCCCTGATAATAGATAGAACAAAATATTCTTGTGATCATATGATGATCATGTATAACTTATAGTTCAATATATCTGTTGAAACAGGCTGGCCAGCTCAGAGGAGCTGTTCTAAAACTGGAATGTACCGAGGTGCTGCTAGTTTTGCCCGTTAGGATGCTGCGGGCCCTCTTCTTGGTCATGCTGAGGTTCTTCAGGTAGGCTGTGTTGACTTGTTTCGCCAAGGTCTTCAGGTCTGAACCACCTGGTTTGCTGTGGTTCAGCTCCTCTGCGAGCAAGCCTGCCACCAGCTTCTTCCTCTCCGCCTCAGGCATACGTCCATATCGGATCGCTGAGCAGACACACATAGACATGCTGGTCTTATTTTGAGTGGGTATTTCCGGACACAGTGATATGGATGGGTTCTGATAACTGGTTTTGTTTTTTCCAAGTTTGCAAAATACCCACTTTGGTAAATCAAAATAAATCGACCATCCCCTCAATAATACCAGAGAAACAGCATTTTTCATGCATGTAAAAAGGTTCCAAAGGAGTTTAGAAGGGAAATTAAATAAATGAGCAGATTTGTTACTCACCTCACATTCAATAAAATCCATCTAAGCTAAACCCTAAGTAAATTACACATTACACATTCAAGTCTTGGATATGTAAATAGAATATGCCTAATTATTTTAATTAACACAGCCTAATTTATTGAGTAAACATGCCAACATATTTTCCCTCTCACCATCATGGGACATTCCCAAAGACAGGCACTTCTGGAATCGACAATATTGGCACTTGTTACGATTCTTCTTCTGAATCTTGCAGGAACGTTCACAGCGGTCATATTCCAGTTTCATTCGCACGGTCCGCCGGAAAAAGCCCTGAGAGAGAGACAACGGAACCGGTTCAGCAACTCATATCAAACAGCACAAAACTATCGTTGTTGACCTTTGTAATCTTACTTAGCTATTTTGCTGTGATGCAAACACTGCATTTACCTTGCAACCTTCGCAGGCATGCACGCCATAGTGAAAGCCAGAGGCCTTGTCCCCACAGACCTTACACTCCACGCTGATCCCAGACCCTGTGCTGTCTTCTCGGCCAAGACGCAGCTGTTCTGACAGCGAGGGTGACGAGGTATGGGACAGGTCTGCATGAAAATAAAACAAACAAAAAAACATGAATATTAAGGCTTAAGAATTATCTGTCATCTAAACGTGTCATGCTTCAGGTCAGGATTTTGGTCTTACCTGTATAGCTGGATGCTGCACTGCTGTTTTGCTTGCTGTGATTGTTCTCCTCATCCAGACTCTCTTTCTCTTTTTTCTTCTGGTCCCCTTTCAGGCCTTTAGAGGCAGGAACTGCCTCCTTCTCCTCCTTGTCCTCCTCATTCTCACTTTCCCTTGCCTTCAACTCTTGCAGGTCTGTCAGCTCCGACACACTTGTCCCCCCACAGCTGTCCGAACCTCCAGAATCTCCCTCTGGTGGCGTCCACCTGACATCAGCCGTGTCCTGTGGGGATTTGGGGGAGGAGTAGCCGTTCACCCTGTCGTGCTGCTCTGTAGCAGTTGGCTGAAACCCTTCCATGGTTCCTGTTGAAGCTGACTCAGCGGCTTCCCTCCTGTCACGTTGCCATCATAGCTCCACTATTAAAGAATGTAATACTTTGATTTAAATAAGCAATATTAAATGAACAGTGTGTACTTAACAAGTGGATTACAGTCAGAGCAGGACTGACCAACAGAACACTTTTAACTGGTCTCAAATGTCCACATATCATATGCCTTGCTATTAGATCCAGCATGTGAGCAGTTAAAAATCCCATTCCAGTGACCACAGTGTCACTAGCCAAACTGAGCATAAAGCTTGTCATAACACCTTGCAGAGCCAAAATGCTCCTCTAAATTTCTGTTTGTCATGAAAGCACACTGTGCACAAGGAATATATGGTGGAGCTATTTAGCTTTAGATCACTTGAAACTGAAATAACAGCATTTACAAGTCTTTGACAATGTGTTTCTTTAGGTGTCCTTTCCCGAGCCAGTCCATTACTACTGGTTGTGTTTCAGCAGCCAGGGAATGCCCTTGATAGTAATAGGCTTATGACATGATATACACACGCTGTGTAGGCATGCCTGGATTAGCCTTTAGGGAAGCAGAACAGAAAAGCAGGGGCCCCAGACCCATTAATAAACCTGAACACCCCAGTTTTTCATTGAGACAAACTTTAAGGCAACACTTTACTAATCTGTGTGGGTGTTATGCCTAAAATTGTTAATAATGACATATGTCTTTTCAAATCCATATCGCCCTCTCTCTGCCTCTCTCGCTTGCTCGCTCATATATATAGAGAGATATATCATGAGGTAACAGAAACCATTAAAATAACCAGTGACGAATCTAATTCAGCAATAATGACTGACAGATTAAAGCTACTTAATCACCCACAAAAATCACATACAAATCCAACAAAAGCCACAAAGCCGTCCTGCTCATTGATTAGCAACATGCCGACATTGGTAATACACCCTCAGATGTGAAAGAGAACGCTACCACAGTACAAACGGTATGGCAAAACCTCTGTTGGTAGACATATTTATTATGCCTTCATGTAGTGTCAGAATAAACTGAAATTTTTTTTCCCAACTGGGAAGATTCACATGAACGCTAGGGGTGGGAATCACCACCAACGATACGATATTATCACAATATTTATGTTGCGATTCGATTTTATTGCGATTTTAAATATATTGGGATATATTGCAATTTATTACCTTTTTCCAACTTCCAATTAGGTCCCTAAAGTCAAACTTTGTCAACATCTGTTTAACTAAGAAGATACACTACTCTGTTTGTACCATCTGAAATTTATCTAATAAAATATCGATACTTGGTGTCCGTGTATCGATACAGTTTTGCCATGGCAAATATCACGATGCTATGCTGTATCGATTTTTTCCCCTACCCCTAGGGAACGCCCACTGAAGTCGGCACAATAACTAATTAAGTCAGAGAAAAATTATGCTACACGAGTTGCCGACATCATACACATTAAACATGGTGGACAACATGGTTGATGATTAGAAACGTTGAAATAATGGTGCAAAATTATTATTGCTGTGTATTAGGTTATAACGGCTAGTTTGCTGTCAATGTAGATTGAAGTAGATTAATTAGGACCGTTTTTTATTAGCAGTATTTGCAGAACAAGCTACATTTTATTGGTTTCAGGTAATGTACTGGTGCAGTAACAACTTTGGGACACAAAAGTAACTTTGTAATGGAAAGCTTCAAACTGTTTCAGCATAGTTGGATGATAATGCTAATCCAACACATCTTTATAGTAGCATCCATGTTATTTCCATATTCCGACTTAAAGCACTTGAACACCGAAGTCGGAAGAAAGACTTCACAACTCGGGAAATGGGACCATCTGAGGAGCACAATGATGCAGCATTACACCACACACCCCAACTCACAAATTTCAATCCAATCAAAGTATGTGTCTATGAGGCTAAAATGTAAATTAAAAATACAGTCCTGCTGGCCCGGGCACAAAAAAGGGCCCCGTTTCTATGTACACACAGGTCCCATAAGTCATGATTCCTAAGCTAATCGCAGTTTCTGGTCTGATGTGAATGTGTCCTAAACATTTCAGTCTGTTCTCCACTATCTGAAAAAGTAAACTTTGGCTCTATTGGAGCTGGGGGACATCTGTATTATTGTTTTCCTCAGTTCCATGGTAGGGTTCACGATATACTTACTGGGTGCTTTAAGGGGACAGGGCGCATGCACTATGTACACACTGAGCAGTGTTGATCGCTGGGTAGGAGAGGGGGCTCTGGGGGTTGGTGGGGGGGTTACATATTTGCCCCGGGGCCCCCTAGTGGATTAATCCGTCCATGTATGAAGCTGTGCTCTGACAAACATCCACAGCGTCTAACTTATTAAATAGTTATTGATGTTTTCAGTATGAATACAGTCATTACATGACGGCCCAAAGCGGGACAAAACCTCAGCTTTTTTTCCATAACGTTTCATTGGGGAAAAAACACCACTTAGGACTGTCAAGACTTGTCGTCCAGCTGCCAACCTGTCACACTGGTTCTCGGAAATTTCTGCCAGCATTACTGTGAATTGTCCTGTCAATGACAGGACGGAGACAAGATAATGTTAACAAGCATAAGATAAATGAAAGGAAGAATAAGTTCTAGACATGGCTATCGTAAAACTTTCTATATCTGCGTAAAGTGAAAACAACATCAGGAGTATCTTTAGCATGCCAGGAGGTCGTCGAAGAGTGTCGGCACGGCTAGCTAACTTAGCTAGTTAGCTACTAACCTTGAATGTTGACTGGGTACTACTACTACTAGCTTTTAGCGTTGCTGACCCACATTCCCGTGTTTGCTTTTAAACAACGTTAGCTGGCTTGCCAACTTAGCTTACCTCTCCCAATAGTGCTGCTGGTTCAGTGGATATTTATGCTACAAGGATTTGCCAACAAGGCTAACATAAACTAGTAGCGAAAACAGTCCCGTCCCGGATCGATCGGCTGTTGACAAGTTGTTTGAAGTCACCACCAGGAGTTAGCTAGCAGCAGGAGCTAACGTCAGACTGCTAACATAAACTTCAGATTGATTCAGGCCTTCTTGTGGCAGCCGAGCTGACAAACCGCTGAGCTCAAGAGAAAACAGTTTAGACACTTTTTGTTCGCTACCATATCAAATGAAGAGAAGCGTAGTGGACTGATAATCCCTCCCCGACTCTCCTTGTTGTTCCTAGCTTTGCTTTGCTTTGCTTTGCTTTGCTTTGCTTCACCCCCTCTCCTCCTCCATCGTCACATGCCAGGACACAGCGCCCCCCCCAACTCACACACATCAGGCAGCAAACAGCTCTCTGAGAAGTCAAGGTCTCTGTTAAGGCTAACACGCACTGTTGTTTCTGTCATCTGCAACATTTCGGATCTATACTGCAGTGATACGGAAAAAAGCTGTATGTGATTTTGATCATATCTGCAGAGACAGACAGACAGACAGCCTGTCCGTGTAGTTTAAAGCCATTTTAGGCACATTTGTGATTTAAGTCGAAATAAAGACTTTCACTAGATAAAGTTGAATTGCATGATCAAAAACATGTAGAAGCAATTTATATCAAATACAATGATTTTTCTAGACAAATTTCACCAACCAGCAAAGCAAGAAACTATGGCCTAGACCCCCCCGCGTGGTTGCTTTGCTTGGATACTAATAAATCACAGTACCAAAGGATGTGATAAGGGCCTTAAAGGAAAACTATGGTTTATTACAATTCTTAATTTTGTTGCTCTGGCCACCAGTTCAGATCGGTTATGATAACATTGTGCTAAAAACCAAAGTAGCTGATATCTGGCAACAGAACTACCTTTCTAAAAATAGGTCAAACAGGGCAACAAACATACTGCTTTATTACCTGATCTTTAGGCCCTGTATTGACAAGAAGCTCTGTGCCATAATCCAGTTTTAAGACTTTTATTATTTTATGGTGCACATTCCTAATTTAAATTGTGTTTTTTTCTAATCATCACACAGCAATACTGAGACCATGTAATATTCCAGCATGGGAATACTCTACACACTGAACTGAGAGCGGTGTTAATGGTGGGTCTCACATCCTATTTACATTAGGTCAGTCTAGCAGGGTTAATCTGGCCATGGTATATACTGTACACTTCAATAAACGTTTTCAGAAAGTCTGCATTCATAATTACATGGCTTTAGAAGTGCTGCTATATGAGAAATACAATTTCCCCAAGAAACAAGAAAGTTAAAAACTACAGTCATCTGCTACTTGCAATGTTTAGTAGAGTTTAAGGTTGTGCAATCTGTAACCTTTAGCTGTGTTTTGTAATTCTGTTACCATAAAAAAGAAAACAATATCAAAAAAGTAACAAATATCAAATGTTTTGGCAGGTAAATTCATCCCACACAGTATATATAGACAATATATAAGAATCTCCTACTTCTATAAGTAAAAGTCTATTAATACTATATATTTGAAATAAATGTACTTATTTATTTTATGGTTGGTAATTGTTTCTGTTTCTACATGAATTATTGCAAATGAGAATAAAAAATAGACCAAACAAAAAGGGGAAAAGTCTGTTAAAACGGATTGATAAAACTATTCAGTATGTAAATAATGAGACTTTTTTTGAAAAATCACCCCATGTAGTTTGCTCGTTTTGTCAGTGGATGTCTCTGTTTCCTTGTGGTTTTATCAGTGAGAGCCTCAAATTAGTCGGTGATGACACATTTTGACAATGAACAAATGAGGTGGACTCAAATTCAAAACTAAAGCGGACGTGCAGTTTGCAAATTCAGCAGTGCGGGCTTCAGCTCGTTCCACTGTGTGGTCTTTATTAAAATGTCAGTCATTAAAAAACATATTTAATGTACTTTAAATATTATTTATTTCAGCTGTTCATTCTGTAAAGTGGCGCTTCAATTTAACACAGTAAAGATAAAGGAAGAAATCAGGTTAAGTCATCACTTCACTCCTTTATTTACAATAATGTTAACTGACAGTAGAAACAGGAAGTTCTCTCTTTCTCTCTCTCTTTCCTGTTTATCAGGAGTGATACTCTTCGACTGAAATTGCAGTCAACTCTAATCCTGAACCAACTGTCTTCATCAAAGTAAAGCCAACCTCCACTCCCCCAAAAATACATATTTAAAAAATGAAACATTGTTATGTGTCTATATTACAGAGCTAAACAAATGAGCTTCATTGTATTGTAAGTAATTATTAGCCTTTAAACATCACAACGTACTTTGTACTTTCAGGATCTTGCTTATAGCTCATTTTCTTTGCACTGAGGTATCGTTTATGTCCAGAACAGGCCTCACACAGGTCGCAGTCAAAGCATTAGTTGAGCAGTGAGTTCTGCAAATGCAAACTTCTCATTAAATATTTGAAACTGCCGCCGTCTGTGAAATGAGGTCAGTAAATTCAACATTTAAAAGAAATAGTAGTACTGTAAATTCAGTTTTAAGTGCAGATGTCCCACTGTTTTCAAATTGTTCACACATTGTAGACAGCCATCTCAGAAAACCTCAGAGTGACTAGAAGCGACCTACGCAGCCTCTCTGATTCATGGTTTTAGGGGATGTCCATGTCTCCATTAGAGGCATGGGAGTGGCGTTTCTCTAAATCAGACCCAGCTCTGTTGTCCACATTTTCTTTGCTCTCCTCGTCCTGATCCTCTGATCCTGATCGCCTTCTGAGACGCAGCCCGGGATCTCTCTGTGTTGGGATCTGGAAGGATGAGAAGGAGCTCCCCAACGATGGTCTCTTCTCTAAAAGCAAGGGAGCCACAAATCAGAAAATTAAGGTTACAGCAGGCAAATTAAATCAGACTCATGGGTCTGTGTCATAGAGAAGACATTCACTTGTTGAAAAAAACAAGAATTTTAGAAATTTAAGGAAGTATATTTACAGAACAGTGTGAAATGTATCTACCATCTCTTTAATCGCAAACAATCTTTCATCTAAGAAAATGGTGTCTTTACTTAAAGCAATGTTAAATGTCATCCGAGCCACAGCCACGGTATTTCACGCTGGCATTCAGTAACCTACAGCACATTCTGGGGAAATAATTCAAATGTTGACTGTAGCATGCATAAAACATACATGATTATTTTCAATACACACGTGTCACAGCATAATATAAGGTGACTTGTTTGTCAGCGAAACACAGTTGTAAGTTTTACTATCAGACATTAGACCTTTTTTCACAGCCAACATCTTGACTTGTAATAAGGTGTTTCCATCAAGCTGTTTTCATGCAGATTTTAAATTTTCACATTAAAAACAGCCTCAAAATCTCCAGAGCCATGAGGAGACTGTAATGTTCCTCAGATTAATTTATGAAACAAACCGAAAAGTCATATTTCCGTCACGCTTTGCACATTGTTTTCCAGCATTTGAGGTTTGACCTCTTCTTGTTAAAATGGGATATTGGCAACAGAAGAATTAGCTGTTTATCTTGATATGCTCAGCTTCTAATATTCACTAGTGGATGGAAACACACATTCATTCAAATTCAAGCTCTTTAAATGCTGTCACGTCACACAATGCATGATCTGCAGATGGAACATACCGCCTGGTCCGATCGGTCGCATCAGTCTGTTCATCTGGACGTTCCAGTGTTTGACGTTGGTGCTCGCCTGGCGAAGTTTCCTCTGGGCGGCCTGTCAGAGAAAAAAAAGAGCAGCTTGTTAAAACGCCGGTTGCCCACACACAATGAAGATATATGCTATTATTAGCATTACCACCAACTACAACTAATATAAATATCAGTAATAAGATATGTTCTGTCAACATAAAATCCATAAAATGAATCAAAGTAATCAAGCAATAGTAGTAACTCCAGATAAATAAAAAAAAGTATTTTGAGCATAAGAGAACTGGTCAGACTCCGGTGTTAGAAACTTGTTTAAAACTGTGGTTTTGGTTGGACTTTGAAATCACTGAACTGTTTTGAAGGACAGATTATAATAAGCCTGTTTGGTTTCATTAATGTCTGTGTTCTACTGCATGTTG
Source organism: Micropterus salmoides (assembly GCF_014851395.1). Lineage (NCBI taxonomy): Eukaryota > Metazoa > Chordata > Actinopteri > Centrarchiformes > Centrarchidae > Micropterus > Micropterus salmoides. The sequence goes on along the minus strand of NW_024040707.1, from coordinate 19,319,896 downwards.
TAATGAGCTGTCGTGTATCACAACATATATATATGAAGTTATATACAAATAAATACCTAAAATGAAGTGAAATAGTAATAGTAGTACAGGCTTGAAATTCAACCTAACATTTGTACAGCATAAAATTCAAGCCAAACAGCGACATTTCAGAGATAAGGGACGATAACTTATCTGTTGTGGTGATCATTACTTTCTTATATTTTATTTATAATTTTTGTGTTCTTACCACTACATCCTGGTCAACCCTGTGCCGGTTGGCGCGGACCTCCTCCAGCTGCCTCTGTGCCTCCTCCAGGTCCCGGGACTTGGCCTCCATTTCCTGTTTCAGCTCCTGCTTCTCCCTCTGTGTCTTCAGGATGTACTCCTCCTGTTCCTCCTGCAGGGCCATCAGGGCCTTCATTTTCTCCTCCTCCTCGGCCAGTAACCTAGACACAACAGCAAACACAAGGAGTAACCTTTACTCCTAAGAATCGCATGATTGACTCCTCCTCACTGTTTAATGGCTATTTATGAAATGTTGCAGACGTTGTTGTGAGCAAAGATGCACAGGGCCTGTTTGCATATTTGCGTTAACAGTTCACCCGAATAACTCACTTGAGAAGGCTGAGAACACAGAAACAGCGACACAATAGATCTGGGTGATGGCTTCGTTTAACAACTTCCTCTGTGGCAGCTCAACTTCCTCAGGAACATAACGCAAGATTAAACTCCTTTCAGCAGCTGAGCTAAATATCTGCCGTCGGCACACAAAAGCACCTCCCTGCTTACGGCTCGCAGATTAGTGTTTTCAGGCTCTTAACTCAAACAAATGACTTATCTGTGCTGTGAAAGTATATATAGGTCTCCAATCACGTGTTAGTGGAGATGACTGGCAGCATGTAACACTCTACCCTGCTTGAGCGTAGCGGAAGGCCTCCTCATCCAGCCTGGCTTTGATCTCCTGCTGCAGCGCCTCCTCCAAGCGCTTCTGCATCTCCTCCAGCTCCTGGATCCTCTTCCTCTGCCTCTCTGCTTCCTCCTCTTTCAGAGCCATCTCTGCCTGCATACTGACCCGAGCCTTGAGACACACAGCAGGAAGCAAATGAACGACCACTCACATCTTTCTCCTTCTGAACCTCTTTCTTTCCCTCCTCCCTTCTTTGCCTCCACACTCACCTCCTCAGCCTCCCGCAGCTGGACCTCCAAGGCCCGCTGGAGCTGTTCGTGCTGCTGGCGCCTCCTCTGCTCGTCCTGCTCCATAAGCGCCTGGGCCTGCTTTTGCGCCTCCTTCAGGAGTTCCAACTCCGCAAGCTTACGCTCCCGTTCCTCCTGCAGGGCCCGCAGCCTCTGCAGCTCCTCCTCCTTGGACTGCCGCCTCTTCTCCCGCTGCTCCCGCTGTTCACGCCGCTTCAGCTTCAAATCTTTGTGCAGGGACTTTTTCCCCTCCACGTGCAGCCTGATTGCTGTTTGAATGGCTGTGAAGGAGACAATGTTTAGTGTCTTGAAATGAGGGAGACGCTTTTAAGATCAATCCATGTCTCATCTCCTCTGACCTGTAGTCCACTCCTGTCTCTGTTTGGTGTCTGAGGCGCTCATCTCATAAGTCTTGGAGAGGGTTTTCAGACAAAACATGCACCGCTTCCCATCCCGATCTGGTAGCACCTGTTCAACAAGGAGAAACATTATTCTTTATCGATAAATCCCTTCATCCTGCATTGTTTTTTTTTTCTTTTTACATTTGGTGTGACCATTTCTTAAATATACAGGGGTGAGGAAATAAACTGTGAACTCACTGGGAAAGGATGTTTTTGGTCCATTTTGAATGACCAAACACTATTTGATCATCGTCTACTTCCTATAATAAAGCATGGTTTCAGAATGATTGCTTGTTTTTCCTTTGGAGTAACACATGGTGCGGTGTGTAGTGCCCCTGCTGAACAAATAACAGAGCTTGACCTGCTTTGTGTTTGTCATTACTCAGTGTGGTACCGCGCGGCATTGGTGGGCTAATAATTGACTCAGTGTTCAATGTCAAAAGCCAGCAAAGCAGCCCAGGTAACGATCACCTGACTGCCGACTAATCTTGAGTTCAGTTCCGGGAGCTTTGTGAGATTTGTGAGGAAATCTGATATCAGATTATGAGACAAGACATTCAGGGTTCAACTGCTTTCTATAGACTTGATGATCCTTTTAGGATTATTGCACCTAAACACGAAGCTATGTCTACTCGGAGACTGCATGAAAATTATTGGGGGTTCAGAAAAGGAGGAGGGTTGTGCATTTTTTCCCTCCTTGGTGTTGGTGGGGTTTTTTTGGGAGAGAGGGGGAGGTACTTTAGTGATTAGTGACATGTCATTTGCCACTCATCTACAGTAGCTCCCCCTTTCTCTTTAATCTACATCTTGACAGAAAACTGAGTAGTAAGATAAAAATGTGAATACTTGTAAAACATGATGCAATTTTTAAAATGTTTGCCATCATTTTACAATTGCTAATTCCACTTTTATTGTGCTTTCTGGGGGCTATGTGAACATTTTCTATTGACGTGTTAAAGGGAAACTCCACTGATTTCACCTATCAACGTCTGTTTACAGGTCTTGGGGAGTGCTAATGCATATTTGAATAAAGTTGTATAAAACCTTTTTGTGGTGCCAGAGGCAGCTGCGTAAAATCTGATAAATGGTTGGGGCTGAAGGTTACAAGTTAGAAAAAGTGTGTGGAGTTCTTGAAACCCGTGCGTCATCTCTGCTTGAGGGTACACTAGCCGCTACTAGCATAACACACTCAAATCTCTGACCAAATTGTCAGTGGTCAAGTTGAATTGTGGGTAATGTAGGTGCCAAGTTTTGGCACAGAACAGGAACACATGGGAGTAAAAAGACAATTTCTCTGACTCTATATTAATCTGGTGTAGGATGGATTCATATACTAGATTTGCTGACTCTGCTGCTATTAATCACACCACTGTCACTTTACCTTGTAATTTTGTCTTTAATTGTCCTTTAATCTGCTATTTTGTACTTACTATACTATCATATTCTTGTTTTAATTTGTTTGATATACCTCTTAATTTTAATTTTTTTCTCTATTCATCTGCACATACTTATTTCTGCCCTTATGCTGCTGCTGCAACCACAGAACTGAGTGTTTTATTTGACTTCTTTCTTTTGACTCCTGAAGAGGTAACACCTTTCAGAAAAGAAATAGGAGGGAAGTCAATCTGTGACCCTCTCAGTTTCATCTTGCAACACCTTGGGGGAGTCCCCCCACCCCTACGCTGGGAACCGCTGGCTTAAAGAATGATATTTTGACTTAATGTATGTAAGAAAAAGCAAATGAGCAGCGTGTTTTTCTTTTCTGGACAAACTGACAAAGAATACATTGTTATTAAAAGTTTTTAACCTGTGTGAGCAGTGTTTATATTTGAAAGGTGATCATCTCCTGCTGCTTACCTCCACACAACAGTTCCCATCCAGGACTATGTTGCCCTGGCAGTCTTTGCGGTCCTCCCCGGTGTAGTAGGACAAGTTGCTCGGCCTTAAGGTGAACCAGCGTTCCTTCCAGTTCCTTCTTAGCTGGCCTTTCTTCCACAGATAACCCTGCGTGCCCCCCGACCGACACACACATATAAACTGTCAAACACAGAGCACATCAGGCGCCAAAACACACACTTCTGGTGGCAGAGGTGTCTCCTACCTCTTTGAGGACATCACCAACTATCTCCCTGTATATTTCCTCTATTGCCATGCTGATTATGCTTTTATCCATTCCTCGGGTAATCTTTCCGGAGTTCATCATCTCCAGAAAAACCCAAACTGTGATGCCGCTCTGCTGCACTGACTCTTGGGAGAAGAAGTCCTCTAACTCAACACAATTGAACTCAATAGTCATAGCCATGCATATCTTCTTGAGGAGGTATTCCACCTAGAAAGGAAAAGAAACTAAAGATCTTGAGAGTGAAAGACTTCAGTTGAATTATCTGTCTTTGCCGAATTAAGTTCAAAGGAGGACATAATTAAGTAACTAAGGTAATTTATTTTACTATAATCAAGTACCTTTTTTAACTTTGAAGTGTTTCTACTTAATTCTAGTTTTATTTTACTTCCCTCTGAAGGTTTTTGTTTACTTCACTACAGTTCACTACAATTCACAATTCACAATGAATGGTTAGTAGGCAGAGAAATCTGGTTTGTTTTATTTGTGCACTTTGATTTGTAGTTTCCAATTTTCAACGTAAAGCATCACCAGTAAAGATCACATCAGACAGGGCACAAGAAGCGCACTTTAGTAACAGTATTTACGACACTGTGGTACTTATTACACCACAGACTTCTTTGTCAGAGGTTGGCGTGTGAAGCACGTACCAAAATAAAACTGGATAATGTTTTCTTAAACTCAGCGTGATAGAAACTAAACTGCCCTTGAAATTTAGGTCTTTCTCTTGGCAGGAGCTGAGAAAAAAACGCAACAGGAAACCAAAATGAGAATTTGCAAGTGAGAAACAAGCCCACACTGCTGCATGAAAAGAGCACCGTGTTCCATCATGGCAAGAAACAAGGTTTCAGCCAGGGTGCATTCAGTGGTTGTAAAAGATCCAACTCCATTTTTAGGTCACGGATTACTGACTACAGACAACAGAGCACAATAAGTTTAAATATCCATGAGGCTAAATTTAGAAACAAGTGTCACTATCATCATACGCAGCTATGATCAACTATGACTTCCAGATGTGCACATTAGCTTGCTTATATGATCTTACAATAGAAAATACTTTTCTATTACTCTACTTTTTTTTAAGTATCTGTTTTGTGATAGAAATTGTAATGAGTCAGTGTGAAGAAATCCCTTTATTTCTAAATACATTCTAGTTGAACCAACCTCATCAGGGACCATCACCAAAGGGTACTTGTCCTCAGAGAGAAAATTAAAAAGGCACCAAAGCCGAAAAGCATCCTTCTCCGGCAGGACAGTGCTGCTGGTTTTGTCTGTCCGGTAGTTTTTCTTTGCCGTAAGAGTCCAACAAAGCTCATCTACGTTTTCTTTTAATAAAAGACCCTTCAACAACCTACAACAACAAAATGGGTTTGAGAAAACTCTGACAGCATTCTTGACCACACAGCAATGCAAAGTGACATAAAAAGGAGCATATAGTTGTGCTTTTCTCACCTTATCCAGGATGTATTTGTTGAGGTAAGGCATATAACCCTGACTGGAAACTGGACCGTCATCATCATCCCTGAAGTGCTCCTCCAAAGCAACTGGGTCATGTGGGATACTCAAGACTGTGCACAGGTTGTGGGATAGCACCTGAAAAATCACAATGCACAGGACAGACATATTTACAGAAAGGACAACACACCGGAGCAGAGAGATGCAGAGCTAATTCGATAAAGTTTAACCGGCATGAATGCTGATGTTACATTATTGACAAAACTACATTACAGTATATCTAGTGGACTGTTGAGCTTGGGTGATGGGATGAAACCTTTGTGTTACTTACTAAGCAATTCAGACCTTTAGGGAACTGAAGTTTTGAATTTCTGCTGCATCGTATTTCTCTAAACATAATTTTGTCTGCACGCATGTTTGTGTGAAAAACTATAGTAGAAAACGTGGGTGGTGTTTTGAGGCACCCACAAAGTTTGAACTTCAAAAAGAACATTTTTATTTGGTTTAAAATCAATCAAACCAAATTTAATTTTAACACCAGCTCTATACATCAAATATCCATAAGCTATAAGCAACACAAACTCCTAAATGTATCAGTGTGCGTCAAAGAGGGGTTTACTCAATATAACCAGGCTTTCAATGCTATAAATTTCTTCAACTGAGAGTGTGCAACGACATGAGATACTGGATGCATGTTATCAGACAAGCAGTCTCCGTGTGTTGAGCCATAACCACATCCTGTCTCTAGTCTCCAGTGCACTACAACATCTGTCAGCTTTGAGGCCGTGGCATGCAAACGGCTTGCTTCTGAGGGCGTCTTAAGAACATGGTGCCTGTGCACAGGCGGCATGCATGAGGGGGATAAGCCAAGTCATGAGGCTGACTCGCTGTGAGCCAGGAGCGGCAGGCAGCACATTGCAGGGACGTGGAGGTGGCTGGAAATGGAGTCTGATCCACACCAAGACCAAATGACATAACAGTGAGATCAACAAAAATACAGTGGCTTCATTGATGCCTTGTGGCAAGAGACAACAATCACCAACACGTTTCCACTTTGTCACTTTGTGTTAACTGTAACAATGTCCTTTTGACGTACAGTGGCTCATGTTGTGAAGATACTCTATTCAACAGGCTGTTCTCTGGACAGGTCCAGTGCCAGAGGACCCATTGCACTACAAGCTGGTACATGGAGGCCCAGTGTAAGCACAACATGGAGATGAGGGCTCCCATTCATATACAGACTGAGAGCAAACTGTCTCTCTCATACTCTTGCCAGACAGAGGAGCATATTGTGCCCTCTTTCAGCAGCGAAAGCATTTTACTCAAAATTTAGGGAGCAAATTTGTTCCTTGTTGGACAGTATGTGGTTTAAAAACAGAGATACACACAGGAAATATTCAGTATGGTGAGTAATATCTGATTGCGCACACCCTTATTTCCTGAAGCACCGAATCAAATACAGCAAAGACCAAATAACACAAACATTGTGAAATTTAGTTTGCTGAACACTGCTAATATTTTCACCACATCTTCCTCACAGCGAGCCCACGTGATTGAATATGAACTGAGGTAGGAAATGAGGCAGCAGAGTAAAAAAGAGAGTGATATCTCAGTGGAAAAAAAGGTTTCCTAAAGTCCAATTTTCCAGGTAGAGGACCCTCCACTCACCTTCAGCTGAGACTTGGACACCTTACCACTCTGCTCCAGATCCAGGGCTGTGAAACCGTACCAGATGGACTTGAGCAGCTCAGACCGCAGGTCCATGTCTGCAGCACAGTTACTTTCTGGTTTCTTCCTCTACGTCTCTTCTTCTTCCCTCTGCTGTTGACACAGGGCCCATGGGTGACAAGTAGACACCCACACTGTGTTGCGGCTGTCAGGCAGGCATGGGGCTTTACCAGGCAGTGACACCTGCAGGACGTCTGCAGTCACTGACTTACTGATGCATTATGATTTGATAGGTAGGTGGTCGAAGTGGAGCAGATTTTGATAAGTATATTGACAGGTATTAACCATAGACTGTATATAAAAACGCATTACCAAGGCATCATGTTTTATAAATGTGTCATATTGTTTTTCAGTGGCCTAAAATCTTAAGCTGCAAAGTCAGCGTAATTTAAGATGTCAAATAAATGTAGCATAACATTTAAATACTCGAGTAAAGTTTAAAATAAATACCCCGAATTCTTTCTCAAAGATTGTGACTACATACTTTCCACCACTGCTGCCTTCAAGAGCAGGTAATAGTATAGAAATTACAAGTAGACCCGGGTTCAATTCCCCACTGTGACTCATCCACCATTGTGTCCCTGAGCAAGACACCTAGTTACTCCAGAGGTGTGCGACCTCTGACATGTATAGCAATTGTAAGTCGCTTTGGATAAAAGCGTCAGCTAAATGAATAAATGTAAATCTAAGTACTGTCACACGTGAGACCTCGAGATGTGGCGTTTAAGTGTCTTAAAGATATAACGTAGAAATCAGGTTATTTTATTATATGCGACATAGCAAAATGTTTGTCTTTGGTTTAGTAATGATAATTTTAGGTCTTAGCAAACTTTTAGCACTTAGCTTTAGCTCGGGTTTGATTTAGCTAATTTTAAGCCTAACAGTTGACTTGTTTGTTGTTTATTCGAGTCTTTTGCACTGCTTTAACAATAAGCAGACTGCAGGAGTAACTCAACTGTTTGCCTATTAAACTGCGTGGTAGTGTTAATTAATGATTTAGTAGCCTATTTATGGTGACATCATGCAGCAGCACATAGCGATGATGTAACTACATCTCAATCTCCTCAAGGTACAAGGTATGATTGTTTGTCATTATACAGCACAAGGCTGCATAATGAAATTAAATTTGTTGTTCCTTCATGCTACACACACAACATATAATTTAGTGTATATTAAAATATGGTAGCATATAAAATTAAACACTCCTCTGCAAAGTATCCTTTGAAATTAGAAAGTCGTTAAAATAAAAAACATAAATGCAATACAATAAATAGTTACTTACAAACAAGCCAAATAATGCATTATTCCCATGATGACTATATATTATACAATATTTTTACAAAATTACTTATTTGACTAGGACTGGTCAACTTTAGTTAAGACTGTGTTAATGTCAAACCACAGTTTTTAGTCTTGTCTAATTATAAACATTACATTACGTACATTTAGTTTTATAATAGTTATGATTATGAAATAATAATATGTAAAAATTTGTATATTATCAAGAAGTATCTGAAAGAAAAACAGCTGAAGACAATTGGACTACAAATCTCTGGTGGGGGGCATACCGCGGCAAAAAAAAAATCAATCACAACTTTCGCGGCGTTACCATGGAGCTGTTTATGAAAATCCGTTTTCATTGGTCGACGAAATTGTCATGATCAAAGTGCGCGCAGTCATTGGTTGGTGCGGCTTCTAATTTTGACCAATGGCGAAGCGTGCTTTTTACAAACTGCTGCGAGTCCAGGAAGTTGACAGCCGACTGCGGTATGAAAGGACATAACAAGGGATCTTTAAATCTGTACAAAACGCCTCGAAAACCAAGACATTTGGAATCACTTGTATTATAAACACTTAATTGGATGCACAGAAGGAAGTAACAGGGATCACTTTCCTTTTTGAAAGTATGTAACGTATGTAATAAACGGCTCTACGTGCCTATGTAGCTGCTAACGAAAAAATACTTGACATTTAACGTTAGCCCTCTGATCGAGTAAACTTAAATATAATTTAACGTTACTCTTAATGTTGGCTGGTAAACACGTTGGTTTGTACTGTACGCAGGCTTCGCTACTAAATTTCATTATTTAATGCCTGTAAAGTCTTTTTAATGGTATGAAGCTCTAACGTTAGAGCCTCATACAGTTTTTGTTGCTTCCTATCTTTGTTATGTTTGGAGAGGTTTAATTGTGAATTGTTAAAGTTTCAGAAGGAACTGTAGTTTATTTTTATTGCTGCTAGGACATGATTTATGTGTTTTGTCTATCCTTTTACAGTTTGCTATTAGCCTTGAACGTTATAGTGTTTCATGCTTGGTTGCTCAAATTTAATTTGTGTTTGCCATTTGTTGTTCCTCTAACGTTAGTTGTTCTTCACACCTTGCTATCATTATGGACTCCTCTCCAGTCCTTCGTCAGCAAAATCTGAACAAAAACCGCAGTGACTTTCTGAGGTAAGCTACTTTATGAAGTTATTTTCTCCTGCCTTTAGGGTTTGATATCAAACCTTAGTACATTTGTGGTACAACTCGAAATGCATCTAAAGTACCAAATTTCATAAATTACAAAGTACCCAAAGCTGGCATTGAATGTCAGATTTGTAATGTTGTTTGAACAGATAGTTCCTTAATTATAAGTGTTTTTAATTTTATTTTAGGCAAAGTTCTTGCACTGCTGCTTGTATTTTAACATTTGAGAACTTTCTAAATAAAAACTAGACAAATATGTGGAGAAACATGTTAATATTTTTCAAAGTAAGGCAGCAAAAAAGTGAACAACAGTATCAAAACTTTTCAATCAATGCTTTACTATAGAAGCATTTATTATTTAGCAACTTACTGGTTTTCTCCACTCAGGATGAAGAATGAACATAACAAAATGCCAGCACCACAAAAGTCTTCCAAACTCATGTCCGCACCTCACGTTTCCAACCGGGATATCGAAAACCAGGATCCAGGAAACTCAGAGATGGGCAGGAAGGCACCTGTGCGACCAGGTGGAAGTAGGCTTCCGGTGCTTGCAAAGTCCCTTCATCTTCAGGCTCCCTCTGACTTCAGCCAATCTCACTGCAGATGGGAGGAGAAACCTCTGGCTGTAAGTGCCGTCTTCCCTTCCTGTAAATGTAAATATGTTTTTATTTATATATCAGATGATTCTTATGTTCTTAAAACTTTTATAATTTTCCTCCAGGGGAAAGCTAAGAAGAAAAAGCCATGCACCAGGCCCATACCTTTCAACCTATCTCAACCTAAGAGTTCAAGAACGGCCACTGAAAATCAACAGCCTGTAACTGTCTCACAGTTAAGGAGTGGCACTCGTGCTATCAGACCTGACAACACTATGTGCAATTCTCGCCTAATAACCCAAAACATAATTGGAAAACCTCTTAAAAATCCAGCTTTGTTAAACAGCAAGGCGGACTCTACCACAGGTACAGGGAAGTCCAATGGAAAGGCTACACAAAATACATCCGAGCTCTCAGGAGAGTCTGGTCCTTCCCAGACATTTAAGACTTCAGCCACTTTTTCCAACCATCTTTCATCCTTTCCTAATAATGCAATGCATCCAAACAGAGCTACTTCTTCTGCACAGCATGCTCTTAGTGCAGAGGCCTGTTTGGATAACATGAACCTGCTTAGTCTCAAAGATCCAACCAAGACGTCCCAAAACATGCAGCTGACCAGGCAGGGCAATTTTTCCACAAGCTCAACCGGTAAGTTAAGCGTGTTGTTGCCTTGTCATTGCATTTGTATATGGACTCAGATGGCAGTTTATTAGGTACACCCAGCTGAAACTTATGCAGTCTAATGCCCAATGCAGTAAAGTCTACCTTCAGGAAGGTTAATAATGTTCATTTTTGTTAAAACTGTTTTAGAGAGCTGTTGATTTAACTGTATGGTCATTTTGAAAGATGTCGTTTGTGTTGCTGTTGAATTCTACTGCGTCTACGGCCGGTGCTTCTGTGCAATTCATATCAATGAGGGAAGGCTAAAAACCAGAAACATCTCTCTGTAAAATGCAATATAATTCAACAGCACCTCAAAATACAGTTTCCGTCATACAGTTGAATCAACACCTGTCAAACAGTTTCAACAAAAACGAATTAACCTTAATTACATGGGATTTATTACATGGCTGCTTTTGGTTGTGTCTTTGTCCATTTTTAATACTGCTGTAACAACTTTCTCCATGGAGATGAATGTATCTCACCTGTACAACAATAACACACAATTATAGTTTATTATTAATTAGATTAATTAGAATCAATAGGGATTTTGATGATTGCTTGCTCTCTTTTTTTAGTTGTTAACTACATCTCAGTTATTTCAGCAGTCATAAGTACAGTACTTATCTTGTATTTCAGACAAGGGAGAGAATTTCCAGCATGACCATGCAGCTTTGCTCGGTATCCTCCGGAATGAGGGGATCAGTGCCTCAGGTCTGGGATCTGCAACTCCACAGTTTAACTATCTGGTGGGTTGGTTGGTTGTTATTGAGGTGTGTTAAACCATTTTAATGTTGTAGATATTTAATAACCATCTGTGTATTTGCTGGTGATTCTGTTGTTTGCAGCCCCAGCGAGTGTCTGTCATGAAGAGTCGACAAAAAGCTGGACCCACTACAGGTGATCACGAGTCGAAATATTTACTTGAATATACAGCATGTGATTGAAGGAAAAATAAATATACATGCATACATACATGTATGTTGTTGTTAGAGTGAGACACAACTGTGATGCAACATCTAGGTATATTTATGTATTTGTAATGTTGGCCTGCAAACTAATTGTTTGATTGAAGGGATAGTTGGACATTTTGGGAAATGGTTTTATTGACTTTATAGCACTGAATGAGATGCTAGCCTCGCCAAAAGTAACAAAAATTGTGAAAGTGTAAAAACAACACGTCGTATTTTTATTGGGGGTTAAGTAATGGACAGTGTCTTGGCCAGGTGCGTTATCTTACCATAACCTTACTTACAGTGATGACAAGATACGAAGAAGTTACTGCGCTCAGCCCATGGATTTACTAGCACTGGCTACCAGATGCAAAGATGGCGCCCAATCACTTGAATGGGAATTATTTGCCAAAAATGTTTTCCAGCTACCGGTTTGGTTTTGCATTGTGCGGCCCACTGCACATTTGCATTCATGTTTCTAACTATATAACCTCTATGGTTTTGAAAAATCTTAATACAAAGAATTCAAAGTGACCTGTCAACAGTATTACAGACATATCTTTTTATAATGGAGGTCAATTTGAAAATACTGTATTTTCGTTGCAGTGGCCACTAGGATATAGTGGTACAAGGCTGAGTGCTGGCGTCCTTTGCAGCTCTCTTAACACATCCATGGCCCAGCCAAGAAATCGTCCAGCACATAACACTGCGTAACACTGCAAAGATTATATAACTCTTTCCACAAACAAGATATAACATATTAATTAGTGAGCTTTAGAGGAGCTAGTAGGCAGGTTTTGTTACCTTTGGACGGAGCCAGGCTAGTTGTTTCACCGTTTCTGGTTTTTAATCTAAGCTAAGCTACCTGGCAGCTAAAACATGAGAATGATATCTACATTATCATCTATCTCTCAGCAAGAAAACAAATAAATATATTTCTTAAATTGCTTAACTATTGCTTTAAGTGAGTTATTTCTGTTACACTATCAACAACTGAATACAGATGCAAGTCAAATATGATGTCTTGTGACAACAAGAAATTAAGAGAAGCAAGCTAACTTTATACACAACCTTGTTGTGTATAAAGTTAAATTACAAACATATTAATTTGTCTTTGCATGTTGTTGAGTCTATGCTCCATTCTTATAGGATTAATGAAGTCGGTGCAGTTCTCCCCAGACCAAGCTGCGCTGCAAAGTATCTTGCAGAACGAGGGAGTGAAGTGTGGGGGGCCTGTGGGTGCCACACCCCGAAACGCTGTCTGTCCATCAGGCAGAGAGACTTCCATCTACAAAGTATGTGTACATTAAACATGTTTTCCCTTCAGCTCTCCTACGTTTTTGTACCTAATGTAGCTTATTACATTGCTTTTAAAACAGTTACATTCACTGTGTTTCCATTTTCAGGCTCAGAGAGTGCCTGTTAGAAAGAATCGTGCAGAGGCGACAGGAGGATCAGCAGGTAGGATGCAGAATCGTTGTTCTCATCTTATAAAAACCTAATTCATCCTTATCTGTCCTTTTACCCTGATGTAACGCGGCTGTTTTATCCTTAGCAGTAGCACTCAAAGAGACTCCGCAGAAGAAATGGACTCCACAGAGAGTCCCTAACACCAGGCATAAGCCCATGTCTGCTATGGTCAGTATGCATGTATTGTATGTTCACACTCTGTCTCTTTGGTACATAGTGTTTCTCACAGTCACTCCCTCATCTCATGATGCTGCTGTTTTTCAGAAATGGCATCTGCAGACACAACAGTCACCGTACAGCAGCAGTCCTGGGCTGCAGAGCTGCAAAACCAGCCTTCAGCCGCGCCAGGAGGTAAGAGCATGTCTAGAGAGCTATTACACAAATCTGTTCTGGAAAGTGCTTTACAACCACATGATCTGTATGTATAGATTCAATTTCAGGCATAGTCAAAGTAGCCGGGGTGTAAAAAGTACTTGAAGGGTCTTTAATAAATTCAAGGTATCTATAACAAAGGCTTGATCATTTTTATATTTTCAGTCTAGCGATACTAAATGGATGCAATGTTTCAGAAACATACATAAGTAATGGTCCTCCCTGTAGAATCTGTTGGTGGGAGAGAGAACTGTTTAAACATCTACAACAGTATTGGCTAATAGCTTTTGTCAAAATAGCATTTCACTCTTAAAACAACCCCACCAAGGTTTTGATTGCTAAAGGTGTTAATTTCGTATCAGTCAGCATTTGAAGAGAAGATTGCAAATTTTAAAGGTTGGTGATGATGCTGCACCACAGTCGCATTAAAAGATGCATTTTAATATAAAATAACTAAAATACCCCCCAGACGAAAAGTATGTATAACATGATAGTTTTGATCCCAAGCAGTTTATTACTACCGTCGCAGCGTATATTGTTAACTGGAAATAGACGTACTCTGCTCTGTATCATAATTTATGTGACTTTCTTGTTTGTTAGCAGGAGGTTGTCCAGAGATTATTTGATGATCAAGAAGACGAGCAGAGAACCAATGTCAAAGATCCAGAGACACAAGCAGAGCTGCTCCCAGTTCAAGGCACAACTGTAAGGACTGAACTGAAGTTCAAACCTTACATACAGAGGTCCATGTTGAATTAAGCTGTTGTTATTTATTTATTATAAAATCACTGCATGCTGTTTGGTGTCCTCCCTCACTCCTCTAGTGTGAAACCAACAGTGAAGAAAAGGAAGAGACGAGCAAAGCCGACAGCGATGAGGAGAAGGAGCAGGGGGCTGTGGGAGGACAGCCATTCTTCCAGGCACTGCAAAGAGAGTCTGTAATTTTTTTCTCAACTGGCAAAAAGCTGTTCAGAGCCCCACGTTTTGAGAAACCGGAGAGCTCCGCCCATCACGAGCATCATGGCCCCGTAGATGAAGAGACATCATCCGTGTCAGAACCAACCTGTCGGATCAAACCTTCTGTTCAAAGTCTGCACAGAGGTATTACTGATTATTAGTGTTGCACGTATGAACAATTGTGAAGTGTGACTTTTTCTATTACAGACCTCATTGTTCACAAGACTTGTGCTCTGAATCCTGCAGTGGCGATGCTGCGTAAGCACCTTTCTTCTCTGGAGGAGCTACGTATGGACGAGGAGGTGGCCACCTACACCTCAGTGTCTGCCCTGGCTGCTCCCAGGTTTCTCCCCCTTCTGCCCCGCTGTGGAAACCCCCTGGCCTCCATTCTGCACATGGAAGAGTCCTGTGTGAGTACACCACACCACAGACAGTGTACATGTACAGAAAAGCAGTATTAATGGTGCTCTGTGTATGTTAAATAACTGCCAGAATATTTTTTTAAAGTCAATAAAGTATATGAAAGGATGGAGTGTGGTTAACGCTTGGTTGAGCGCTCGCCCCTGTACAAGGCTGAGTCCTTACTAAAGCGGGCCGAGTTTGAGTCCAGCCTGCGACTTTTCGCTGTGTGACGCCCCTATCTCTGGACAACAGTAGGAAACAGGGAGCTGTTTCCTACTGTTCTCCACTGTCCTGTCTCTTTTAAAATAAAGGCAAAAATGCCCCAAAAATATATTTTTAAAGAAAAAGAAAAAAGTATACGAAAGGACACATGACCAGCATAAGTTAAATTTTCTGACCAACTGACAAAATAATACATGTCAATGCGATATAACAATGTTATTAAACAGCATATATGTTATAAAAAACAATACCAAACGAAATACAAAACAATGAACAAAACTACGATTCTACAGCCATGATGTAGGCTATGTATAAATAAAACTGACTTGACAATGTAACGTAGGACTTGGGCACATGCTGCAGCATTTGAACTAAATGCTAACATCAGCATGCTCACAGTGACAATGCTAACATGCTGATGTTTATCAGATATAAAGTTTACCATGTTCCCTATCCCAGTTAAGCATGTTAGCATGCTAACATTTTGTAATTGGCACTAAACACAAAGCACAGCGGAGGCTGATGGGAAGTATTGGAGAAATTTTGACCTGATGTCAAATTCCAAACTACCTTACTATCTTAGTTATACTGAATCAGCAGGGTCTCTCCCAGGCAGAAAATTCAAGACAGACAGGTTTCCAGATGTGCTGTCCAAGCTGTTTTGAAGAAGTACAAAGAATGGGCAACGTGAGGACCATAGAGGTGTCACAGTGGTCGGCCAAGGAAACTTACTGAAGCAGATGAAAGACGCATCATGCTTACTTCCCTTTGCGATTGGGAGACGTTCAGCAGTGCCATCAGCTCCGAGCTGCTGTAAATGGTTAGAACCTGGTATACCTATCTACTGTCCAGAAAAGTCCAGTCAGAAGTGGTCTTCTTGCGGCCAAAAAGCAAAACCTCCGACATGGAAACGAGGGAAAGCAACTCTACGCATGAAAACACAGGACCTGCGGAGCAGAAAAATGGTAGCAGGTGCTCAGGACTGATAACTCAAAAATTTTAATATTTGGCTGCAGCAGAAGGCAGTTTGTTCGTTGAAGGGCTGGAGAGCAGTACAAGAATGAGTGTCTGCAGGCAACAGTGAAGCATGGTGGAGGTTCCTTGCAAGCTTGGGGCTGCTCTTCTACAAACGGAGTTGGGGATTTGGTTAGAATTAATTGTCTCTTCAATGCTGAGAAGTACAGGCAGACACTTATTCATCATGCAATACCATCAGGGAGGCATCTGATAGTGTCGCTAGAAGAATTGATGGTTTTGTTTTTTTTTTAAGGCAAAGGGTGGTCACACCAAATTTGATTTAGATTTTTCTTCTGTTCACTCACTTTGCATTTGAATTAATTAATTAAATATTAACATGTCTATTTTTGAAATCATTCTTACGTTACAGCATTGTTCTTTAATAAATCAGTCATGGTACTTGGATGGTAGTTGTTGAGATAACTTGCTCCTAAAATGTTGAATGGACAGACTTTCTGACTGGCATTGCCATTCCTTCAACTACCGAAGGAACGAACAAACAAACAGATGTGGTGGTGATGAATAACGGCCTGCATTATCACAGCACTGCAGGTGTTGAACAAAAATCATGATAAATTGTTTAAAGGAATACTTTTTTTGGTAATGCACATATTCTCAACTACTAATTGTTTTTACACTTCTTTAGTACAGATTAGTGAGTTTTAGTGTTTCTTTTGTTTTTACTTTGGCTTCTGGACCAATCTACATATTTACTGTAGAGACAAGTGAATGGTATCAATCTCCTAATCTAACTCCCAGCAAGAAAGCAAATAAGCTTATTCCTTTATAAAATGAACCAGTCTTTTCATTCACAACACAGGTTACTATATTTAGTTATTACATTTAGTTTGACAGTGACGTCCAACACCGCACATAGCGCTTTAAAACTGAAAAATCATGGAATATTTTCTGTCACACATATGAAAGCTAATATAAATATTTATCTTTTTTTTTGTTTTTCCAGAGATTTGTTCCAATTGGCTGCGAGCTCTCATCTGGCCACAGCTCTCCACTGCAGGAGAGATAACCTGCACTACAAGTACAGTATTTGTTTTCCTGTGGATAAGCTTGCTCTGGTGTACTGATGAGACTTTTTGTAATGGAACTGATGTTTGTCCCACTGTTGTTGCTGACCTTACAAGTCCAAAGAATGCTGCTAGTATAGTTTCTTTTAGAAACCCATCAATCCCCATGGTCTCATTATTTATGACTACTGTCTGTAGATGCTTTCTAAAGAAAATGGAGGTTATTTGAGTTAAGTAATGCATCTTTTACACTGCACACACTCATGTTTGTGGTTTGTCGTCAATGTAGATGTACGCCTATTAGAAACAATGTTTATGACGAGAATAAAAAGCTAAATGTTGGAAAAATAAATGTTTTATAAAGTCAATGCAGACTCTGGCTGTGATCAGTGTTATAGCTATAGTATACTTATAGATTAGGGCGGCTCGAAGCAATGTTATTTTCATTTTATTTTTAACACATCAGATTCTTCCTGTGTAGATTGATTAATGTTGTTGATGTACAGTGTTTATAATAAATTTATATATGTTACTGTCATACTTTCTGTCAGCTCTTGAAATTATTTAACAGGCATCCCACTGGATTAACACATGCAGTAATGAGGAGCACTAATCACCCTGTGAAAACGGTTTTATAACGTCTTTCAAAAGTCTGAGGAAAGTCTATGAGCTTCACCCATACTAATGACCAACAGTCAGGTTGAAAGAATTCATCAGTTAGTCGATGGACTTAAACATCAGGATTTGCTGCTCTTCTCTTTTATATTATAGTAAATTTATTTTTTTTCACTTTATTTTAGTCTTATGCAATGTTGTCGACACTCACACAAACTCCTCAGCATTAAGATGTGGAAATGATCATCTTTATTGCGTGAAACAAGAAATGCCGTATTGTCTTGCATTCCCTAGATTGCCTCTGGGCCAGATGTAGAGTTCTAGCCTTTTTCTGGAAGGATGCACATGTCAGTCTCATGTTAACTCGTGCAACACAGTGTCCCGTTTTAGAGAGGACAGTATTGGTACTACATACAGCACAGAACGTGTGAAATACACCCTGTTGCTGAATTAGCTCGACTCTGAAAAATTCAAATTTAATTAAGTTTAAGATTTTTATTAATTGACAAACTGAGTTCAGGAGTCTTCATTCTTTTGTTCAGGAAGTGACAAGATTTAACAAAGTGACAATTTTCATTATTTTGTTGCTTTGTATGTATTCATTGGAAATAACTCATATGATATGCGTTCAAACTGTCACATGAGTGTTATGTGCATTGTTTCCCGTGTGTGAATGTCCCCTGCAGGTGGCTGCTGGGCCTGGTGTATATTTAGTGGAGTTGTGTGAGTGAGTGATGGGTGTCAGTGGGAGGGGGCTTGGGCAGGATTACAAACAGTAGCCTATAAAGCCTGTGGCCTTTACTTGTGCCTCCCATTAATTGCAGAGAGTGAAGGAAGAGCAGCTGCGCTCTGTTCTTTCTCCTTTTCTTTTCCCTTCGTCGTGCCCACCAGTTCCTCTAGAAACATGTCCAAGGATCTCCAACCGACCACTGACCCCACAAAGATGGGGCTTGGACGCTCCATTGCCGTGCTGACGTCCGGAGGGGACGCCCAAGGTAAGCAGAGGATGAGGCTCTGCTATTTTATCACGACTTTATTTTGAACTGTTGCGACACAAAGTGAGTCACTACAGAGAGGGTAAAAGCTGTTGGACAGCATCTTCCCTGCTGATGTTTCTGAGCGCTGAATCCCAACCAGCTGTAGAAGTCCTGGCTCCTTGTTACAGAGGCCAATAAAGTATCATGTTAATGCTCTGACTGCATGACACCCTAAGTATGTTCAGGAGCCAAAGACAGAAAGGACAAGCAGCATTTTTTCCAAGATTTCAGAGTGGCACAGTTGAAGGCCAGCTGTCAGAGGCTGATGGCTGTTTGGCTGCATGATAAGAAGAGTACGTCTTGGATTCACAACACCACCAGTGTTTGATGTATGTCCAGCAAGGCTTCAGATGTCCTTACAAATAACAGAAAAATCTCAAACTCTCACAGTTGGTCAAAATAGTGTAGCAGATTAAGATGATAAACTTTACAAATCATTCCGAGAGTTGGTTAAGATGTCATCCTTTGTTAAACCTACAAATTGGCATTAAGCTCCTGTACACAACTTCTCCATCAACTGTATTTGAAGTCCAGCTGGATGATGTCTCATATTCATCTCATATTCCTATGTGATCCTGCTCTCCAAACCTGACTCTAACCCTTTGTGTAGAGGCTTTATCCGCCCAAGTGGCATCTTATTTTGCTTCTTTGGGGCTAATTTTAGTGGCGCTGACCTTTTTCTGGTATGGAGGAGAGAAATGTCCCCCCTCCACAGCTGCTGTCTGGTGAAACAAGAGCTGCAACGTGCCAGTCTGCTACAACAGAAGCTCACACTGTGGCCTTTAGTGTACCGGACATCCAGGAACCAGTTTGTACAAGAAAGTTTTGTCCTTTCCCTGTCCTTTGGCTATTTTAGTCTCATCTGTTGCGAATGTACAGTGCAGGTCACATCACTTAAAGGTTAAGATGGGTCTAGATGTCTTAAGCAGGCAGTGATAAATAGAACCTGAGTATATTGGACCTAAAACAGGTGTCTGAAACTTGATGCCTATAGTGCATGAGGAGCATGGAAACGCCCACTGTATGTAGAAAATTACAGGAAAAAGATAACTCTCACTGGAAAATGGCGGCCTGTCTGATCAGGGCCTCAGTCATCACAAATCATGTCATTTGTGTGTCTCAGGTATGAACGCTGCTGTGAGAGCCACAGTCAGAGTCGGCCTCTACACCGGAGCCAAAGTCTTCTTTGTGCATGAGGTACCATAGAGGCTACAGTACATTGACAAGTAATAATTATTGAAATTAAATACATCACTGAGACTCCTAATCTTAGGAGAGACTTGTACATTATGACATATGAAAGACAGAAAATAGTATTTTGTCGCATTGCAGGGTTAAACCAGCACAATAGGCATATCTGTGTCTGACTGGGTCTTTACCATTACCACCATGTTAACGTGTGCTGCAGGGCTACCAGGGTCTCGTGGATGGAGGAGACCACATTCGCCCCGCCACATGGGAGAGCGTGTCCATGATGCTTCAGCTGGTGAGTGATTTGCAGCCGAGTAGACGCACACAGAAACACAGACTGAAACAATACAAACCACCCACAAGAGCCAAACACTGTTTTTGTAGTAGAAACTAAAATATGCATAAATGTTCAAGTGTGAAAGACTTGTGGTGTTTAATTATGTTACTAAGGGTTCAGTTTTATTGTTGTTTTTTAATTCACATACCTTTACTAGTTTGTAGCCCTGCAAATAGTTTTGGTATATTATTTTTTTGTTTATTTCTTCACTGAGGAATACAGGTTTAACAGACATCATTGAGATCCGACAACATTACCACATTCCTTGACATACTTTTACTGTAACTAAATGTACTAAAGTATTACAAAGGGAAATTCAGAAGCATAATTCCCACACTGCACGTAGGCTATTTTCACTCTCCCCAGTCCCTTCCCTCCACCCAAGTGGGTTTAAGTGAAAAAGTGAATAAAAGGTTGCCATTTAATTCCCAAAGAATTTCTCAGCCTGTCCTTTGTCCAGGTTTTGAGAGATCCACACCTTGAGATGTCTGCTTGTTTATAGTGCTCACAGCTCTAAATATACAGTTAAAAAGTTCAGTAGCAAAAATTTTTCTTTCAATAAAATGTATACTAATAAAAAAAAAACTGAACACACAACTAACAGGGACTGATACTGCTGACATTGACCCTGACAGACATTTGTCGGTCGCAATGCATTGGCCATTTTAAATACATATTGCCATGTAATGCACAAGCCCTACAGTGTCACTTGTACTGTTTTGAGACTTGCGTTTTACATTTTCGACTGAGACTATATTCTACCTTTTCACAAGACGGAAAAACAGTAACAGTGACATTTTGTAGTAGAAGTACAGACTCACAGAACACGTTGATATGGAAACACACACTGTTGTTTTCACACTTTTGAATTCTACTCCACTGTATCTGGGCAGCAGAAGCAGGTGGATATCTAAAAAATTAATAAATTAATTTTGTTGTTATTTTGGGTGAACTGGTCCTTTAACCTTTAACACACCTACTTGACTTGGAGTCAAGAACTTTCTCCGGCGTCTCACAAGCTCTGAGCTCATGAGAAACTGATTTCTGAGTGACTATGTTAAATGGCTACCTCGGTCCTGTGACTGAAGATGCAATAATACTGCCACGCTCGTAATTCACATTTATTTCTGTCACCTCTGTTGTCTAAATAAAGAGGCCTAGCAGTGGGGAAGGAATCACATGCTAAGATTCATGAAGTGTGTGAAATTGAGCACTGGAGTGGGAACGGGCCATGGCAAATTTCTAGGGTATCACTTCTAAAGTGCTGACCGCATTTACTGAAAGCACGATGCACTTTCACTTGATGTGACTTCAAGGCATCTAAATGAGTCTAATACCACAGTGTCATAAAGCTGCCCTGATCCACATCCCTCTAGATTAATATTTAAGGGCTAATATTATATAACTGTTGTGGAAAACATTGCAGAGTTAAATGTCAGTAATCACTGCATTATTACATATTACAAAAACAGCTTCTCCTCTTTACCTGTTAGGGAGGTACGGTCATAGGCAGTGCCCGCTGCAAGGACTTCCGCAGCAGAGAGGGTCGTATGATGGCAGCTCGCAACCTAGTGAAGCTGGGCATCACCAACCTGTGTGTGATCGGAGGCGATGGCAGTCTGACTGGAGCCAACCAGTTCAGGACTGAGTGGAGCGGACTGCTGGTTGACCTTGTCCGAGCTGGTAAACGAGACAAACGTAGTGGCTGTGAGATACAGTAAATAATGAAGCCTGAGTGCAATCTGTCAAATCCTTCAGCCTTATCCCCTCAGCTGTGGAGTCTCAGTCTGTACTACCTCTTCAGAGCTTCTGTCCGAATCCATCACTAAAAGATGGGATGGAAGATATCACATGTCTAAACGGCTGGCAACAAGTGAGTACACCCCTAAGTGAAAATGTCCAAATTGGCCCTGCCAGCATTGCTGCAGAGGTTGAAGGGGTGGGGGGTCAGCCGGTCAGTGTCAGACCAAACGCCGCATGCTGCATCAAACTGGTCTACATGGCTGTTGTCCCAGAAGGAAGCCTCCTCTAAAGATGATGCACAAGAAAGCCCGCAACCAGTTTGCTGAAGACAAGCAGACTAAGGACATGGATTACTGGAACCATGTCCTGTGGTCTGATGACACCAAGATAAACTTATTTGGTTCAGATGGTGTCAAGTGCGTGTGGCAACCAGGTGAGGAGTACAAAGACAAGTGTGTCTTGCCTACAGTCTAGCATGGTGGTGGGAGTGTCATGGTCTGGGGCTGCATGAGTGCTGGTGGGGCTGGGGAGCTATATTTCATTGAGGGAACCATGAATGCCAATATGTACTGTGACATATTGATGCAGAACATGATCCCCTCACTTCGGAGACTGGGCCTCAGGGCAGTATTCTAACATGATAACGAACACAGCTCCAAGACGACCACTGCCTTGCTAAAGAAGCTGAGGGTAAAGGTGATGGACTGGCCAAGTGTGTCTCCAGACCTAAAGCCTAGTGAGCATCTGTAGGGCATCCTCAGACGGAAGGTGGAGGAGCGCAAGGTCTCTAGAAAGAAGAAAAGAAGAATATTGCATTCATATAGTGCTTTATCATGGAAACTCAAAGCGCTTCACAGTAAAGTGGGAGGGACTCACCTCAACCACCACCAATGTGTAGCACCCACCTGGGAGATGCACGGCAGCCATTTTGCGCCAGAACGCTCACCACAAATGGTGAAAGCCAGGTTGAGAATTTTGCCAGGACACCGGGGAACCCACTACTCTTTGCAACAAGTGCCATGGGATCTTTAATGACCCCAATGAGTCAGGTCCTCGGTTTAACGTCTCATCGGAAGGACGGCATCTCCTACAGTACAGTGTCCCCATCACTGCACTGGGGCATTGGGATCTTATTATTAGGACCAGAGGGAAGACTGCTTAGCTTCAATCATTCAGCAGTAGCAGGGTTTATATTGGTATGGATGCTGGCGCTAACATCCACCAGCTCCGTGATGTTGTCATGGAGGAGTGGAAGAGGACTCCAGTGGCAACCAGTGAAGCTCTGGTGAACGCCATGCCCAGGAGGGTTAAGGCAGTGCGGGAAAATGCTGGTAGCCACACAAAATATTGACACTTTGGGCCCAATTTGGACATTTTCACTTAGGGGTGTACTCACTTGTTGCCAGCTGTTTAGACATTAATGGCTGTGTGATGTGTTATTTTGAGGGGACAGCAAATTTACACAGTTATACAAGCTGCACACTCGCTACTTTACTTTGTAGCAAAGTGTCATTTCTTCAGTGTTGTCACATGAAAAGATATAATCAAATATTTACAAGTGTACTCACTTTTGTGAGATACTGTATCTTGAAAACTATTTGAGGGATTTCCATGAAATGTGTACACATTATGATCCCCTGATTTTTCATGTAGCGCCATCATCAAGTAATAGTTTTATTTGGCCACTATGGGTTTATAACAAAATACCTGCAAAACTACTGACAATCCCATCAAGCTGTAATTTCTGTTTGGTGCTATTGGCAAATGTTCAATGTAAAAATTTTGTAAATTTTGACCAATTGTTTTGGAATGGATTTAAATAAATCATGTGCACATAGAATTAATTATTTTCCTAATAAGTCAAAGTTAGGTATTTCTTCTATCAAATACAGGTAAATAAAACACACTTCAATACTAACATCAACTTGTCCAAAAAAACTGAAATATTACCTGTAAAGTAAAGGAAGGAAAATAAAAAAATATTTGATTTCTAAATATGTTTTCACAAGTGTTATATGTTCCATCTCATTCAGCATTACTATCTCTGACTTTGCAGGTAAGATTACAGAAGAAGAAGCCAAGAAATCTTCCCACCTGAACATCGTAGGTATGGTGGGCTCCATCGACAATGACTTCTGTGGCACCGACATGACCATTGGCACTGACTCCGCCCTGCACCGCATCATCGAGGTGGTGGATGCCATTACTACAACTGCACAGAGGTCCGACATTGCTGTGACCTCTCCCTCCGTGCACACAGTGATGGATAAGATCCACTTTAATATTTAACAAGGATGAAATTAGATCATGGCATCAGTAAAGAGGAGTAGACGCAAGTGAATGTGTATTGTCTGACTGGTACTTTTAAATCTCATAAAAAATGCTCTCTGTTCATCCACAGCCACCAGAGGACGTTTATCCTGGAAGTAATGGGCAGACACTGTGGGTCAGTACCTGTGTGCTTGGTCCATTTGTGTGCGTGTCATCCATTGACGGGGAAATGTCTGTGTGTAGACATACAACACCACTGGTCTAATATATTTCCATCTATTCGAATATATTTCTCATCTAATAATGATTATTAGTCACACTAAACACATTTTATATTTTTCACTTTGTTTGTGGTTATATTTATACTGTTTCACAATGAATGCCAAAAGATTACATTCATTCATATTCACATTAATTATAACGCTATAACAGTGCGTCTTTAGTGCTTATTTCAACATGTATCAAAATAACTAATGGTTGTTTTGTGTGTAGTGGAAGAAACAATTCCACACAGTAAAACCATCAGATATTTTAACAGTTGCTCCTTCAAGGCATCCTGGTGACCAAGCGGTTTAAGATGCTGACATTGTACTTGCAATGTCTTCGGTTCAGTCTGGTTGAGGATCTTTGTTGCATGTTGTCCCTCAAATTAAAGGCAAACAAAGATAATGCCTCCATTCGATTCTGCTTTTTCAGACCCCAACAAGCTGTTTCAATGAGATATAAAGTACATCAACTTAAGGCTGCAAGAAGCTCTCAAAATGCGGTTTAATTGGGACTTAATAATAATGCATGAGCCCTGTGTTTGCACGGATGGTTTCAAATTTACCTGTTCACAGACTGCCTGAATTATGTACAGATATTGCTGGTACACGGGTTTCCCTTGTGTGTTGTGTGTGTCCTACTGCAGGTACCTCGCCCTGGTGACCGCTCTGTCCTGTGGTGCAGACTGGGTGTTCATTCCAGAGATGCCACCAGATGAAGGCTGGGAGAACCACTTGTGCAGGAGGCTGACAGACGTATGCATGTCTTAATTTGCAGATGGAGATGCCTGCCAGCCTGCTCTGAGAGCTGCAAGATATGTCATTAAGAATGCACAATATATCTTTATTTCCTGGTGGTTGTTGGGGTTTTTTTTAGCAAAGGGCCAGAGGTTCTCGTCTGAATGTGATCATTGTGGCTGAGGGTGCAATCGGCAGGGATGGCAAACCCATTACATCTGACCAGATCAAAAAGGCAAGCCGTTCTTTATAATGTCAGTGTGGTAAAGTGTTATTCCAAGTTGTGCAGACAATTTGCCATGCTAATAGAATGATTTATGTGTCTCTAGCTGGTGACTGACAGGCTCGGCTTTGATACTCGCACCACTATTCTTGGACACGTACAGAGAGGAGGAACACCCTCCGCCTTCGACAGAATCCTGGTAAATCCTGTCTCAATAAAACACCAACTATAAAGGACAGTGTACAGCTCTACCACTCTGTGTGTGTGTGTGTGTGTGTGTGTGTGTGTGTGTGTGTGTGTGTGTGTGATCCAGGGCAGCAGGATGGGTGTGGAGGCGGTGATGGCACTGCTGGAGGCCACTCCAGACACCCCTGCCTGTGTGGTGAGCCTTTCCGGGAACCAGGCAGTTAGGCTACCACTCATGGAGTGTGTGCAAGTGGTACGTCAAAATATTTTCACACCCAGCAAGAATCCACCAGGTTTAGCCTACTGTTTTCTCCTGGGGTGTTCATCTACTTGTTTTATAAAAGATAGAGGATATTATGCACTGATATTACAATAAGGGATTTCTTCATCTTTCTCTTTCTTTCACTCGCTCTTTTTGGCTACAGACCAAAGATGTGACTGCCGCCATGGCTGAGGGCAGATTTGAGGATGCCCTCAAGCTCAGAGGAAAGTAAGTATTTCCCTATTAAATGTAGACAAGTGTAATTGCAGTGAACATCACTGTGTAGCATTATGAAGCCTGGAGTGTATGATAATAGATTTTTACAATGTTTAATCATAATATATTAATCAATGAATTGCTGTGAGCCACAGGAAATGCAACCTACAGAGCAGTAGCAATGATTTGCCAGAATGCTGCTCTATGGGTTGGACCTCAGTTTTTAGGTGCCACACTGCCTAAACATCTTTCAATTTACCAGAGCTGTTTTTGAATGAAAGCACTCACAAAATAGAAACTGTAAATGTTAAATCAGCATGCGGATTAGTTGTTAGATGGAATATGAAGACGAAAATAAGCAAACATGTTATTGCACTGCTAGTGACTCAAGTATCACACATGTAAGTTGTAGTACATGGAATAACACACAGCTACATTTAAAAGCCCTTTTTAAAATACATTTTGCAACCCTGACCATTTTAAAATTTTATAATTATTAAGAATATGAAGTCGGAAAATGGACATTTTGGGGTTATAATGCATCATTTAACTTTCATTTATTAATTGATTAATAGCTTTTCAAAACTGGTCAATTTATTAATTGATTAGGATCAAATACTACAAAAGTCTATAATTTTGGTGGCACTTTCCAGGGTCCATATTAGCACAGTCTGACAAAGAAAATATACAGGATAAAGTAAAAACATAGAACAAAGTACATAACAACAAAGCAAAAAATGTAATAATAAATTAAAGCTGCAAGCAGCGGTGGGCAGGCCCTCGCATGTGTAGCATGTTGGGATGTGAGGCGGCCCGCGTTGCAGATTCTGGAGCATTGCCGGTGTGGCTGTGAATTTGCCACGCGCAGCGGACGCTGCATAAAGGTGTTAAGCGTCACTTCCTGTGTCCCATTTGTGCATGGAACTTCGCTGCCACGCCACGGATACGCCGTTGAAGGAAAACTCGGACACTTTACAACATGACATCATCAATGTGTTAAGGGTTTTCTGAAATAGTTTTGAAGTAGATTTAGCCAACCTGCAAGAAGTGCTTCATCACAGCATAGAAGTAGTCACTTCCTGTTGCCAGTAGCTGGCGCTATCACTATGAGTGAGTACTGGCTTGTAGACGTGTTCAGGGTGGGACTCTTATCAACCATGTAAAGTTTGGTGCACATGTCTTAAGCTACAACAACTTCCTGTTTCATGGCGAATCATCGATTTTGGACGCCACACCACGGGCATGCCCTTCCATTAAAACTCATCTGTGTACAACTTTTAATAGTCAATGGGTTTAGACTGCACAGCTAAAATCTGAAGTCGGTCAGACTAAATCCCTAGGAGGAGTTTGTTAAAGTAGGAAGTGTGTAAATCATCTAAAGATTACCATATTCAAATATTCATTCAAAATGGCCAACTTCCTGTTGTGTTTAGGGCATCGCTCCAAGAGGCTTTTTGGTATGCCTGGACATGATACATGTGCCACAGAAATTTCATACATGTTGGTGAAACGTGCCACGGGGGGTGCTTCGGTAAAGGTCACTTCCTGTTGCCAGCAGGTAGCGTTATGACTAAGGGTGAATGTTGGCATTTATGTGTTCATGTGTTCAGGGCGGGACTCTTATTAAATGTGTAAAATTTCATAGAGATCTGAGCTTGTACAGTCAAGTTACAACAATTTTCTGTGTCAAGGCGAAGCGTGGAAGTTTGACGCCACACCATGCCGTTAACCAAAAACTCACAAGTTTTAAATCACGACATCGTCAGTGTGTTAAGGGTTTTCTGGGACAGATTTGAAGTTAATATGGCCAACCTGCTAGAAGTAGTCCATTGTAGCGTAAAACTTGACAATTCCTGTTACCTGCAGGTGGCGCTATGACTTTGAGTGAATGATGGCATATGGATGTGTTCAGGGCGGTACACTTATTATACATATCAAATTTAGTGCAGATGTGAACATATATTGAAGTTATAACAACTTCCTGTTTGTTGGCGAATCGTCGATTTTCGAGACCACACCACGGGCACGCTCATGGATGAAAAATCTCCATTTGTTCAACTTTTAATCGGCAATGGGTTTAGACTACACAGTGAAAATTTGAAGTCGATTGGATTAATTAACTAGGAGGAGTCTGTTAAAGTATAAAGTGTGTAAATTGCCAAAAATGACCATTAAATCCAAAATGGCCAACTTCCTGTTGGATGTGAAGCACTGCAGAAATTTTGTACACTAAGGTGAAACTTCAGCCGGGGGCTGCTCTGTAGGGGACGCTACCAAGCCATTTTGCCATGCCCATAAAATTTTTTCGCCTCGCCTGAATTATGTGCAAAGTTTGATGAGTTTTGAAGCATGTTTAGGCCCCCAAAAATGAGATTACTTTGCAGGAAAAAAGATCCTTCAGTTTCAATAGGGTCCTCGCATTTTTCATGCTCGGGCCCTAAAAATATCAATGTTAACACTGATGATTAATTCCCCATTAAAATATTTAAAAATAAAAGTTTAATTTTTAATTTTGACTGATAATATAGCTCCGAACTACCAACACTCTTATTTATGATGTACAGGAGTTTTGAGAACAACTGGAACACATACAAGCTGCTGGCTCACATCAACCCCCCTGATACTAAGGTTACAAAGATTATTCTTTATGAAAAATAAAATTCATGATTTAAATATAACAAATTTTTCTACAATAACTAACCCTTTACTGTCTTGCTCGTACTGACTAGAGCAACATCAATGTGGCAATCGTGAACGTCGGTGCTCCCTGCGCTGGTATGAACGCTGCCGTCCGTGCGGCAGTCAGGATGGGCATCATCCAGGGTCACTCCATGTTGGCTGTCCATGACGGCTTTTATGGTCTGGCCGAAGGACAGGTAAGTGTACATTTCCCTCTTTGCTCCAGACCTCCTTTTGTTACGAGTTTGTGAAAATACTGTTGCAAACACAAATTTGGAAAGGGGGGGGCACATTATTACTGTAATGTTATTATTAAAAGTAGTTGTAGCGGGCGTAATATAATTAGTATTACAAGTGAATGAATAACCCACAGGGAAAAACAAATTAAGCATAAAACATTTTTTTCTCGCTGCAGATTGAGCCTATCACCTGGAATTCAGTAAGTGGCTGGACAGGAAAAGGAGGCTCAATGTTGGGCACCAAGAGGTAAAACAGTCATAGTTATTGTTTCTTTCAGAGGTGCAGCTTTTGTCATAACACTGTAAAACGTTTCACTTTGTGTCTCATAGAACTCTGCCAGGAAAAATACTGGAGGAGATCAGCCTGAACATTGCCAAGTTCAACATTCACGCTTTGGTGATCATTGGTGGATTTGAGGTAAGACGTGACAGCCAATCTTCTCCTTTAAAACCAGAAGTCGTGTCAATATTTGCTGATCTTTCCCTCACCAAAAAACAGCACTGTAACAAATGATTCTCCACTCCTTCTTCCCCCTCGGCAGGCCTACGTGGGAGGCCTGGAGCTGGTCCAGGCCAGAGAGAAGTACGAGGAGATGTGCATTCCCATGGTGGTAATCCCTGCCACCGTCTCCAACAACGTCCCCGGCTCTGACTTCAGCATCGGCGCTGACACTGCCCTCAACACCATCACCTCTGTCAGTACCCCAACAGCACATATACGCTCATGTATACAAAAAAACAGCTAGAAACGTTCCGCCTATGTTTTTCTGCAGACCTGTGACAGAATCAAGCAGTCTGCAGCAGGGACCAAGCGCCGCGTGTTCATCGTTGAGACTATGGGTGGATACTGCGGCTACTTGGCCACCATGGCCGGGCTGGCTGCTGGGGCTGACGCCGCCTACATCTTTGAGGAGAAATTCAACATTAAAGACCTGGGGGTGAGCTGATGACAGGACCTATTTATAAGAGTTTCTGCACCTTAAACGTGTTCTGATTCTGATCTTTTGGCCTGCAGATGAACGTGAGGCATCTCGTGGAGAAGATGAAGACCACGGTGAAGAGAGGTTTGATTCTCAGGTAGGTTTTGGTCAGGTGTGACCCAGAAGTGCAGCAGATAGGAACTGAGGTATGGTGTTAAAATACCAGTTGTCTGGGTGAATCCTTAACTTCTCAGTAAACGATATCTGCATTCAAAAAGTAGTGAACAGTTGTCTGCAGTGTTGGCTGCCATTGTTTTACCTCACTGTTATAATCTTTTTTTATAAAAGGCCTTTTTGGAACAGGTGTTGCAAATCTGCTATAAATACTATGATACTTGCATCAGATAGTTGTTTTCAGTTTGTCTGTGTATGCTGTATCTGTCCCTATCAAACAAACCATAAATTAATAATTAAATAAATAATTTTTAAAAATAACACACACACACCTTTACTGTTTTATTTTATATATTTGATGAACCATATGAATTGAATTCACAACACACACACTTACTGTTTTATTTCATCATTATTATTATTATTATTTATTAAATATTTTTATTTTTTTTTAATACAAACACACTTTTACTGTTTTATTTATTTTTACTTAATGAACTGTATGAAATGAATGGTTCTTTTTCATTATATTTTAAGCTTTGGCAATATTGTTGTTTGACATTCATGCCAATAAAGCTGAATTTAATTTAATTAAATAAACAGCCTATTACTCATACTCTGCAAGCAGATAAATCAGCTATAACCCCATATCCTTCAAGATATTAGTACAATAATCAGAATAATCTGTCATTATTCATTCTGCAATAGGAATGAGAACTGTAACGCCAACTACACCACTGATTTTGTCTTCAACCTGTACTCCGAGGAGGGCAAAGGCATCTTCGACTGCCGTAAGAATGTTCTGGGTCACATGCAGCAGGTCTGTTCATGTTCAAGTCTCCAGTCTACTCCGGGAAAAAAAAACTGGAACAGATTTTGTCCTAGTTTTTTCTTTCATATTACAGTGTAATCAATGACACCTGTCTGTTGGCTACAGGGAGGCACTCCAACACCCTTCGACAGAAACTTTGGCACAAAGATGGGTGCCAAGTCTGTTATGTGGCTGACTGAGAAACTCAAGGAGTGCTACAGGCATGGTACGCCTAACATCAAATGTTTCTGTTTCATTATATAATACCAACAGGCAGTGGTGAAATGTCACAGAGTACATTTACTGTAAATACAGTACCTAAGTATAATTTCGATGTACGTCTACCTGCTTGAGCTTTTACGTTTTTTATTGTTACTTCATATTTACACTCCACTACATTTCAGAGGAAAGTATCTCTCTTTTACATCTGACTGCTTTAGTTACTAGTTACTTGGCAGTACACAAAACACAATAACCTTATGAAAATGATGCATCATTGTATTAAACTAGCAAACATTATATGAAGTACTTAAAATGTGCACCACCTTTACAGCAGTAAATGCTACTTACACATTAATGCATCAGTATTATAATCCAATTATATAATATAATCATATAACACTCACAGGGGACATTTATCTGAATCAAGAGTACTCCTACTTTTATTACTAGCTTATATAGCCTTTGTTTAAACTGGTAAGTCCCGTTGACAATGGGATCTCATTTTAAATGGAGACCTGAGTACATATAAAAACACAACATGCTGAAGAACAATATTCATTAGAATATAAAAACATGATGCAAAACAGGAAAGTCTCTCTCTTTTACATCACATCCACAGTCATCTGACCACTTTAGTTACTAGTTACTTTGCAGTACACAAAACATGTTAATATTTTTGTGCTTCTGTATATTTTTGAGCAATAGGTTTTTTCTTGTGATGGAGTATTTTTACAATACTGCTTTTACTTACTTACTTCTTCCACCACTGCCAACAAAAATCAAAAACACTGGTTGATATTAATGAGCATTAAATGGCTTAAACTGTTTCATGTCCTGTCCCCTTTAGGTCGTATCTTCGCCAACACACCAGACTCTGCCTGTGTGCTGGGCATGAGGAAGCGGGCGCTCACCTTCCAGCCTCTTGCTGACCTGAAGGAAGACACAGACTTTGAGTAAGATGCATATTTTCCATATGACTTACTGTACAACAAGAAACATGTTTACCGGGTGAATATATGGGATGATGACTCCTCTTGTCTGCTTCAGGCACCGCATCCCTAAGACACAGTGGTGGCTGAAGATCAGGCCCATCATGAAGATCCTGGCCAAGTATGACATCATACTAGACACATCCGAACACGCCGACATGGAGCACGTGATCAAGAAGAGGAGTCCTCTCGGGAAATAGACTTAGTCTATTTCTTTATAAAGTATTTTTCTTGTCCAGCTACCTGTCTACATGCCTCGGTAAAAGAGCTGCTATCTTATCCTTTTGAATCTTGTATGTGGTCTTTCTCATAGAATTCAGTGTCTTGTAGCTCCTCAAACCTTCAGGAAATCAAGTAACCAATTAAAGATACATTTAAATAAAAATATATTTGTTTGTCCTTTATGTTGAATAAGGCGGAATGTCAATAGACAACTGAGAAATTATAATGAATATATGAATCTTATTAAGGGGGAGGGCTTTAATATATTTACCATGATTGGTAAGAAAATTACCTCTAAATTGCCTGCAGGTAGAGAGAAGATTGCATGTGGCAAAAGTGTTGTGAGCCAAACATATTAGGCCTAAGTTGCATCGCAGCCAGAACAAACACCATGCTGCCTGTGGTTATACCTGAATACCCATCCATCCATCCATCCATCCATCCATCCATCCATCCTCCCCTCAACCGCTTATCCTGCGTATAGGGTCATGGGGGGCTGGAGCCAATCCCTACCTGAACGCCCCAGTCACTGAATTATAATATTCATAATTTGCAAATGTGATTTTATTTTAAAGGGAAAATAAGCAGTGGAGCCATTTTAATCTTCTACACTGTTAATCCAATAAGATGTAGCTGTTTTCTGTTTGTCAGTGTACTGTGTGACCTATCTTTGAACAACCTTTTTGGGTTAATTAAAGTGTTTTAAGTGGCTTATCACCGGTTTCTGATTGCATCTCAAGTGGTGCCAAAAAGTGATTACATCACAGCTCTTTCTTTTGATGCCCCACAAGAGGCGTTAGACCATTTATTAAACCTGGTAGTAATCACTGAACAGCCTTTATGGGCATTACTGTGATAGTAGATTAAGTCAAACCAAAATGCCTGCTGCCTTATATTTAAAAAAAAAAAAAAAAAGTACAGGTAATTGTAGAAAAAAAAAGGAAGTGTCACATTAACGTTTGCAAATAAGAAGATTATTATTTCTATCGTCACTGGGCTCACAGTAACATTATATTGAGTCCTGGATTCAAATACTAAATAAATACTTTATGGATGTTCAGGCCTACAAAGAAAAAAAGTATATTATTAGAGTTTAATATTTGAATAATGTTGGTTCTTACAAGTATATTGTACAAATATGATTTGAAATCAGGAAATTAAACAAAAGTTTGCTTTTATTGTCTCCTCCCAAACCCTATTTGGATGTCATCATCAAGAAACAACTAACGGTGCATAAGACCTACACCTTCACTTCCTCATATAACGTTAATTCATCTTTAGATTTAGAGTAGATGTAAATTAGCTTTTGTCATTCCAAATACAAGAAGTCTGCATGTATATACTCATCGGCACATAAATATTGGAATAAGCACTTTCTTGCAGAAAGATAGCGAAGAAAACTACAGTGTGAATCCGGAAAAGGAAGAGGAAATGGTTTCTGCAGAGGTCACCGAGACCTCGCGGTGGCAGCCGGGACGTCGGTGGACTGTGCGCCTGCTGTTGAGGAAAGGTGCGTGTCCCCAGTGTCCGCTCCGGTCGCCCGGTTAGGAATGCGCCTCAGGAACCCTGTGTGCGGTGTAATACTTGATGAGACGCCAGCGGGGACTGTGGTCTAAGAAGAGTCATGGTTTGGCATCGCTTATAGTATCTTAGCGTGCGAGTGTGATTCATTGAGCTAGCTGGCGTTAGCCCGCTTCGTTGATTGATAGCACGCTAGGTCGTTAGGCGCAGTTTGTAGAATACTTGCTAGCCGGCTAGCTAGCTTGTAAGCGAGTTTCAGTGTGCTGCCGGCCAATCCTGTCGAACAAGAGAGAACCAGACTGACTGCTGAACCCAGTCGCTATTTCGGAAAGAGGAGGTGGTGGCAGGCGGGGCCGGGAGAACGCGACGGGGTGGAAGTGAGTCAGGAGCGGCTGATGAGTTCAGACCAGAGCGGAGAGCCGCCGCTGCTGCAGGAGGAGGCTGATCCCGGACCGAAGACCGGTGGGAAGGACGAGGCTCGGCTGGGGAGCGAGGGAGGGTCAGGCGGCATGGTGAGTGAGGCCTTCATTAGCTAGCGAGTTAGCTGGCTGGCTAAGCGGCTACTGCTCATTGGAGACCTGTTAGCACTGTACGTCCCCCTTTGCATGATGGGCGAAAACAGTTATTCATTCGGTAGCAGCTGAAATTAACCCCAAACTAAGTTTTTAGCTTCGCTTTGACTTTGTGACTATTTGCGTAATATGTCTGTTTAAGCGCAATGTGATATTGATCAGTCTCCCATTTCTCAACACATATGGCAGCATTTGCGCGACTACTAACTTGCGAGCTGTACAGGCATTTTACTCACTTATAGTCAGCCGATCTCCTCTGCAGCCCCTTCAGATAGCTAGTTAGCTAACGCTAGCTTAGCCAGTGTAACAAGCAAGCTCATTAAGTAGTTTGCTGAGTAATCATTAGCCTTTAAGTTACGTTATGATACAGCAGTCGAATGGCGACAGGGCTATTTGGAGATGAGGCGTACTAATTGAGTTGTTTTAAATGTATAGGTGATCGATGCTTCGATTATTGGTCGAAGGATAAACGTTCATTCACTAACGTTATCTGTTAGCTAATCGCGCTGCTAGCTAACTTAGCTAGCGCAGTGACATGCGTTGCAAATACCTGGCCTGTGCTGCGCAGCGTAGTCAGCTGACATTAGTTGGCTTGCCTCGGCCTGTAACACAAACGCATGCATTGTAACCATGTGTCAAGTTGCACCTCAGTTACATGTTCACGCTCTTTTGACTGACACAGAAGCATGACCGTCTGACACATCCTCCCTTATTTAATTTGTGTAGATGAGTGTCTTGAGGCATATCGTAACTGGCAGCTGTACTTGTCAGGCCGGGTGCTTTTTTTTTTTTTTTTAAAAGGGGGTGGATCTATTGGCAGGTGGCAAGGGACAATGTCAAAAGAAGAAGCTGATAAATTTGACAGTTAGTGGTGTTTCAGAGTCAGTGCACAGCTGTCATCCACTCCTATGGAGAAAAGGACAATCTACAGTTAGTTCACATCAGTATCTGTATGCCTTAATATGTACAGCATGTGATCTATTCCTGGCCACAGATCTCTGCAGGGTCAGGATTTCTCCTGCCAGTCCACAGCCCTTCTGATATGGGGAGTCGCATCCAATTATTGAGTGATGTGCATTGAAATTCTAAATATGGTTGTGAAAGTAAAATGTTATGTACTCTTAACACTGAGATTGATTTTTACCTAGTTTTGTCAACATTTATTACTACACAGACATTGTGGATACTCTTTCCCTAATTATTTTCCTCCTTGAGGTTAATTATTTTACCCTTTACAAGGTAAAAGCCACACAGGGGATAATGGGGCTCTATGTGGCACATTTCTCTATAGTTTCCTGGTTTCCTATTAGATGCCATGGAGGCCCAATATGCATGGGTTCCTGCCATCCTAAAATTGCACCAGGTGATTTCAGTTAGTGCCCTGCCGATATAAGGTTAAAGTAATTAGTGAAACCAGCAGGTGTAGCAATGATTGGCTGTAACCTGCATGTGCTCAGTCCTCCATGGCTCACTGAAAACAGTTTCATTCCTTGTCTTTGTTGCTACTGCCTGTTTTGTATGTACATTGATGCTTTTGTGATAGCGGATGGGCCTTCACATGTAGTAAAGATGTAACGTTTACCCAAACAACAAAAGGTCAATTTTTAACTTGAGTTTCTGACTAGTACTTGGGAGAGATACATTTCCAGTATTGATACAAGTGCATCAGCCTGTAGAGCTAAATCATGTTAAAATTGTTTTAATTATCTGAATTCATGTTTCTGGGGTGTTTTTGAAGTTTGAAAAGTAGACGTGGCATTAGGTAATTAGTGTTTCATTGTTTTGTTACTTTTATATTTTCCAAGTCCATTGCCATAATTGCATTAAATTATCATGTTACCCTCCTTGATGGTCATAGATTACATAGAACACTTAACAGATCTGAGGTTAATTTAATGCATTGAAAATGCTTGGTGCTTACTGCTCACTGTTAATTTCTTGTGTGTGTGTGAGAAATGTTTGCTTAAGCTCAAATACAAACTTCATTATGCTTTTAATATAGATATGAATTGAACTTGCCTGCTGTTGCTCTGCTTTGAAGGTCACCTCTAAGGGCGCCGGTTTGAACCCAAATGCCAAGGTGTGGCAGGAGATGCCTGTGGCCCCCAGCGAGGCTGTTACCCACAGCCCTCATTGGCCCCCCTCAGACATCAGTGAGGGTGAGATGCATTTCTGTCAGCCCAATAAAATATCGATCAGAAAACATAACAGATTTTTATTTCAACTTACAGAGCTGTGTGAAAAAATGTATTTCCTTGGAAAACTGGTCATTGACATCCATGTATCTGGTATAAATATTTACATTTTCCTAGTCTGCACCAGCTTTACCACTTATATTCTTGTTTAAACAACATTTTGCCTTAAGTTTTGTTTTACCCTTTCCTTGACAACATCTCATACATCGTAACTTTATTAAGAACTAAACCTAACAGTGGGAAACACAGATTTTCCAAATTGACACGATGAACGACCCTAATGATCTGCCGTTTGTCCTTAAAAAGAAACTGTTTACCTTGACCATAGGTTATTCTGAGCCTTCGTCTGCTGGGTGCAAGCAGTACACTGTGGGATTCACGGCCCTGGATGACAGCGGCTCCACGGCAACAGCTGACATAGCAGTAAATGGAATGGACCCTCCAGAGTTGAGCTTTTCCCCCGCCGAGTCCTCCACAGGGACCTCAGGTCAGTCACATCACATGCAATTGTCGCCACGCACCAACTGTGGCTGCAAATAAGGCTTATTCGCTTTTAATTGCAATTATTTGTTTTTATTATCTACATAATAATGTTTGGATGGGAAATAGAACTTCACATGCCCTGAGATAACAAACTCTGTGATCTAATATCAAACCGTCTCCACAGCTTATATACAATACTGCTGTGTGTGCCGAACAAATATGCTTACCTACGCCAGTCTGTAGGTTCATACCAACTGATCACCTCAGCAGGTGATTTCACTGAGTGGTAATAAGTGGTTGAAAACCTACAGACTGCTGGCTCTTCTTGCCATGTGGTTCAGCATTATTGTCCCCTGATGATATCATCAAGGTTATTTTCTTAGACTTTGGAGACACACATAGCCACTATCATGCGCAACTTTGAGTGAAACAGAATGTACGGTTGATGGCTTAATCTTAACAATTATGTAGTTAGTGTGTGGTAAACCTATCCTATACTTATTGTAGTAATTGCACAGTTAAATGCAGTCCAATACAACAGTCCTGCCATAACATTGATCTTAATAAAGATTGTTGAGGGGGGTTGCAAAATTTACAAAATGTCGTAACCAAAAACTGTGAAGCAGAGAAGGTTAGGTGCTGAATGTCAGAAGTTGGGTAAACAACTTATGAACCTCCTGGCAGTGCTGTTAGTGGTCGGGCAGGAGAAAACTAGGATTTTATAACTAAACTATGACCAGGACGCACACTTATACTTTCTCTGGCTGTGTGGTAATCTGATGTTTAAAGTGTGGGTCTTACAGGTGAAACATGAGACTAATGTAGACTGATATAAGCGTTTAGCGTGGGGCAGCTGGTGCACCGAAGAGAAACTAACTGGCCAGTGGAGTGGAAAGGAATAAGGTGTATTGAAGAAAAGACGTCAATAATAATGAATGTTTGTAAAATCAAAATATCTATAGATAAGAAAAAGCATGAACCAAAAGCAGATGCTGAATTAATAACCGATGAACTTAAATAAAAGCATGTTGTCACTTTTCTTACCACTGACATTTTTTTTTTGATTCTAGTGGATTCCAAGACGGAAGAACAGCCTATCTCCTCTGAGAATCTACGAGAGTCTCTGAAGAAAGAGCTGGAGTTTTATTTCTCTAGGTAAGAGGCCAGCACTCAGAGCACCATTTTACAACGTAGAATTTGGAGAGTGGATATGTTATTACAAGTCAAGCGAAGGCCAAGTTACATGGATTTGTTGTTTTGTTTTTTTTGTTTTTTTGGTGATTCAGAGAAAACCTCTCTAAGGATTTATACCTGATGTCCCAGATGGACAGTGACCAGTTTGTCCCTATTTGGACTATAGCTAGCATGGAGGGCATCAAGGTCCTCACCACTGACATGGACCTCATCCTTGATGTGTTGAGATGTAAGTGAAATGTTGAAGATGGTGCATGTTAAAACAATCTGCATACATCTGTGACGTGTCCAGATTTAAATACCTTGCATTTCCCCTCAGCCTCTCCTATGGTACAAGTTGATGAGAAAGGAGAGAAAGTGCGTCCTAATCACAAGCGGTGCATTATTATCCTGAGGGAGGTCCCTGAAACCACACCTGTTGAGGTAAGGCTTACTCGTGCACACACTTTGCGATGAATGCCGCGTGTCTTTGGACGCATCAAACTGTGGTTGACGTTTATCTGAAGTGTGAGACTGTTCGTCTACTCTACTTCGCAGGAAGTGGAGTCACTGTTCAAAAATGAGAACTGTCCAAAGGTGATAAGTGTTGAGTTCGCACACAACAACAACTGGTACATCACATTCCAATCAGACACGGATGCTCAACAGGTAATGCAAGTTAAATTGTACTTTTCTTTTGTATTCAGTAGAAATGCTGCAGCATGAATGGTCTTATGATTCTCTTATGCTCCCCTAGGCATACAAGTACTTGAGAGAGGAAGTAAAAACATTTCAGGGAAAACCCATTATGGTGAGCTAAATTAAAACTCATCTCTCAGCTCATCTTGGAAAGGCCTGTTTGACTTTTTTTTTAGCTATTTCACTGTTTGCTCTGCTTTTTTTTTTTTTTTGGGCTTTTTTCAGGCCAGGATAAAGGCCATCAACACATTCTTTGCGAAGAATGGCTACCGTAGCATCGACAGCAGCCTGTACGCTCAGCAGTCCCAGAGCCAGTCCCAGTACAGCTCTCCACTCTACATGCAGCACGTCTACCACCAGCAGCAGTACCCAGTCTACGGCATCGTACCTCCCACCTGGACGCCCTCGCCCACACCGTATTTCGAAACTCCTTTGGTGAGAGACACTGCACCTACGCTGCTATGAGACACTAACCATCGAACCTTCTCTTGAATTCATCCCTCGTGCACCTCCTTTGAAAACATCAATTTTCCATTTGCATTTTCAATTTTCTTGTTTCCGTGTGTCATCAGCATTAAATGTGTAAAATGTGATGCAAATAATTAGTCTTGACAGCCACAAGTTGTGCGCCGGCAGTAGCTGGAATCTCCAGTCACCACAAAATTGACTTCTCATTGCCGCCTTGTTTTGTTATGACTTCTGAAGAGAAATGCATTGAGTGAATTCAAATGAGTCTTTCCCTTCTCCATCCTTGCAATTTGAATTGTCCGCAGACATGAGCACACTATTTTGCATAACAATGAGTTAGTCAAAATGTTCTGCACACACACCAAATAATACAGTAAATTTATTTTCAGGTCCATGTACAGCTACTGAATGAGTAACTTCACAAGTTGTTGCATGAAATCGGATTTTTAATGTTTTATATTTAATGTCTTTTGGTCCTTACGCAGGCACCGTTTCCCAACAGCAGCTTTGTGAATGGATTTGGCTCTGCTGGACACTACAAAACTGGCTCCAATTCCCTTAATATCAGTCGCCCGTTCAACAGAAACCGGTAAAGACTTATTTTTTCCACATGCTGTCTATCAATTTGTTTAATCTAATTCTGGTATATGCGTAAACATATTCTAACTGGAATGTTTTGACCACTTGTGTAATTGTTTGCACAATGTTAAACCATGGCATCAGATCATCTGCAATTACATTCTGTCTAAAGATATAATGTAAAGTCACCAGGGAAATGTTCTTTACTCCCTGTCTTCTTGCTGTCCCCACAGTGTCCCCCTCTATTCAAGAAAGAATGTATTAAATGCCTTCAGGTACCATTATACTGTACAATAAGCTTCATCAATACCTTCATCTCTTACTGCTCATACTGCCGCAGCCAAATGACTAAATCCATAGCGGGGCCCATGCCTTCTGCCAGCTTTTCATAGCCCATAATCCTTCTACATCAGTGGGATAAATGTTTGTTGCCAGGTAATGGACATCCTGGATTTGTCACGTCATATGATAAATGTAGGTTTGCCTCCCACATGGCAGCAACTGCTATCTGATTCTGAGCAATTGGCTTTTTTATGGCTCCAAACATCCTCTTTGCATTGACATTATTACATCTAACAGTTTCTCTCCACCACATCTAACATCCATTTTTTTTTCTCATGTTTTACTGCTGCTTTCTTTGTCAGTGACTGTATTACCATATGTCATGTGCTGTTTTATGCTACATTAAAGAAATGCTGACAGTTTGGATTTAAGTCTAGGTCAGCTGCCAGCTTTAATCCGTACACTTTAAACCCTTCACAAAGAGATGACACCCTTGCAAGTTTGTTGATACACTGAAAAAAGTAGTTTAATAAAGAAATGTCTCAAGTCTGACCCAGTGATGAGATCATGATGCGCATAGAGGGTAACCAAGGAGAAGAGTAACTGGCTTTGGTTCTCTCTGTGTCCTCTGCACCTTATTCCTTTTTCTTTTCTCCCCCTCTCTCTCTCTCTATGCTTCCCTTCCAAAGTCAGGTGCTTCACTCCCGTCCCAATGAGCGTTCAGATTATGAGATCTGAGGGTCAAAGACTCATGAGAAGATCAATCCACGTGAACTGCGCTCCTAGGTTTTTGGCAAACAATGTGTTTGGGTCTTACATGGCCGTTGTCAGCTCTTCTTAATCAGTTTATGATTGGTTCCAGATAACCAAACATACATTATGTTGACATCAAAGTCTCCACTGCTTCAACCAGTCATAAACACAAATGTAGCCCCCCACCCCCGCATGTCTACACATTTACCCTGAAGACACAGCATGTTGTCTTATTCCTCCAGCTAACTGGTGCCACCAGTGTTTCCTTTAAACTCATTTACCCTTTATTATCTGAAATGTTGATGGACCCTCAAAAATAGAAATTGCAGTTTTATAATCTAGATTTACTCCAATCTGTTCCAATCTCCACCCCATGACCTCAGTGCCAGTACAGTGCTGTTTTATTATTGTCCAAACACGAGTTTCACTTATAGGACCATATGGGTGGTATAACATGGTCTAGCACATTATATGGGATTTGTGTAGGGATGGGGATCGACACCCGGTTCTAAAAGGACCCGGTTCCAAAATTTATCAAAACCCGAAAATCAATAAGGTCCGAGCTTATCGATACTGATATCGAAACTAGCGGGTCCCATAATTTATGGTGGGTGGGTGTGTGTGTGTGCGCGCGCGGTGAAGTTCCGTTAGCTCCAAACTACTCGAGGTGCCGACAGCTAACTTACGCTTGTTACTGTGAGTACGTCAGTGTTTACCATTAATTAACGA
Organism: Micropterus salmoides; assembly: GCF_014851395.1. NCBI lineage: Eukaryota > Metazoa > Chordata > Actinopteri > Centrarchiformes > Centrarchidae > Micropterus > Micropterus salmoides. The sequence continues at coordinate 19,278,087 of NW_024040707.1, read as the reverse complement.
GACCATGGCGGTCCGCCATAGTCCAATTTGCTCCACCGTAGATTCAAAATGAACCGAAAGTATTTTTTACACATCTAATAATTACATTTCAGACCTCTAAAGTTGTGTTTTGCTCCGCGCTACTGTAAGCACGCACGCTTTGGCATTCGACTCGAGACAACCACTTTTATTCTTGGGTAACTACGGTAACGTTAACGGCCTGTTTCTGTCACTCGTTTGTGAGAAGGCGATTAAGTTAGCCACGCCTATATTTGGAGTGCACACCTATTAAAGCCTTCATTTTAAAGGCCCGGTTTTCAAAATAAGGTATGGAAATAAAATTAATTGAATTAACTTCACTGAAAGTATAAAACATATTACATGTGTCCATTATAAGTAAAAAAAACAAACAAACAAAACCATAACATGTTAGGGAATTTACTTATTCTATTTTCTATTCTTTGATTTGGAAAAACATTAAATCTGTTGACTTCTGTTGCTGTTTCATCACCATTTATAGCTACAATAGGTTTATGATCAAATAGTTTTAGAGCACAACATTGTTTACAAGGGTACAAAGTTCTACATAGATACTGCACCAAATTAATGCATTTACCTATAAAATGTACAAAATTTTCTTCCTGGGGTGCATGCCCTGGACCCCCCGAGAGTGTCCGAAGCCCACCCACCATAGTCTCTTAAATACTTGTGGGGGAGACACTGTACGTGTAATAAAACCTTCCTGAGTAAAAAGACAATACTTTATCAATACACCTGTCTGTAAGCTAAACATCTAGAAAGGGTTACTTTCATCATCTGTCCTCAGTCTCTCATCCTGTTTTATACAAGCACAGCTAACTTTAACTCAGTATTGTGATGTCAGATATTGAGTTTATATAGTGACTTTGCTGTTGTAAACATTAATGTTGCTGCTCTAGAAACAGCATTTGGCTGTATTTAAATGAGTTTATTTGTTCCAAGTCACATGTCATCTCAATATATAACAATGTTATCGCACATTGAATATTTTCCTCATACCGTGCAGGCCTGCCTCATGCTATGTTGGGTCTGGTCTTACCAAATAACCGTCACCAAATAATAAAGTATCGCTAAAGAATCGGATCGTTAAGCAGTCTCAATAAGGGTATCAAGATCAATAAAAATTAACAATCCCCATTCCTAGGTTTGTGTAACTGTAATAGCTGCTGAACATTTTTCAAACCACAAAACATATTAAGAGCACTCTCACATGTATCTATTGGTGCATTGGTTATTTATTTGAAACACAATGTAATGTTGTGGATTGGACCAGTATGGTCAGTGTGATGCCTCGTAAAGTTCACCCCCTAAGGTCCCAGGGCCAAAATTATCCCCACAAGCAAAAAGCTGTGCAGGAAACACTGGTTACCAATGTCTTAGAATGATTTTCAACTTAATATTGACCTTGGTCATCTTCACCTTTCCACCCCTCTGCAACAGAAACCATGTGAAGCCCCAAGTGAGAACAAATGAGGTGACCCCAGCGTCTACAACTCCTGTCCCCTTGGAGAGTCTGACTGGGCTACGCAGCCCGCAGCCCCTCGCTGCCGTTGCCGCCACGGCCCCTAACCCGCTCCAGACGGCCTCTGACCTGAGCTCGGCATTCTCACACCTCTCCTCGTCTTTGGACCCCAGCGATGACAGCGGCATGGCCGGACGTGGAAGGTAAACCTGTCATACCAGTCTGATTTGTGCCGGACTGTAATGGCTGCGATACGATCAGTAACACTTAACTGATGTTGAGGTACTGTTGAGACATAATTTATTTGGATTTCAGACGGAGCACAACCTACAGAGGAACACGGAGGAGGCGAGAAGACGAGCGGATTGCGGTAAATGGCAATCTTCACGTTTTCTTTAAACGTGCGTCTATTTAAAGCGTGAAACATAATGTGATCTCTATTTGTTGGCTTCATTTCAATTTTCTTTCTCAGAGGCCAGTACCGCTAGCAGAGGTCAAGGTTTCTCCACCCAAGTTTGACTTGGCTGCTACCAATTTCCCACCTCTTCCTGGCTGCGTGGTCAGTACACAGGGAGAGCCCGTGCTGGAAAACCGAATGTCAGATGTTGTACGCGGTTTGTACAGGGACAAGGTAAGGATCTCTTGGATAAACTGCAATGACAATAGTGTTGAGAGGGGGATATTTCAGAGGTGTAATGTGGAACGCCTTCTTGATTTTCATAGACAGAACAAGCCAATAAAGAGGTTACTGTGAGTCCAGGTTCAGGCCAAGCCCCAGCCACAGAGGAGGCGGCTGCCAGTCCTGCCGTGTCAGCAACAGCGAAATCTGCTACACAACCACTCGGCCCCCCGGCCCCTGTGTAAGACTATCTCAATAATTACAATTTAATTCAGGATGTTTGGTGGACTAAAACAACTATATTAAATGTAAATTGCTAACTCGAGTGTCTGAAACTCTTGTTCTGACAGGATCACTCGTCAGGAGAAGAGGGTTGAACGGGCAGAGCCCCCCGCTCCAGCACCAAAAGTGGCTCCACGTACACCTCTTCAAACTACCGTAAACTCACCCCCCTCCACACACCCCGTGCCTAGCTCCAGGCCGCAGCCCTCTGCGGCCTCCATGCCAGTGACACCCAGCACGCCGGCCCCTGCCACAGCCACTATTCCCACCCCCGCACAGGTGAGAATCTGGTTCTTTAGAAATGATAGTCTACACTTGATGATTGTCATCCTGATGAGATCTTTTCTGCCTAGAGGGAAGTGAGGTAGTGGACTGACTGGCTTTGGTTCTCTCCCTTCTCTCTACCTGTCACTGTTCTTTTCTTTCCACCTATCTCTCTGTCCTTTCCACCAAAAACCCAGAATGTTCACTCCTTCCCCAATGAGCATTGAGATTATGAGATCTGAGGGTGTGACGAGGGGAATCATGAAAATCAATGTATAAAGGAGTCTGTTACATATTTTTAAAATTGTGCTTTTTTCCTGTCAGGAGCCCCGTAAGCTCAGCTACGCCGAGGTGTGCCAACGGCCACCCAAAGACCCTCCTGCTGCGGCCCCTGCTGCAGCTTCTTCGGGCAACCCGTCGGGCCAGCCATTACGCGAGTTGCGCGTGAACAAGGCGGAGGAGCCGGGCTCCAGCAGCGGTCCTGGAGACAAGCAAGAGAAATGCCACGATAGGGAGGGGGGATGGGAATGCAAGGAGAGCCGGCCACCACGTGAACGTGACTCTCAAGGCTACTACCGCAGCAATGGCCCCAGAGGCACCGGGGGCCTCAAGTTTCGGGACCAGAGGCGCCCGCCTCCAGCCCGACGCAGCTCCCCACAGGGAGGCTACAGGCACACTGGCAAAGAGCAGAATATCCCACCAGTATCGCCAAAGTAAAAACTTGATATGAATAGAAAAAAGATGTATGAATATATACATGGATATATAATTATTTAAAAATGAATAACATAAAAGCAACAACATTATGGTAGCCCCCTCCCCCCCGGAACTTGTCCAAAGAAAAGCTTTTAAAATGACAAGACCGGGACATCCAGGACTAATGGGCAAAATGACTCCTGAAGAACTTTTGATAAGTGATTTGAAAAGGAAATAAATATCTTGTCTGGGCCTCCAGCATTTATGCTTAAATGAATTTAAGTCTGATTTTTCTGGAGGCCATCTCATTTATGCTCTGCTAGGGAGAGGTGGGATGCTGGGCCATGTAAATGGCCCTCTACTTTTTTTTTTTTTTTTTTTTTTTTTTTTTTTGGTTAACAAATAGATGTCTGCAAGAACAATATGCACTAAGAAGAAAACATGCATATGTCATGTACATATACAAAGATCACTAACGCGCAATGAGACATCAGTTTTTTTCCCCCATGTGTGCTTAGTTTTGCAAGTATGACTGAAGGGTTGACTGATGTCTGTGTATGCATTGATAAGCAAAATGATTGAAGTGCTACAGTGTGCTGTTGCACTGATGTAATGAAATGATGAATTTTGATTTTTACATCAGAGATTCTGAATCATTGTCCTGAAACTGGACAGTGCGGTCTTCTAATGTATATTAATGAAATGCGTTCTTGGTGGTATTCTGGTTCATAATTGGCTTAAATTTGATTATGAGAAACTGTTGTATGCCGCAGTCAGATGTGTGGTTTTGTTTAAAATCCACTTTGGGGTGTCCACTAGCCTGTTAGCTGTGGGGAACCTGCTAGCCTGGTCCAAAGTTTTTCATGTTAAGTTTTTATCTATCTGAACCATCTTGGGTCTACCCACTCAGATGGCTTCAGAATATTGTCATGTTGATAATCAGTCAGATTCTCTGTTTACATGTTTGTTTGGGTAGTAGGTTGATGTTTTCCGAGAGGATAAAAAAAAGAATAGGTTAATGGTAAGATCTGACTGTTCAGTGCGCCCGGTGGTTTAGGTAAGATTTGGCTTTCCTACATCACAGGATACCCAGGTTAAGCTTATATCTGTGAATTGTTCTTAACAATGGCATAGTGTCAAAAATAGAGTGAGGAGCGTGCTGGTAGCTAAGGGTGAAAGCTACATAACATTTGGCAGCTTAGTCGTGGGTATAAAGAACATTGGAACATTTTCACGTGTTATGTGCCAGCTGCCTGCTATCATATTGTGCTAGGGTAAAGTTTTGATTTTTATTGAAAAGGTCTGCTAAATAATGTAGTCTTGGGGAAACGTTTGGTCCAGTAAAACTGGATTTTGAAGAAGCTGTAGAGGTGTAGTTGCCCATGCTATATTGTAATAACCCTTCACTAGAAAGGTGTGGGAGAATGTAATTGTTTTAGTACTGAATTTACAGTGGGAGGCTCTTGACAGCAGGTATCCACCAGATTGTTTTATGCTTTTAGGGTGAGTTTGCAGGTTGGTTTGTTTTTTATTTATTTCTCCCCCCCTTTTTTTTTTTTTTTTTTTTTTTAAATTAAAAACAGGTTGACTTAGAATTTGAAGTTTGACTCACTGTATGTATTGCTTTTTAAATGTATTTATTTTAATTCTGATGCACAACGCTTTTCTCCCAATCTTGGTAGGCTGGTTTCCCCAAAGTTGTGTGAAATCGCATTGGCAAAATAAAATCACGCATATGACATTTCAATTACTGTTCAAGATATCAGCTGAGCGAAAATACTGGATGCATTGTCTTTGGGTTTAGTAATACAGTAAATGAGTAACCAATCACTGGGGGATGTTATTTCTTTTTCATTAATGAGTATGAGCAGCTAGTGGTCTAGTATAATTAATAAATGCACTAACTTGTTTTAAAAAAGAATCTTACTCATGAATAATGTGAAATCATTTTAGAAGCATATGGTTGATGTTGACAGGCTTGCAAATAGCTACAGGAATTGCCCCACCCCCACTGCCCCCTCCATATGTTTGGGTTATTTTCTCTTAATTTTGGTTGGGGTGGCAAAAGGAAATATAGTAATGGATCAACCAAGTGTTTGAGACACAATCCTAGAACTGTATGAAGTCACCAAAAATAAATTATTTTGATTTGGCTTTCCAGTGTCATGTTTTTTTCTATCTTGACGTGTGTAGTCCATGTACACAACACAACCGGTGAATGGGTTGCAGTGTTTTATAAAAATAAAATCAACGATGAAGCCCTACGTATTTAAAGGCATTAGATATACAGATCTGAGCCTTCCATAATTTAAATGTGTTGTCAGCTCACCTGTCCACCCACTTTATAGTTTTATTAATTTTTTTAACATTTATTAATTTAGCTGATGCTTTTATCCAAAGTGACTTACAATTGCTATGCATGTCAGAGGTCGCACGCCTCTGGAGCAACTGGGGTAAAGTGTCTTGCTCAGGGACACAATGGTGGATGTCTCACAGTGGGAATCAAACCCAGGTCTCCTACACCAAAGGCAAGCGTCTTATCTATGCGCCATCACCCCCATTCAGTTTTGCCCTGAACCCAACCATTCCTGTCAAATTATCAGGCATTTGGTGGGATTTAATACATTTTGTAATATTTAGAGCTGGGGGCAGATTTTCAAATGTAACTGGGAAATTTCTCATCTCTTGCAAAACTGCAAATTGTCTGCATCCATGCGTGTTATGTGTTGCAAGATAAATAATACCCAAGAGAGCGACAGGAATCCTGCAAAAATGGTTTTGAAATATATATGAAATATGCAAAAAATGTAGCTTTGCATCTAAAATGTGTCAGCACCAGTTGGGTTCATTCAGGTATATGAAAATGTTTGTACAGGCTGGGTCACCTTTGTAGGCTTGTGCAGAACCCTATGTAGGCTGTTTGAGTGCTTATTGTGGGATGATGTGGTCACAGAGAAATTACAAGGCTTGCTTAATTCATAGTTTTATTGATAAAATGTCTATTACCATTTCCTAAAGCCCCAAATGGCAATTGTTTTGTCCAACCAGCAGTCATAAAAATAGAGATTTTCAGGTATTGTCCCAGGAGAGAAAGGAAAGGAAGCTGGTCAACTGAGAGGCTGGTAGTGGGAAATGTTTGGTGTTTGCTGCTTGGAAAATTACTTGACAAGACGATCAGTCAACAAATAGTTCCAGCTGTAATCTTTATCAGCTCTAAATCTCTATACATTCTGGCTCATGATACCCAATCATTTTAAAATGATCGCCAAAATCAGTATGTAGATGGCTAATGAAGGTCTGGATCGGAATTTCAATTAAATTGTGCTGAAACATTAAGTTATTTATTAAAGAAAATACATTTATTGGTTCCAGCTTTTGTTTCTCAAATGTACGATCATGAAAATAATAACTTAAGTTGCAGCCCCAGTCTAATATTCAACGTAAAACTGACTTCACTGCAACCTGCTTTTCTTGTGAATTCTTGACTCGGTCCCAGAGGAAATATAAAAATATGACTTCAGAATAAATGAAAACATCAGTGATTATGGTCTATTTGTGGCTTGTTAGCTTGGCTCTCCACCAGTAGCTGCCTGGGCCTGTCAGTCTTCAGTGATTTGTAAAGCCACTTGCTCGTTGTGTCTCTGCTGGTCGATAATACCTTAACATGGTCATGAGCTGAAGGCATTCACGGCACGCCGGCGGAAGCCTGCGCTGCTGCCGTACACGTCTATATCGGGAAAGTAAGTATACGCTTAGTAAAGCCGTCCCTTGCAGTAAGACACCATAAAAGCAAATATTCAAAGAAAATATCAACTTATTTGAAGTTAGCGCAGATTAAAGCGAGCGTCGGCGCGGTGAGGTTTAGAAACAGGGAACGGAGGCTCGAGGCAGAGGGCGTGGCCGCGAGCGGTGACGTCCAGTGTTTATGTCAAACCGAGCAGCAAACAGTCTTTACGGTAACCTGTCAGACCTTCAAACCGTGGACCAAAAACGGTACGTTGTCTCATTAGCATCGGTCATCTATTGTTAGATGATGCTAGGGTGTCTTCAAAGCGTGTTCACAAGTATTTAAAATGAATGTCATTTGATTTTTTCTGCCTACGAGGCTCGATTGTTCCTCGCATCTCGATGCTAGCGTTAGCATGTTAGCTAGCTAACTAGCTGCCGGTGAAAATGTAGCCGGGGATCATTTTTTTTTACCTCTAATTAAACCGACCTGTAAAGGTCTCTTTGCTAACCAAGTGGCTCTTGTGAATCTGTTTTTTAAAGCTGCCACTTGCTGTAAAATGTGCATCACTTTTGCAGACTGTATTTTTCTTTCTTTCGTGGTGGAGCAGGGTTATTTTGCGAAGTGAGCTAACGTTAGCTGTCAGTGTTTTGTTTATGTTTAGTTAGCATACTTAAAGTCAGCTGGTGACTTCCATTAAACAGCAGCAGCAGGATAACGTTAAGCATCAGCTCTCTCTTTTTTCTTTTTTTTTTTACAACAGGACAAGTACACACTATCCTGCTTGCATGATCTGGGCTATGGTGTCCTGACAGTATTTCTTCAAATCCAAAATGATTATGAAAGAAGAACGGGGAAATGTTGTTAAATATTAATTTTGCTCATTTACAAAAAAATCTGTTATGCATTATGATTATTCTCATACATGATTGCATGGGATTTCGAGATTAAGATCAAACGTAGTTTGACATAATGACAATGCTTTTATTTCTGATGTTATTGCTACAAACACCCACATAAAACGACATATCGATAGACTCCAAATATTCAGTATTACCAGTTTTAACAGACCTGATTATACTGCCAGTATAATTTTACATGAAATTGAAGAGTGTGTTTTTTTTTTTGTTGTCATGATGAAACAAAATGCTGCAGACACAGCCATGCTGGTAAAATGGTGGTGGAGTGAATGCATTTCTATGTTAAAGCAACAGACTACATGTAAAAATGAAGTTGTGTAACACACACTCCCTACCACTAGCAAACAAGAGGTCTAATCACGCAAAATAAATGAAAACCATCAAGGACATTTTAGATGTGTTTGTAAGGGTCAGGGATCTTCTTTGTGTCTAACAGCTTTTAATTCCAACTTCTTGAAATGTCTTTCAGTGTGCTGTAGTGTCACCCCTGCCCGGGTGCCATGTTCCTCAGTTACACATGAGCTCTACTATGTGGTACATCATGCAAAGCATTCAAAGTAAATACTCCTTGTCTGAGCGGCTCATCCGCACCATCGCAGCCATCCGCTCGTTCCCACACGACAATGTGGAGGATCTCATTCGTAAGGTAGGCCTGCTCATCTTCCAGTCTGCTTTCAAATAAATAATATCTCTTCCATCAGTTATATTGACATCAGTGTCTCCTGTGTGGCTAAGGGAGCTGATGTGAACAGAATGCATGGCACACTCAAGCCTCTGCACTGTGCGTGTATGGTCGCTGATGCCGACTGTGTGGAGCTGCTGTTGGAGAAGGGGGCAGAGGTATGCCATATCACAAACCATTTCCCATAGCATATGACGAGATTTAAGATTTATATACTACCATGAAGTTGACCGGCTGAGAGTTGGACCTTGCTTGTGATACTGTAAAGATGAGACTGTTATCTTTGTGGGACAGTTTAAAAAAACCCTCTTTGCTATTTGTGTTCAATTAAGCTATTGAATAGTTTGTTTCCAAAACACACTGATGTGCCAAGCTTGCCTGAAAAGTGGGCGAATTGCATTTAACCTTAATAATAATAATAACTGTTTTTGATGATAGCTGGCAATAATGGGTTCTCTAGGTGAAAATGTGTGAAACCACCTGTATGGTCAGTTTTTTTTCTCATTTAGTATCTAGAGGTATTTAGGGTTACAGATTTGGTTACATTTGTCCAGGTGTAGAGTTGTCTATCTGTGAGACTTCTGCCACTATCCAAAATCAAAGGAATGCCAATGAAATTTAATTTGAGGTGCTCATTGTGGCGAAAAATGTAATACAAAAGGCACATAACTGCAACATCCTTGGTTCGATTCTGGCCTGCGACACTTGTTGCATGGGATCTTGTTTCACTATTGACTGTCCCATGAAGAAACAGTGTCCCAGTTACTTTAGAGAATCACGGTGGACAGTTTTCTATGCAACTATATATTTGTTAGAAAGTAGTTCCATTGAAGATGTTTTTTGAAAGTTGGGTAAACCAAGCCTATAACTGTTGGGTTCTGTTTTCATGGCAGCGCAAGCAGTACTAAAACAGTTTCGTATTTTCCTAACCCTGAAATTTACCGTCTGTGTGGTATTTCAGTGCCCAATTACCACACCCTCGGATCCATATTGTACTTCAGCCAGCCCTTTTGCACTTTGTGCTTCATGCAAATACATGAACCAAAACAGCAGGTCTACAGTCCACATGCCCAAGACCTACCACTTTGTAACAATTAAAATATTGCTTTAAGCGTTGGTAACTCCTTGGCATAAAATGTCTCATTGCATTATATTTCCTTCTCAGGTGAATGCTTTGGATGGATATAACCGCACTGCATTGCACTATGCAGCAGAGAAGGATGAGAGCTGCGTGGAGCTGCTGTTGGAGTATGGAGCCCAGCCAAACGCCCTGGACGGCAACAAGGACACGCCACTTCACTGGGCTGCCTTTAAGGATAACCCAGAGTGCGTGAGGGCCTTGTTGGAGAGCGGGGCCTGTCCCAACGCCCGGGACTACAACAATGACACGCCTTTGAGCTGGGCAGCAATGAAGGGCAACCTGGAGAGTGTCAAAGTGCTATTAGACTACGGAGCCCAGGTCCATGTGACCAACCTCAAGGGCCAGACCCCTATCTCCCGATTGGTGGCCCTGTTGGCCCGGGGCCTGGGCACTGAACAGGAGGAGGAGTGCCTAGAGCTGCTGTGCCGGGCAGCAGGGCGTTTTGAGATCCGCCGGGCTGACGGCACCCTTCCCAGGGAGCTGAGCAAGGATCCCCAGCTGCTGGCAAGGCTGACCAACATGGTGGCTCAGGCTCCCACACTTCGCTCTCTGGCACGCTGTGCGGTCCGACAGAGTCTTGGAGTCCAGTTCCTCCCCACTGCTGTAAAAGAGCTTCCTTTACCAGAGACTATCAAAGACTATCTACTGCTGAGAGACTGAGGCAGTGAAACAATGGGGGGGCTCCCAGACCTCACTGGCTGATTATTAGACACCTCACCACACAGCATTTACTGGCAAGGAATTGTCTGCATTGCATTCTAGGATATTATTTGACAGTGACCCTCATTTATCATACCTTCTTGCATATGAACACAGATTCATGCACTGGGAGAGATGTATAAACTTCTCCAAGTCTTTTTTAAATTATTATCTAGTGGTTGCACAACATCTAATTGAGGAGTGCAGATTCAGACATTTGATCAGTTACAGTTGTAGGAAAAGACTGCACCAGTCCATGTTTATATTGATTCATAACTGGCCTTTTCTTAGCCCACCCTGCATGCAGTACAGAAATAAACTATAACATCAGAATTGTTGGTCTGTTGACCTACATGAAGCTACTTGTGTCTGATCATCCAGCTGTCCACAAAGAGCCACTGCATCTTTGAAATTTTAAGTAGGATTATTGTTGTTTTTTTGTATGCAAAAGTCACAAGAAGCATTGAATATTATATAAAACTTTAAATATAATAAAAAATGCTATTATAGTTTGTCACAGAGCGTGAGGAAAATCTTAAAAATTGAGTTTGGTGGTAAAATTAGTATATTCTCATTGTGAGTTTAGATTTAAAGATGTGAATGAGGGCTAATGTCTTACGATGCAGACTTTCCAGTAATTCTATCAGAGGATTCACTTCCTGAAGTAGTGCTCAGGAACGAATGTTATGCAGTTTGTATGACAGTTGGAGTGGCCATCTCACCCTTGATTACGTTCCAGTGAACTCACAATGTAATTGCAAAATTTTTGCAATAACAAGGGAAAACTAAAATAAAAATAAAAAACAGAACACAGCAGAATTGTATTGTATTTGTTATGTAGAAGTAACAAAAGGTTGCAGAATATTATCAATGGTTTCACAAACATGTGCCAGGCCCACATTAATCTTGCATCCATCGAGTCCTCTGAAAATGTTCAACGATGGTAAGTGGTGTCAACAAGTCTGCTTTCATATGATTTACTATTTATTTAGGTTTTATTTTAATGAAAGTTGCCTAGGAGGAATAATATGTTTTTGGGTTTTTTTTTACAATGGATGTTTTCAGTCTTAACAAAAGTTTAGGTTTCCAAGGTACTCCCTGGTCCAAAATATTGCAGCATATGTTTAAAAAATGACTTTATTTTTAATCAAATGTTTAAATGTTAGAAACATGAAATGGCATGCGTACTAAGTTTTTGTTCTCGAAAGATTCACTTAATAAGCTTGCAAAATGTATTTACGTTTGTTATGGCATCTGTCTAAAATCTGACCATTTCTGTGCTTGATTTTGTTTGCTTGTTCTGCTGCCTGTATGAAATGAACTCCTTAGATCATGTGTTGTGTACATCTGCAAAAGTGCTTTTTGCTTTGTCAAGGAAATGAAAGTAAATGCCTTTATATTCTATAATATTTTTTTCTCTCTGTTCTTCACACAAATGTGAACTTGTTAAGTTTAATCAGACAGCTATAATACATCTAACAATTTATAATTAAATGCTGTTACTTTAAAAGCTCTGCTGCTGTAGCAGAGTATGAAATTATAGGCTTAAATCAGATTGCGGTTTTATTTGTGGTGGTGATGGGGCAATGGATAAGACACATGCCTTTGGTGTGAGAGACCCAGGTTCAATTTCCACTTTGACCCATCCACCATTGTGTCCCTGAGCAAGACCGTTAACCCCTAGTTGCTCCAGAAGCATGCGACCTCTGACATAAATAGCAATTGTAAGTCACTCTGGATAAAAGTGTCAGCTAAATGAATAAATGTTAATGAAATGTTAACTTGTATACACAGCAGATCTTTTGACTTGTCATAGCAGGAACAGCACTATTCAAGTGTCCCAGCATGCACAATACCAGGGCCCTGAAACCAAACCAGCTAAATGGAATTCAGCCTTCATTAATTGTAGTATTTACACCCGTGCTTCTCTTATACCTTTAATGCACTGCAAGTGAGTCTACACTGTTTTGATTAACAAACCAGTTATCAAGCATCAACGCTTTTAAAAATGAAAAGTTTACATGCACCTGTAAGGGACATCATGGCAATGTTTTGATGCCCCCCAAAAAATCATTGTAAGTGACTTATGATAGGAACACCTGCTGCTTTCTCACTAAAAACACACCCAAATTAAAAATATTAAGTAATATTCATTCATACATTATCTACTGGGTCAGGAAATATATAAAACACTATGGATATTAATTTAGTGAAGAAACAACTACATAGCGATTTAAAATAGGGTCCTCTCATTAGTGATTAGTATTGAAGGCAGCTGTCATCACTTAGTGCCTGTATAATATATACAGTTTGACTGCACCCGACTACGACTGAACCGTAGTCATTACAACGAGAGGGCCAGAGGAGCTCAAATATGAGAAACCACATCCTACATTTACAGACAGAACTGTAACTTGGCGCCGTTTGTGAGAGTTTTAAATGCACAGGCAAAAATCTACTCTTGGAAGGAAAACAAAAGGAACTTCAGCACATTCAATTCTCAAATTATCCATCGGGGGTCTCTCTAGCCTTGTCTCTGAATTCACAATTATTGGCTTGTAGAGCGGCCTCTCAATGAGATGTTTAGTGTGATTTGTATATTGGAGAATAATTGTAACGTTATGTAACAATTGCTGTGGATTACATCAGCTGCCCCGTCTTTAATACCTTAATGAAATATATATAATATATCAAATATATAATAAGAGCTGATTTAGCATGAATTCAAATCCAATCACTGTAAGGTATTTTATTTCTGTGAATTAACTTCTTATATTTTAGCCTAATATTTTAGACTTGTTCACCATGCTGCCTTGTACTGCCACAGTTTATCATTAGACCCTCGATTTGGATAAGGAAAAACTCCCCCAAAAACCCTTTGAAAGGGAAACAAATATAAGAAACCCCAGGAAGAGCAACAGAGGAGGGATCCCTCCCCCAGGACAGACAGTCATAAGATATATCCTGTGAGTGAAGTTTTTTTATACTGTATGCACTTTGCTGTAAGGAAGACATTGGACATCCAACTAATAGAGATAATGTTGTCTTTGGTGTCTGCACAATAAGCAACAGAAGTGACTGTCTTGAACAACTTGCTATTATAAGGGGAATTATTTAATCATAATACCAACTGTACAAATAAAATATAAGAAATAAAAATAAAATTAGTGAGCTATTACCAATATTTAATTAATGGAATATGGCGTGGAATTTGGTATTTTGTTACTTTAGTTTAGCCCAAAACAATAACGTCCTTTTCTACCTTCTTTGTTTGTATTTTGGTGCCTTGATGGTTTATTTCTTAGTACTAACGCTTTTGCTTTGCCTAAATGCTGTAGATCATACAAAGTTTCAAAATAAGCAAGAAATTTTTAAGATGAGCAGTTCTTCCCTTTCACTATAACTTTGATAAACCTACTTTGTCTGCTGCTTTTTACATTATATGAATATTTTCAACACAAGATCAAAACCGACAATTATTCTGAGGCAGAACTGACTGTAAGCTGGTGTTACACTATATTATTTAATCTTTAAAACACCGTGACCGTGTTTTCATCATACTGTAACACATACTTTATTTTGATGGCCATAGTTTTAGATAAGGTAGCCCGAAAATCAGGAGCCTCTCATGCCGAAGTCAGGACAGCATTCATTTCTTAACGCGTGGTGTGGCTCCGAGAACTGACGTAAATTCTCGCGATGATTCGACGTCAAGGGGAGTGTCAAATTCCAAGAGAGAGGACAGGATAGGGGAGCCAGAGAGAGGGGCGCAAGGGTGAGTTTGTAAACACTTTATTACCCTATAAATTCGCCATAGATATGTCGAATACACTAAACTACGAAAAAGTAGGGCTCACCGCGCCAGTTTTCAGTGTTTGTTATTGTTAAAGCCTAACGTCTGTTGAATTGTCAAACTGTTGTGGGAGCTACAACGTTTCATTCGCTTTGCACTCAAGTGTCAGTCCGCTAACCAACTAACTGCTAGCGTTTTTTTCTGCTTTTGTGATTTTGACGGTCCGCTATGCCTTTAAACACCAGTTCGTTTCGGGTTTAATTAAATTAGTGTTGATGTGTGTTTGTTGTCATCGCTGAAACTGGTAGTAGCGCTGTTATTACCTTTTTGAGTGTGCGTTCGGCCTGTTGTTAACTAGCCACACCAGCTAGCCATTAGTTTTTCGTGGATACGAAAAGTTGATTTCGGGTTTTTAGCCAATAAGATTCAGCTAGCCGATGTTATTGACAGGGTCTAAAGCGTTGCATTCACCCGATGCTTTTGACTGACGTGCTTATAGCCAATTGCTGGAAAGGATAGGCGGTCTTGTTACGGGAAAAGGCAGGGCTACTGTATGCCCGCACGTCGCCAGACTGCAATGAAGGATAAAAAACACAAAACTTTTTCATGCCAGTGAGCGGTGTCTGGAAGAAGGAACTAAAGTTTGCAAGACTTCAGTTTGACATTGACCTCTTTTACATACCTGAAACCTCACGACAGATATTTGCCTCTCGGTTTTTTGGCGGTAGAAAGTGGTAGTGGTGATCTGGGTCTGCAAGACGACCCTCTGGAGAACTCAAAATCTTAATAACGATATCCATATTATTGCTGTTTGAGCTTTTGGACGCCCCAGGATCTGCATCCCGATGCATGTCAACACCTTCATTAGGAATGTAGGTCATGTTTTTGGCAGAGTTGTACCTCATTCCATCACATAGAGTTACATCAGAAAAAACTGCAGCCTGTTTTGTCCAACCAAACATCTCGACCCACTCTTGAGTAATGATTTAAATGTGACATTTTATGAAACGTAAATGTTCTTTGTTGCAACTGAAACATCATCACATTACACATATTGTTTGTTTTTTAATATGTGCTGAGCATGGATGCTTTAATAGGTATGTTTGTGCCTTTGGCGCTGAGATGTCAGTGATTTGTCTTTATAAATCAATCATAATCAGTTTATTAATTAAGTATTTAAAGCATAAATCATTTTGCAAAATGATTGTCAGCACAAGGGCTGTGCAGGATCTATTTTTGATGAGGCCCAAAACTTCACGACAAGTGCTTATAAAAGTTGTTGACCGACCACAAATAAAATCGGGGCAGTGTTTGTGATTTAATTTTAGAAAACTGCCCTGGGTCCATCCGGTATTGTCCTGCATTGTCTGCTAGCTCAGCATGGATTTAGCTTTTAGGCCTTGGTAGTTATGCAGACATGGATATAGGATTTCATTTGTTCCATTTACCAAATATCAGGTTCACTTTGCTTACATTAATACATATTGACGGCTGCACACACCCGGCTACAGCCTAGCTCTCCGGGCTCTAAAGCTCATAGCCCACATTTACAGGATCTCACCTGTGATCCAGCAGATATCCGTGATCCTTCAATTGACCAATTGCGGACTGCACTTTTCTTCCTTTCGCTATTTCACTCTCTCCCTCCCCCTCCTTAACGTTTTTTTTCTTTTTGTGGGGTCTCCCCTACCCTCTGGCAATTCAAGCCTCAGATTCCAGAGTCATAGCTGCAGCGCGAGCTATTAATACAGTTTGTTTAGTTAGTTTCCTAGCAGGCTGCATCAAACACTGGATGGCTGTGGCTGATTATAGCTGGGACTCGTTCCCCTACACCTGCTGAGTCGGAGAAATCCAAGTTAACGGTGGGACTTTGGCAACAGCTCAATGAGAGGGGACAGGAATTAGGGTACTTTGAGTGTGTCCATGTCACCTTGGCTGAAAGGAGGCAAAAATAGGTGGACTTGATATCCGTGCCTGTAATGAATATCAGTGATGTCTATCAGAATGTAACTGGCAGACTGATTGATTGTTTTTCACAGAGTTGAAGTCTGCACGAGGGAGAGTATTTTACATTGTGCAGTAAAATGTTATGCTGTCAACTCGTTAATTAGTTTATTCTCAATAGTCAGTCAAAGCAATAAATTAACAGCGTCATTTCTTTCTGTATACATGTGAGTCTAGCAGAGGATTTCAGATTAGTGCTATAGCTTATGAAGGTGTCCTTCAAGATAGATTGTTTTACCACAAAGCCAAGCAATAGATTTTGAAGAAAAGGGATGTGTTGAAGACATCTGTTTTAATCAGGTTAAGCTATTGGTTGGGGCAACTTTGAAAACAAATGGTATTTTCCGCCCCTGTCATCTAAAATTTATGGTGGAAATCCCACATTTCGTGTCGGTGCCAGGCATCCAAGTTAATGTCTAGCGTGTCTCTAGTAAGATGTAAACTCTGAAATCTGTTCCCACTCCTCACGCCAGATGTGTCCATTTCCCCACACAGTCCACACCCTCACTATAACGAGCTAGTCGGAGTATCTCGTTTGCAGACACATCTTTGCCCAAATAGACTCAGTGGATTGGAAGCGCATTGTGAGGGCCATGGCACCAACCTGTTGCCTTTCTCCAGAGCATGGGAGGTCTGCTTCTTTGGCCTTTTTGATCTCCCCAGAAAGGGACAGGGCTTTTGCTTGCAAACACGAAGCAGATCTCTTTCCTCATAAAGTCGTGGAGCTGAGAGACACAACGGTTAGGCCTGTTGCAGGCCCAGCGTCATGGGAGAGCGTTGTATTCCAAGTGCAAGGCTTCAGTAATCATGTGTTGGCTCAGGGGCAGCTGTCCTCAGCAGAGGGAGCGATGGGGGGAGGAAGGAGGAAAATATACTGACTTCAACATTGGGAAAACTTTCAGACATTTATGCCTCGCCAACATAATGAATAATCTGTCCCACTCAATAACGTTAGGCTACATGCACAATCTATGTAGTAGGTACGACAGAGGTGAATGTGGCCAGTAATATTACAATACTGAGCATGTTTAACTAACATTGCTTTACAGTTTGTGGAATAGGTTTAAAATTGGATAATACATCTGTAGAATTTTAAATAAACATGATTAAACAGGCATTTACAAACAACACAGAAGTACAGAGTCTGTCATGCCATCATCATAGTCAGAGTCAAAGGAGGCGGATCCCAAAGGACATGTAACACGTATGTTTTGAAGGGATAGCATTCAGTCATTAAAGTCGGACGCCATCCCTGCTCCTGACTAGCGGAACCTTATTGAGTATTGCGGTAGACAGTCGGCTTATGTTTATTGAAAGGTTTCCACTTGTATACACGACGAGGTCCATGATGCATGTTGGTAGTTGCTGTACTGTCAGTCGGAGCGTGTTGTGTAATACCAGACGTCACCTTGTTCCAATCGAGAGTGCTAAAACATTAATGTCCATTGCCACCTTCACCCCCTCCGATTCCCTGGTTTAAATTCAGTGACCAACTTATTTTTTCTAAACTTCCCTAGTTTGTCTTCACACGGGATGTTGTTCAGCTGTGCAGAGCAGTGGGCATACACACTGGGGTGGTTTAGTAGAGGATGGGGTTAAGGCGAGGGCGGGGGGTGGTTGTGAGCAGTTCTTCTCCTCTGTGGAGACAGCTGATAGAAGCAGTGAGCGGTACACAGCTTTAGTTTATGTCACTTCAACTTCAGGCACAACAGGGGGTGAAACCAAACATAACAATGTGCATATTTAACCCTTGACAATACCATTACCCTGGAAGAGAGAAGTGTATTATTTGGTTTTTTATCCCTGCGGTTTCCAGTACATCCAGATGCAACTATCCTTGTGTGCCTCCTTTTTTACAGCATTGTCAAGTATTAATGCTCTGTTAATA
This sequence comes from Micropterus salmoides, assembly GCF_014851395.1. Lineage (NCBI taxonomy): Eukaryota > Metazoa > Chordata > Actinopteri > Centrarchiformes > Centrarchidae > Micropterus > Micropterus salmoides. The sequence continues at coordinate 19,259,892 of NW_024040707.1, read as the reverse complement.
AAATCTTTCATATTATGTTATTACAGCAAAGGGCAGGACAATTAAATTAATTTATTGAATTACTGACATTATATATATCTTATCTACCTAAATTCCCTCTAATTGCAGTTTTCAATGAATACATTGTGTGAATTCTATATACTGAAAATGAGAATGGCTACAACAATGAGTGATATCGCACCAGAACTTCAACCAACCAGTTTAGACCCAGATGTCCAGAATCTAAAAAGCGGTCATACTGTAATTAATCTGGACAAACACATTGGAAGTGAGCCAACATGCAAAAGGAACTATTGTATTCTGACGTACATGAAAATAAATATTGCATGGATCATTTTGAGAATTAAACGTGACGAATTATTGTGGCATGGATGGTAGCTCATATTGTATAGCCCTAATATAGAAGTAGTGTTATTATCCACATTAATTCAGTTCATTTTAAATAGTTAATTTCAGTTGTAATTTATCTAGACAGCCAGCTAGCCAAGGTGTATAATGATATAACTCTCTCTCCCTCTATATATATATTATTTAAGTTAAAATATAATGGCAATAGTTTAAAGGTTTTCTTCTTTTCCTGAATTTAATCTGCATCGTTCTGTTTTCGCTGAACGAAATAAACAATGAATGCCTCTACCTATTAATTATTTTATCTCAGAGACTACACCATCCATCCCTAGTTTACATTGCATACAGTCATACCAAAAGTATTATAACATTTGTCAGCATTCCTGTATTGAGTTAAAATGTTATATTAGATTTTGTCTGTATTAACAGTAATGCTTGTCACTTGTATCCACATACAGAAAAAGCAAGAGTAAGCCAGGACAATAAAGTGAGGTACACTGTAGGGTCTGTGCACAACAGAACAGCTGAAACAGCTGAATCAGGGAGAGGGTGCAATTGTAGGAGGGGTACAAGAAGGTAAAAGGTTGGGAGGTGCCTGAGAGGTGAGAGGGAGGGAGTGGTAATGGGAGGAGGTTGGAAGTTAGGGAAAATGAAGGAGAGGGAGATGGCTTTGTGTAAACGGTAGCTGTCGTTCTCTCTTGTAAGCAGCTCCTCATTGGCCAACCAGAATCCCCCCTGTGTGAAGGAAGTATCACCAGGGAAACTTCGTCTCGCTGCCTCTGTGCATGTTTTCCTCCTTGCCAGGGTTATTTTTAAAATAGCATTCGGCTTCCTGCTCAGACTAAAGACTACAAGCCACAGCATCCCTGTTTTGTTGTTTTCAGGATTTGCCAGTTCACAAATCAAGAAAAGCCGCAGCAATGTTCTCCTCTTCTCCTCTCCCACAGTTACATTGCAAGCTCTTTGCAAAAATGGGGGATGACCGACCTTTTGTGTGCAGCGCTCCTGGCTGCGGACAGGTAAGTCCTCTCCCTCTTTGTCCTGGATTTCAGGTGTGTGCATATGTGTTTGTGGTGTGTGGGGTATTTTTACCCTTGTGTAAGCAACAACTTACTTTACTTCTAAAAGAAAAATAATGAAAAGCAAAAAAAATAAACATATTGTACTTGAAAAGACACTTGATTTGAGTAGAATGAAGCTTTATATCTACAATGAGAGAACTTGATAAGCCCGACAAGACTTCTGGTCTGCCATTACACTGCCTGATTAAGCTAATTGGCTGTGACTTATGCAACACTCTTAATGATCATTATACCAATAGTGTTTTAGCCAGCATGCTGTCTTGTGAGACAATGCTGTCTCTCTTAGCAGTGACTCACTGGAAGCTCCAGTGAGTAATCAGAGCACGGTTATTGTTTCAACCTGTCACTGTTGACTTCCAGCGCCTGCAGACGCAGGTTTGAGCCACGGCAGTGACTCAGCTGAGCACCAATAGTGCACACATGCCAGTAATGCGGTGTAGTGTCGGGGCTTGGCCTGATATCGCAGCAAATTAAAAGTGTGTTCTAGGACTCATGACTGTTCAACAGGAAATATCATCTCTGTTGTGCTCAATTAGCTGTCTGATGCTGTGTTCAGCTGGGTGTGATATCCTTAGAGCTAGTGAAGGATTTTCCCTCCTGGGGTCTGGAGGAAGAACATGTTTATGTGGTTAACAAACATTTGTGATTCATAAGCCTTCTTTTATTCTCTAATCAGAAGCGATCTGTTGTACATGGGATTTACGGTTTGAACAACAGGCGTATAAAGCAGTTGAACATGCAACGTGTGTTGGATAAATAAATAATTTGTTTGGCTATTTTCTTCTCAGAACATTATGGACACCTAGGGACCCCTTCCCTGAACATTTTAACTTTCCTTTGACATGTTTCTGTGATGTAAATACTCTGCATATTTCATTTGTAAATATCATTATTTATTTAGTCTGCAGTTAAAGTCACATGGAGGCTATACAAGGCAAAGTGACAATGATGACGGTGTGTGTGACTACAGCTGTGGCATAAATACAATGGTGAACACGTTTGCAAACAGTTGCTTGTTTACATAGAGCAACATTACCTTTCATTTGGCACCATGTGATGATTGTAAATCTAATATTCACTCTCTTTTAGTTATGTTAAGGTCTCTGCCTGAGGGAAATAAATGACGCTGTACCTTCTAAATGCTACACTATGTTCATGAGCTAGTGTTGGTTGCTAACTTTGTGTGTTTGCAGTTTGGTGCGGTGCAGGTAGCGCACAGTGGATTCATCAGATTATTTACACTGAAAAGACGTGTACTGTAGTTTAGGGCTGCAACTAATGATTATTTTCATTATCCATTAATATGTTGATTATTTTCTCGGTTGATTGATTAGTTGTTGGTCCAGAGATTTGTGAAAAATGTTTCCCAAAGCCCAAAGTGATGTCCTCAAATATCTTCTTTTGTCCACAGCATAAATTATATTCACTTTACTGTCATAGAGGAGGAAAGAAACCAGACAATATTCACATTTGAGAAGCTGAAATCAGAGAATTTTTTCTTTAAAAAAAAGTACTCAAAGCAATTGATCGATTAATTGACTAATTGTTACAGCTCTACTGCAGTTGGAATTGGGGTCGGTGAGAGCGGTGGGACTGGACCGAAACAGTAAAGTTTCAGAGCAATCAAACATACAAAAAACTCTCCGTAGAACTGAGGGAAATTGCAGAGTCGGGTGGAAGTTTGTCACTACAACAAATGCTAAACACAAGCAGCCAAACAAGAAATGGACCGAAATAAAATAGAGTACAATAAAATTTATATTTAAATCATGAACTATCAGATTCTGAAAACATGTTGTTACTAGTTTCCTACAGTACGCTAGGTATCAGGGATCTAGCACATGGTAGATAGGTACAAGTGCAGCTGCAGCAACAGCTCTGCCTCAACAAGTCGAAAAGAAAAACAGTAAAAGTCGTGTATGGAAACCAGGGATGGAAAAGTGAATTTTGTGGCTGTTACCTTCTATAGCTCCGTGTCAAAGCCTCGATTTCTACCAGATTTGATAGATGTCGGAGAGCTAATTTAGGCCGACGCTTGACAGTTTTGATCAATTCAAAATCACCAGTGCAGTTGAGAACGCAAAGAACTGAATGTCTGTCCGACAAGCCTGCCTTTATAGGCGGAGTTAAGGACTGAAAGTGCAACATCCACTCCAGTCGTCAATAACCTTTTTGTTTTTCAATATAGAAATGCAAAACCACTACCAGTAGAGATAGTGACCACCCTTAAACTATTCACTTTTTTTCACAGTTTGTAAAATGAAAAAAAATTGCCAAGAAAATTATTTAATTTATTTTGCGCATTACAATGTTGTTATTTCAGTAGCTTGCTCATTTATGAATATATTGACATCAAATCATCTCTCATCTGTCCAGGACATCCTCTCACAACTTTCACAGCTGTTAGTTGTTTTTTGTAATGTTCAAATAATTTTATTTAAGAAGTTAATGTTGAAGTAAATGGGGTTTATTGTTTTGTTTTTATTTTTTATTTTGGTATTGAGAATAGTGGAATTTCACTGGTATTGGTGTCGACTACTAAATTTGTGGTATCGTGACATAACAACTATGTGCTTTAAAAAAATTTAAAAAATTTGAAACTTTGGTACTTGACAGTTTTCAGTACATTTCGGTTTGTACCAAAAAGTATTGAGGTACAGTATCGTACATTACATTATTTCAACTTAAGTATCATTATACAAATTGTTTTTAAACTTCAATCACCTTTGGCGATATTTTTGTACATTTAGACACGGAACATCCTTTATGTTACAAGTGCCTTATGTCCAAATACCGTTTTACTGCTGCCCTTTACAAGCAACAGTTGTCCACCAGGAAAATCTGAATCATGCCCATAATAGAACGAGGATGATTGACTTCTGGCTTTGCTCAGGGTTTTCCTTTTACCATGTTAACAACAACAACAACAACATCTCCCATTATATGATCCCCGGTATTTAGTGTGGGGAGGGGTAATCCTAGCTGCCAGTATCTCATACAGGGAGATTAGTTGGAGATAGTTTCCTCTGCAAGTCTCAGCCGCCTTGTTCAGAGGAAAGAGACAAATCAGACATGCAGTTGTATTGGTGATGCTGCCTGGTAGCGCTAAAAATAAGCCCTCTGACACTTCACTGCATTTCCACTCCGTCCTCTCTCGCGACTGCAACGCAGCACCCCAAAATAGGCTGCAGCGAATGGTGAATAGGCTGGTGCCAGAGCCAAGATTATTCCTCCTCCGCCTCTGACTGATTCACCTCGCCACTTCTCCAAAGAAGAAGTGGCATGTCTCAGACGATGGCTGCTGGTTCTCTCCTAACGGTCAGATCAGCACCAGGTGCCAGGCCTCCTGTAGCTTCCACTGTGGATAGGAAACAACAGATCAAAAGCTAATGTAAAGGTTTATTGAGACAGATGTCTATGACATCCACATGTTTTAGTCACAGACTACACTGACGGTGTGCTCTCTTCTGTAACAAACACCTTACACTTGGATTATCAGCATCTGTTTTGATGTGTCAGCTCATTTGCTTTTGGTATTTTCTGTGCCAGGGGATTTTACACTTCATCATAAATTATATATTATACAATCATTACTCATTCCCTACATTTCTGTGCTGTTCATCATCTCAGCTCTCATCCATAAAAGCTCCTTTCTTTTTCTAGATAATTTGTTAAGATATTTGAGCCCATGTCCTGCAGCTATAATGGGCCCATACAGGGCTTTTAAGACATGAGGAACTGTACACCACTGATACAGTTTTCTTTATGCTTTGTCATATAATGTGTGCAATATAGGCTGCATGTGTTGGGCAACGTCTCCAAGAAATGATCTGTCTGTGATGATTCTAATATAATAACTGGATTAAAGTACTATAGGTTTTTTCTTCAGGTCACCATGACCCATAGACCATTACCCATACACTACTTTATATAATGGACTTATCTTTCCTCTTTTTTCTTGTTCACTTGTTTCAGAGGTTTACCAATGAGGACCACTTGGCTGTACACAAGCACAAGCATGAGATGACACTGAAATTTGGACCAGCCAGGACCGACTCTGTCATCATTGCAGGTACGGCTTGTCTACGGGACAAACGCACTCCTTTGTGTTAAATATCCTCTCCCAGCATTCAGACGAAGGCTGTTCAGCACACCTCAGCGTCAGTGTGTACCAACACTACAGGACAGTCACAGGAAAAGCAGCTCTAAAGACACATTAATGACACGGGTTTCTATATTCAATGCTAAGTGTGAACTAAGTGTGAAAGCCTTACTTTGAACAGTTATCTCTGTTCATTCCCTTTTGCCAGACCAGACACCTACTCCCACCCGCTTCCTAAAGAACTGCGAGGAGGTTGGTCTGTTCAACGAGCTGGCCGGCTCCCTTGAACAAGACGAAGACGACAAGAGAGCAAAGAACTCTGTAAGAAAACTTTGGGGTTGATGGTTTTGTCTCTGTTTTTATCTGTGTACGTGCCTGAGAATATGCATTTCTGTATTATTATTTATAGAAACCAGTGGAATTTTGTGCAGAGACTCCCACATAGTGACAATTTACTTTTCACTTCCTTCTTTCTTACCTCAAGTGTTGATGTAGTCAAAAAGGTTTGCTTGCAGAAATTCCTGCCTTGTGTACTTTGTCTGTGTATCATTATAATTTAAATTATTGCAACAGTTTGTCAAGCTGATTATATTGAAATGCTCTGGTGTGTTTTATTTCGCTCATTATAGTGTTTTGTAAACTGATGATGTGGTTGTTCCTTCCTTCCTTTTTCAGTGCATTATAGTATATGAACATGTTATCTTTGAGGGTAGTGTGAACTCACACTCTTTATTTCTCTCTCTACCCTTTCTCTTTCTCTCTGTCGCTCACTTTCTCTTACCCATCTCTGTCCTTCTCAGCTCCCTGCTCCCAACTCTGTGGCTTTGGACATGAGCCTGCAGACGCCATCGGACGTGAAGGTGAAAGAGGAGGCACCTGTAGAGGTTGATTCCTCTCCACCAAACAGCCCTGAATCCATCTCTGGAAATTCAGACAGCAGCATAGAGTCTCTGGTTAGAGGAAAGGTAGGACAGAAATGGGTGGAGGGGAGGTTGCGTGAGTGTATAGAGAAGAGGGTGGAACCTTAAATGATGTAGAAAGATTATGGCTCATGATGCATGTCATTATAGCTTTTGCGATATTACATAAATGCACCTTGTGGGAGTGAATACTATTGTATTTTTTTCTTTCTGATGTGTGACATGTTTGACATTTTGAATTGCTGAAAGCTGTGTTTGAACTGTTTTACGTAACTTATCTCACCGCTATTCTCCTAGGACACACCACCGAGGAGTTCGGCCCCCACCCCGACTATTGTGCGTCCAGGTTCCCTCCCACTACACTTGGGCTTTGATGCCCTTCACCCCACCATGCCGTCACCCACCTCTGTCATCACACAGGCGCCGCCTTCCAATCGTACTCTGTGGTGAGCAACGTTCAGTGTCTTTCTGCTGAGCTCTTTAACACTGATATGCCTTTCCCTAAAGTTCCTTTAAAGCTCCTATAAAAACATATTTTCCACACTGTTTAACGACATCACATGTATATTCTCTCTTTGCTGGTTCAACGTTATGTCTGTGATGCGTTTGAGTAAACTTTTGAAACCCAAGATGCCTCATGTTTTTATTTTTGTTTTGTAAATTTTTAAAACATTTCCCTGTCATTGATATTGATACATGTTCTTTCTCTAAGATCCTTTTTTGACTTTTGATATACATTTTTTAAGCAGTTTTGAATGCACAGCTTGGACTAGTAACTGTTCATTTTGTAGGGTTGAAGTGAATAATTATATCCTAAATGGTTATAGCTGCTACATTACAGAAACCTTGCAGTATAAAATTGATATTCATACAAAACCTCCTGTTCCTGTTGTCCCTCTGCTATCTAGTTCGCCAACCAGCCACTACCCCATGATGATGCTTCCCTCTGGTCAGGCAGTGTCCGTGCTCCCTGGTCCAGTCCACATGCCCTCTGTCATCAATGTAAGGCAAACCACCCATCTCTATGCTGTATAGGTGTTATTTCAATTTTAGAGCTAAGACGTTGGTTCAAGTTGTTAATATATGTGTATTTGTGTGTCTTATCTCACTTCCAGCTGGCCCGACCCATGTGCATGGTACCCAACATTCCTGGTATCCCCGGTCCTCCTCTGGGAGGCAGCAGCAGCGGCTCTAACTCCCCCTCTGGCTACAGCATCCACTCAGAGGCCAAGATGGTCAGTACTAGATTAGCTCTCTATTTTTATCTCTTTTATCTGTTCTTTTTGTCTCCATCTTCACCCTCTAGCCTTCCTCTGTGCTGGCTTAGTTTGTTCATCATATGACTTTTTACCGCAGCTACTTGTTTATTTAACTCTTACACCACGACAACACAAATGGTACTTGTGTTAACGCAAACATGCAGAGCTCTATGTATGGATCCCACGTTTCAGCATTTTTGTATTTGAGAAGTGTTGTTCATTGCATGCACAAGTATCCACTTTAGTGTATAATAGGGTATATAATAGTTATATTATATATTACTCTATAGTAAGAAGTAAATTGAGGTTTCAGACACTTTCTAATCACCATCATTTTGCTCATCACCTACAGGTACAGAGTCGCATATGCATACATACATGCATGCTACTTTTTTATTCCATTGTGGAACTTTTGAGGGGATTGTGTCACTCAATTTAAATGACGGACATTAAATATAGTGCACCATGGAGTAAGTAGGTAGTGATTTTGTACAGCCATGGGTCTCTTACTACCAAATAAAATTGTCAAAATGCTGCTGTGTACTTAAATATGCTGTTGACTGGTTGCATGCCTTCACTGTCACAGTTTTTTTTTGATACGTACAGTTCATAATTTACTGGATAATACACCATATCACAAAGCAACATCTTCTGAAAATTGTTCCAGGAGGAAAATATAACTTGAGTTGGCTCACATCAGCTTACAAAGCCTCCAGACCTGAACCCAGTACAAGAGGGTTTAGATAGAACAGGACGTCACATGAATGTGCTGCAGAAAACAAGCAGGAACTGTTTCACCCCGTCATGTCACGATCAAGATCTCTGCAGAATTAGGGCACCTTTTTAATTTCGCAAAGGGGCGGTGCAACCTAATGCTTATTTGATTATGTTATGAAAATATCAGAGAACTAGCAGAAAACAGATGTTGTGCATTTAGAATATGCATACTGAGCTGTCTGTCTGCAGCAGAATACCTCAGCACAAACCTTTGTTTTTATCACACATTGCATCTGGTGCAAAAGTCTGATCAACAACTCACGTTAGGCTGTGCTGAAGATTAGAAACAAAGTTTTAGGCCAGGTTGTTGTTGCTGATGCTGTGAATGAGTTTATTGGTTAACATGGAGTCGTCTTGTTAGGGCTTGCTATGATGCTGCGGTGACGTTTAAATGATAGCAAAAAAGTACATGTGAAAACTTTAGCGCTATTGCTTTTGAATCTGAGCTTGTGTATTCTAATTCCTGTGCTTGTTATTGATGTTGGTTGTATCATTGTTCTCCTGTAGCGTCTGAAGGCTGCCCTGTCCCAGCAGAGCCCATCAGGACAGAGTATGGGGATCATGGCCATGGGCAGCAGCCCCATGGTGCCTCAGAGGGCAGAGCAGAGCCAGCTGCTTGTCCAACAGCCAGATGCTCCATCACCTGCACAACCTCAGGTACGCTGTGTTGTCTGTAGTGATGGTCCTGACTGAAATTACTACAACTTTGTTGTATCACCTGTTTCAGTTACAGAAAATTGGGGCTGTACTTCTTGTAGTGAGATGACTATAATGTGCTCTGACTGAAATAATGAAACTATGACTCAAACTTCCCTTTTCTCTCTTGTCTTTCTTCCGCTCCCCTCCCCTGTCTGTCTGTTTCCTCCTCGCCCTTTCCCCTCGTCCTCTCTCTAGGTATCTCCAGCGCAGCCTACAGGTGGGCGTCGGCGGCGGACTTTAGATGATGACCCCGATGAGCGAAGGCAGCGCTTCCTCGAGAGGAATCGGGCCGCGGCATCGCGCTGCAGACAGAAACGCAAACTGTGGGTCAGTTCCCTGGAGAAGAAGGCAGAGGAGCTCTGCAACCTGAACGTCTCACTGTCGGTGAGTGGGCTTGGAGTGGGTAGGTGGGTGACAATGAAATGTGACCTGTGAAGAGGCATTTATTAGTGTGTGCGCAGTCACATTGGCTGTGCCCAGTTGACAGGCTTTCAACTAGTTGTGGAAGTTTGTGAGGTGTTTTCCAGATAAGCACAGTTAGTTTCAGGGAATGTTGGGTTACATGACTTGTAGCCCTGGAATTCATTACAACTTGTTTCACATCTTTATTGTGTCATTTGGTGGTTTCAAGTTATTTTTACACTGCATAACCACTTCTCCAGTGCCAGCTGTACTCTAGCGGAAACCAGACTGTTTACCCCTTTAGAGCATTTCTAAGATGAAAATGAGATGAGATTAAAAATCCATTCTCAAGGATTCTGTAGCCTCTCTTCGCTTTATATATTGATACTGTATGTCTAAACTATGATATGAATTCTCCTTGAATTACTGAAAAGCGGTGTACGTCCTTTTTGCCTATCCTTCAGAATGAGGTGTCTCTGTTGCGGAACGAGGTGGCTCATTTGAAGCAGCTGCTGCTGGCCCACAAGGACTGTCCGGTGACCACCCTACAGAAGAAGACTGCCTACTTAGGTAAACCTTTAATAGATATGCCATGTTACTCACCTGGTAACCTCCTTCAGTAAGGCTGGTTTGGAGTGTGTTGAAGGTTAAAAGCGAAATGCTAATGCCAGTTTGGGTGTAAGGCTGTCTTTCTTTTTTTCCCCGTGTAGCTGCCGAAGAGAGCATGAAAGACACCTCAGAGCCCACAGGTTCCCCTGCCCCTGTGATCCAGCACAGCTCTTTGGCACACAGCCCCTCTGCCGGTCAAAACGGCCTGAGCTCAAGGGCAGCAGCTGAGGCCATGGCTATGTCCGTGCTGGCAGGAATGGGCCAGCAGCAGAGGGCTGAGAGTGGACCCTCTCACATTGTCATGGCTACACAGTCTCAATCTGCTGCCAGATGATGAGCGATGGCACCGTGGCCCAGAATTGGCTCATCACCCAGGGGTAAAAAAGAGCAGCGACACCTCCCATCCCCTCTAATTTCCCTGATCTAGAAGCCCAAATTTCTAATCTTCCCCTTCCCCCTTCGCTGTGTTCCTCTGCTCTCTCTGACCCTCCTGTGGAGCCATCGTGCTGTGGCCTGGAGCTCAGCAGCAGCAGCAGCCTTCTGGGAATGGACTGAGACTTTTGAGAGAGCTTCCTGTTCACTTTGCCATAGACTACAGGGGCTGGACTCCACTTCCCATCCTCGTTTTTCCCTCTGTGCTTCCCCGCTCATCTCTCCTGCCCTCAAGTCAAAACAACTCTTCACTGGACTGTAGGACTGCATCGCTCTGAGCATACCGCCGTAATGAACTTTCTACGTGGACGCGTGCGCACAGTTTCTAACACACAGGCGTCGCCTCAAACACTCTCGATCAAATCAGATACCAATCAACACACAGGGCTTTTACACTGTTTTCAGCAGGGAATAGTGCCTTGTGCTCCTCGACTTTTTAGGCATGCACACAAACCCACACACAAGCCATCACAGCATATGCACCCTATACAGCCTTTGGCTCCAAAGATGCAGTAGCTGTCTAGACGTCAGTGACTCAGATCTCAAGTATTCACCCAAACCTTTTTGTAAATGGTTCCACCTCATGGTGAGCTCAACATGGACCCAGAAACTTTACCTCATTTACACCCCTTTATGATAAATTTGATAAACTGTATGTCTGATTGGCTCTGTATGTGTATATTTATGTACATCAGAACATAGCCGTTTGCCTACTCCTGATCTGAAACGTCAGTAACTTTGGATGGGATTGTTAGCATGTGACTTTTTCTATTCGGGTGTTATGTTCTTGATACAGTATGTGCAGCTATATCTTTTTTTTAATGAATTGGCACATCCTCCTAGATTAGTCAACAGAACCAAAATACATTGGATCTTAAAATAAGTTGTTTGAGCAATAGCTTTTTATTCTGACCTGAAGGGAATTCAGACTCTCCCCTCCTCTTCCTCACCTTCCTCTAAAACAGGCAGGTTTAGCTGTTTATTGGTTTGTAAGTGGACGCCCTTTCCATTTTATATGAAACTATTCTAGTGGCTGTGTTTCTCTGTGTGGGCTCTGGACTTACTGTAACTGTTATTTTCACACTTCTCAGGATGGTTGCACATCCTTGCTGCTCGTTGGAAGTGCGATGAACCCCTTAGTCTCTTTGCTCTTTACCAAACTTAAACTAAGCCATAATGACAACAAATCCGATCTCTGAATCGCCAAAGACCACCTGGTTCTTGTTCTTGGGCAGGAGGTTAATACCCTGTCTGTTGTTTTGTGTGATTCAGAGGTCACAGTGACACAGTCTAAAGTATATCACTGCTTACTTGCACTTGCTTGTTACACACAGTCTCACATAACAGTGTCTGATAGTTTTGCCTTAAGATCACATTGGTGCCTCCGATAGCCCCACTTAAATATACACAGATTTGCTTGTGAGAAAAACAAAAATATATTTCTTTTTGTTCATTTCATCAAATAAAAAAACATAACCAATGAGGAACAAAATATGTACTCGTTGAACTCCTCAAAGCTTTTAACATTAATGTTTAATTTTAACCATTAGTCTCTTTTCAGTGGCGTAAAATGATACAATACTTGTCTGTCATCTGGTGGAGAGACACAGTAAAGATGTCTTCGCTGGTAAACGCTTAAGTTAAGATGTCTTGTGACTATTTCTGAATGGCTCCAGTTCCTTTCGAAAAAGATGTTTTACCGAGATATCAGTATACTTTTACATAAACAAGCGGTTTGCTTTTCAGTTTTTTTTTCTGTATATTTTTCCCCCATCTTTTATATGACATGTTCATACATTTACAAGATGTGATACTTCAAAAAGAGGATATGTCCGCTAACACGAGGGCATGCCTTTATGCACTAAAATAATGCAAGTTTATTTTGTTGCTTTGTGTTTCAGTTCAACTTTTTTGCAGTTCTCTTGTCCTCTGGGTCTTTCTCAGAGATATCAGATTCATTTTAAAAAACAACAACCGCAATATTTGCTCTCATCTGTACTGTATGCATAAATGCAACGTTTCTCTGCAACTTTAATACCTTTCACCTTTGACTGAACCTCTTGTCCTACAGTCCCAATGGCGACCCCGGCATTTTGTTGTACTTCAAAGCTGGCGCTATATTTGCCTGGCAGTCCCTTATATATATGATTGTTCATATGAAATGAAAATTCAAACTATATTTAGCTTTCATGTTTTCATGTAATTCATGTCATTGGCACCTTTTATGTAATTTCCTGTTTTCGTTTGTTGCGTGCTATTCCCAGCACTATACAAATGTCATAACGCTTCTGATTGTACTGATGAGTATAGAAACTAATTTCTTTTAACACATCTTTTTTTTGTTTGCTTTTCTCTACAGAAAAAAAATGTTATCAGTCTGTTTTTCAAAAAGAGATTATATCCCCTGTGTTATATCTTTTAAGATTAATCTGGTCACGTCTTTTAAAAGCCCTTGTCTAACTTATTTTTTAATTGGTCAACCAACAATCGTCATTGCGGTCTTTGGCATATTAATGTTACCTAGAATTGTTGTGAAAAGAGCAATTTAATGAAAAATGCAACAATGTGAAAGTTGCACATAGTGTATTAATGGTTTTTCACACTCCCATTGTTGGACTGATGATTTCGAAAATTGTCCTCATTCTGTACATATCTGTACTATATGAATATATTTACTTTTCCATGCATGTCCAAGTGGAATACTACGAACACTTACAGTGCTGCAGTTTTAATTAAAGATACTACATCTTAAAGAGCATTTATAAAGTTTTGTTTGTTAATTTTCATTGTAGAATCACAATGATAAAAAGATGTTTTCTGTAACTTTGCTGTAATACTACATAATAACTGGAGCCTCGCAGTCAGTGCTTGGTAAAATGTGGTATGAAAGGAGGTATGTTTGAATATGAGAGAATATACTGTATGTAAGGATATTGTACTGTCTGCTTTGTTCATAGTAGTCTGTGCCCAATGTTCCTTCTCCCTTCAGTCATGAGTCCATTATTGTGTTGTTACTAATGACTATTTAGAGAGGTGCAAAATAAGTAACTATAAGTACTCTGGTTCATCTTGAGTATTTTATAGGCTGATTGTAGTTTTTTTTACACTTGAGCTTTTTAAATTGGACCAAAATGGAAATAGATAAATTCAGTATCTAGTGATTGTAGTTCTGGTTGTATGCAGGAAGGCTTTCAAACAGTACTTAAACCTTCATGTTGGGAAATAACATTTACAGAAGACATAATCAAACATTTAACTTGTCATCAGTAAAATCCTTGCTACAGCCCTGCTTTCTAGATGTTTTTGTAGTGCACTCAAGTAGTTTTGGAAAGACAAAAAGTGACCCAGTTGCCTACAGTTATGCTGTTAGGTTAAGTTTGCTTTGAAGCTTGTTTTCCTTGTAAGACAACGTCCATGTTTCTTGTAAGGAAAACATAATTGTAACTTTTTGTAAGCAGCCCTTTATTGCGGAGAAAGTGGTTGGAAGGATATTTATTTCTATAATGGTTACAGTCAAGATGCCACACTGCCTTTTGATGGTGACCATAAGTAACTTACTTAGAGTTGTGTTCTGATCGTATACTGGAGCAGTTTTCAGTATCTTACAGGAACTGTGGTATAATTTTAAAATAAGGTACTTCATCTCAAGCAGGTTATGGGCTGGATTAACCTCAATTAAATTCAAAGAACTGTATTTATCCGTTTGGAACTTCATTCGTGCAGAGCATAGTACAGCATACCACACACACACACATTACATATAAGTAATCAAGGGTTGTAAGTAAATAAGTTAATAAGTAAAGCTCAAAAAGCACAATAAATACATGACCTTGACCTGCTATGGGACCCTGAGCCAAAAATAAGCTGCCAACAGTTTGTGCATCCTACATATGGCTCAAGTACCCATCAGTTGCTGTTTACATGACAGATTTGGACGACGTTTGGACAAAAAAAGACATTTTAAGATGTTATCGTGACTACCATAGACTTGCAATGGCTATTCCTTTCTATTTTCTAATATTATATAGTTCAATTAATCAAGGAAATAATCGTCAGATTAATCGATAATAACATAATTATAATAATCTACAGTGCCCATGCCCATGTTATATATGAATGATTTTGAAAAAATATCTAATTGTGATTGTATAGTTGTATAGGTGAAACATCCTTACACACGCTGGTGTCACGGCAAATAATAAACTTTTTTCCCCTGGAGGGGTCAGGTCAGGGTCCACTGGAAGTCCAACATGTTTAGCTGGAAAATGACAAATGCACGGCATGTGCTCTGGTTCTAAGTGAGGGGTGTGTGTGTGCTTTTGTCAGTGAGACACCAGAGGGAGCAGCAGTAGTGTCAGTGTGCTTTTTCCGCCTGGGATGCGGCGAAACGTACAGGCGAGGTAAAGGCAGTCACGTGACCGCTCGTTGCCGTTGGTGAGTTTCCCCCAATATGGCGGAGGGGCCAGCCGTGCGGATGGACCGTCTCTCCCACTCTGATGCTTGTTTTGTGTCTTGAGGGAGGGCGTTTTATTTTACATTTTTTTGACATTCCCTCGCCACCGCCTGGTTTCTTCTCAGATAGACTGCACTCGTGTTTCTCGGCGGAGTCATGGCAGACCGCGGCGTGGATTTGTCCGCCCTGCCAAAAGAGGTTAGAGACCAATTGGCGGAGTTGGATCTGGAGCTGTCTGAAGGTAAAGGAGGGGAGGGGGCTGATGGGAGAGAGAGAGGGGGGATGCTATAGCAGATTTTCAAGCTAGCTGTGTGTCTCATCTGTCTGGGCCAACTAGCATCGATTAAACTGGTAGTTTCCCTCCTCCGGTTTTGCTTTACGTTTCTAACACATTGTATGAGGGCACACGTCAGGGGTGCGGGTGCTCAGGCTGTGCCACCTTAGTTAGCTTACTTTGTGCTAATACAGGATGTGGGCACACGAGCTAGCAGTGCATGACAAGCGGGGGGGGGGGGGGGGGGAAAGACTTATCAAATATCATCCATTTCCTCGTGTCTCCTTCATCTCAAATCTTATAGTAGCTCATTTAAGCAAAATGTCGACTTTACAGATGTCTTTTGCTGTGTGAATAAATGTCAAAGCCATAGCTGTGTGTGTGTGTGTGTGTGTGTGTGTGTGTGTGTGTGTGTGTGTGTGACTTGTTCGACACACAGGATGGCCAGAGGCAAGGTCTGGCTGTCAGGGCTTGACCCCTTCTCCAGTCATCTTTAGTTATAACGTTACTATTTCATATGGTATGAATTTAAATTCATCTGTGGCCACATGTCTTACAGTTTCACATCATAAAGCCATTCACTTGGCATCTGTTTTTAGGCTGTAGCTTTAAAATGTTTTATTGCAGTAATACTGAGTCACTGTGACTAGCGTTGAGGTGTAATGACGAGGCCTACAGTCATCATCTGCTCTGGTGTCATATGAAGATAGTCTGACAGTCTGTTATGGATGACTTGTCAGTTAATTACCAAATGTAGTGGATGACCTCAGTGGCGTTGGTGATCAACAAGATGTGTCCTGTGCATGAGCCTTGTGCACCTGTGTAAACCTGCCATTACTGGAATTATAGGTTTACCTGTGCTGCTCATTGTGAGGTTGCACCACCCTCAATCTTGTGGTTGACAAATTGTGTGAGATTTGAGTCAGACGCATGCGTCCATGTCCATTTTCCTTGGTGGGTGCGTCTGTTTATTGTGGTTTACAAATATCTCAACCATTCATTCATCTAAAGCATGGTGTGAATCAACCCATCCCCCAGGGCAGCTGTTAGCCCCTGCTCTACACCCATTGACACACACTGTCACATCCTAGACAGTATCTCCCTTCCCCTGCTTCATGGCACCCAGGCTACGTTCTTCCAGCTGAGGTGACCGAATCCACCTGTCCTGCGCAGTAACCTCTCAGTATCTACTTATATCCATCCTGATTGAAATCTGCTTATTCTAGGGGTGTGATATGTTTTTTAAACTGATAACCAGTATTTGAAATGTTCCCACTCATGTTTCGCTGACACCAGTATTTATATGCATTTTTGCGAGACTCCTAATACAAATGCAGGTTAACCTTTTTTTCCTGTGTCTGTAGTAAGGCCATTAAAAGGATCATGGGACTGTAAAAGACTTTGACAGTTTGATTAATTTGCATTTGACAGTTATGTTACGTGACATACTCCTATAAAAAATTCAAATGCATATTTACAAGCTAATAGGACTAACTGTTATAACAGCATCAGAATGGAGCTGTCTTTTACAGCTCATATCAGCCAATATTGAAAGTAAGCTGATATATTAGTGTATCTGCAGGTTTTCTAAGAGCGGACTGCCCTCTAATGTGTTTTTCAGGTGTAGATCAGCCAGTATTTATTGTGTTTGACATGATAAAGAGTTACGCTGGTGGTTTTGGATAAATGAGCCTGTTAATTACAAAGGGCTTACACTTTATATTACAGGCTGACCATTTACCATTGTTATAGCATGGGTCATATTAGGGGGGGATGATATGATGATTTTATTCTTAATGTGAGTGTGTGTGTATAGGAATATTTTATATTTTTATATATTTTATATTATGTTTATATATATATATATATAGCTGTAGGTGATAGAAATGTGTCTGCTGTGATTTTACCAGATTGTTTGTCATAAATCAATGATCAGGACTGCTTTATGGCAATATTTGATATGTTGTTTTGCATCATTGTAATGATTAAGTACTTTGATATGCAGGTATTAGCCAGAAAAATTAATTTATCTCTCATTATTTTATACATTAATAATGTGTGTATTACATCACAATCTAAATATTGTATGCATGTTCCCTATGTCCCACCCTTTTTGTATTTTCATTGCATATTTTAGGTTCCAGTCAGTCGTGTACTTGAAATAATCTTGCCCAGTATCAAAACTTGCTTGTGGTGATGCATAACAGTTAAAAAAAAGTCTGCTTTAGTTTTGGTCAGTTAACACCTGGATAACGCGGGTGTGAACAGGAACTCCTTCTAAAGACTCGTGCTTGTTGTTATTGCAAAACATGCAAGACTAAATATTTAAATGTTTGCAGTAGTTTTAGGTTCATGTGTGTATTTGAACCAGCTAGCCCCATTGGTGACTGGATGCGAGAGGCATGTCATCACCTTATAGGCTACGTTTCCTCAGTCCAAAACGAGCCCTCCTCTGGACCAAGTGGAAATGCCTGTTCCTGCGTTGCTTGGATAAGAACACAGGCCTGCCAAATGGCCTCTTAAAAAACAACCCAGTTCTGCTAGCCCCCTGTGACCATGGGGACACAATGAGGACCATTCAGCTGGTGTGAGCCGCCGTGGCCAGGAGCTCTGCAGCCATTTAGGCCATTCAGCTGAACCCAGCCTTTGTGTGCACGTTGGAATGAGCTGCCTCCATAGGAAGAGAAGGGAGGGGCTGGTGACTGGTCATACTTGAGAAGATGACGTGTATTGTGTATTACCCCTCTCACCCTCTCAGCTGGGCCAGGGGTAAAAGGTCATGTCTGGTTCTTCCCTGTAACAAGCGTACCTGGTTGACAGCCCCCCCGGCCAACTGTCAAGCATGTTACATAGAAGTCTAATGTTGCTGGCTCAAGGAAAATTCCTCACCAATTAGTTTTTTGGTCTGTGAGTTAGTAGCTAGATTTCCAGGCCAAGGGGCCATTTTGAAATTAAAATACAAAATTGAATTTCCTCCCAGTCTGATTTTAAGTTTTTAAACTCGGGTTTCTTGTGCGTGCGGTGCACATGCTTGTGCCTGTGTTCATGTGGAGATACAGTCTTAGTCTCTGTTTGCATCTATGATCAGTATGGGTAGACAGGGGAGTCCCGATTACTGCCAGTTGCTTCCTTTCTAGGCCAATCATCCAGTTAGCCAGCCAGCCAGCCAGCATTCAGATGCAGCAGAAGCAGGCTTGGCTCGTTGTTGTATTAACAGAGAAGGCCCTCAGCAGAGGATGACAGCATTGATATGGACCTAGTCTCTATCAGCTATCCTTCCTCCTGACCCCAACCATCAGTGACAGCGTGTAGGGCAAAGCCTGATGAGGAGGTCTGTGAAAACATACCTCTTCTCTCTCTGTGTTTTTTTATGAATAGGATACACAGCAAACTTGTTTATGTAAATAGGCAGTCCAAGTACTTATTTTGAGAGAGATTACAGACATGTGATGGACACTTCCTCAAACTCAAGCTCATGAGTTCTTGTTTTTAAGGTGGAGGTCTGTGCCGGCACAGAAAGAGGAATAAGGTCCTCTCACACGATTGTAAAGCTAAAATCTCGACCCAAATTCAAATCACTTCACAGCTTTTGGCTCTTGCAGGCCTGATGCAACAAGCTTTTTTTAACAGCTCTACCAAATGTTAGAGCCACTTGTCCTGGAAATAGGAGTGGGCAATATGTTCTGATATTGTTATAATTATCACAGCATTATCTCTTCAATATGTTAACAATATTTAAATTTGTCTTTTTTTTGTTGAGATTATTAATGTTGGCATTCTGTGACTTTGTTGGACAACTGACAGTCTAGAGAGACAGGAAACAACGGGGGGTGATGATGACATGCAACACATGTCAAAGCGAACCTGAACATCGCAGTGACAGACCGCTCGACTAAGTCCCATGATGCCATTTACAGAGGTGGTCAAAATGACATGAATGTTTATCCTATTGAGTCAAATGGTTTTAAAGTGTTTTCCTATAACACAACGCTAGAATTAAAAAAACTGTATGTACTAGAAGTTTCACATTGGATACAGCACCAACTGTGAACTATAATACCTCATCATGAGGGTTTGTAGTAATATGATTATAAAGATGGATGATGCTCAATAACATTGATTTATTGCCCAGTCCTATTTCTCACTGCATTTGAACAAGCTTTGAACAGTCTAAAGAGTTTTCAAGTTATATATCTCTTTTTACATATTTGGGTAGTATTATAGGTCCTTTAGCTCCCGATATGTCAGAATCCAAAAGCACAAATTATCTCCCTTGTATCTTCAGAGCCAGTGCCTTAGGTCCAAGCAGATGGTTGGGCACTCTTGGCAAAGGTCTTTTTTTGTGTGTTTGTGGTGTATACAGTGTGTTTGCACATGCAAATGTGTGTGTGCATGTGTCATAATACTGTTATGCTGTGAATAGTTAATGATGGCTGCAGTCTCTTTCCTCCTCCAGACCTGTTGTAAGCTGAATTATTCACATGCTCTCATTAAATACTAGGACACCCTCATAGAGTGGTGTGGATGTAGGTGTGTGTGTTTGGTTAGCGAGCGTGACTTCTTTATGGTCCCCAGGTAGAAGTTGAGGCATGCATCGTATTAAAAAAACAAAAAGCCAACCTGACTCCTCTGAATCAGTGCCAGGAGATATTCTGACATCCCACTCACCAGCCCTCCAGACCTGAACATCTCTGGTGTGTGAAACTCACTTTGTGCAGTGAAAGATGCTTAACTTGTTGAACAGGCTGACATGTGATGTCAGGTAGGTCCAGGCAGTATGACAGAAATCAACTAACTGAACTACTTTTTGCCAATACCAAGTACATTACGGTATCCACCAGCCAAATGGCTTGTGTATGTTTAAGTTGTACCAGCCACTCAACATATTACCATCATATTTTTGGCCATTTTCATATTTTACTAGCATTTGGCGGGTGGCTGGTGCTAACTTTGCACCCTGATGGTAAAGACAGTATTGCATTTAAAACATTCAGATTTGATGCAGTTAACTGTCTTCCACTGTTACGTATTTCAGTATAAAAATAAAACCTTAATTAGTTTCCTTTTTTTTTTTTTTTATTAAAATTTACTTGGAATCAATAATAAAGGCAACATAACCTCGTTAAATAATAACACAATAATCAAATAACGAAAAACAGCTGTATGGCCATGTTAAATTATTTCCCAGCCTCAGTGTCAGGACTCATGTATTACTGTGGAAGTCGGAGATGCCGCATGGAAGCTATGAAATTGTGGAACAGTGTGTGTTAAAGCACCCGAGCTAGGAAGCATCTACTCTTCTGAGGTTCCTTCGAGCAGGACTCTCTGTCACTTAAGATAGTACTGTTCTGTGTCTGATCTTGTGCTCTAACCTTCCTGTGGTAGTAAGCAGGTTAATAGAGAATTTCCCCACAGTCATTGATAAAAAGTTAACACTAAATTAAACATTCACCCATTCATGTGATATGTATCTCACAGTTTGCAGAAATACAATTTAGTCAAGCCTCCTCGCTGCTTGCTGTAAAACCGTGAGTCACTGCAATTAGGTGTGTTCTCTTCTCCAGGGCACATCCATCCACCACAAAGTGAGATAACCTGTTTGAGCCTCCTGTCACACTGGACTGTTTACTGAGTCGAGAGGTGTGACGCCACCTGTGACTCATCATGAGGGGAAAACAGGAATGATTTTGTGATTTCAGACCCTTTCTCTCTGTCTGCACAACACCCACCTTCATTCATCACTTTACCAACCTGTAATCTCAACTGGGCTCACAGCGACAGTGAAGCACCTCTCTGACGTTGTGTTGCGCAATCTTCCCACTCACTGCTTTTGTGGCTTGCAGTCATTTAGTCAGGCCCAGGACCGTACAATGCTGACCGACGTACCCTCTGATTTATACCATTTTGGTGTTGTCAGACTGTGGGAGTTGATGCAGAGCACGTCCAGTGTATCGCTAGTCTATATCCACTGACCGTTTGGGCCATGTGACTGTGCTAATGCCGAAGAATGCTCTTGTGAATATAAATAGACCTGGCTGGCAAGACAAATTCACTTTCATGCCTGAGGAGGAGAAAACAAGCATCTCTTTGACACAAATGCTCCGCCATTATTGCAGTGGAGGCCACCCTCTCAAAGTCCCATGGAGTCAGCCGTAATTGTGTGTATTTCTTTCTCGCTTAAGTTAATGTTCCTGGCTAGTAGACAGCAGCCAGTCGCAAACACTTCCACACCCAACCAACTGGCTGGTTGGCTGCTAGATGTGGGTCACTGTTGCGCCCATGGGTTGTGTGTGAAATGCCGCGGCCTGTTGAGAGCTGCCCTTCTCAGGCCAATCGGCTTGCTCTCTGACCCATGGAGAAAGTTGCTATAGGTATGCTAATTGTTAAAGCATCAAACCACTGGGTTTATATGTTTTTAACATGTTACCTACAAATTGCTAATATCTAACGTTTTTACTGGCGAAGTGATGCTGAGTTTTTAGGGGAGATTTCCTACTCTGCAGGCCTTCAATTCATGCCAATATGCCACGAAAATCAACACAGGTACTGAATACTAGTGAACTAAATCATATTGTTATTGTGTGGTGGAAGCAGGGAGTGTTTACAACCTTACCACGTCACTTTTGAAGATCTGAACAGCAGCCATTGTGACGCAAGAAACTTCCAATTTCACATTGCACTTTTCACTTTGTTCATGTTTACTTAATTAGCTGGTCCAGCTGGCTTTTCGATAACATAGCCTGTGGCACCTGACTTGTAAACATCGAGTGACATTGGGTAAAATTTCATAGAATGATTACATTTGCATAGAGCAAGTCAAAGTGTTTGACATACAAACAGCCTGACAGCAGCACAAAATGGGAACGACAGAAAACATTAGCTTTAGGCACATTTTCACTTATTCACTTGCATTGACACATACCTTGCACTGCGCCTTGATTGCTGAATAAACGGCAAACAAGCATCCACGGCAGACAAGTTCATTCACTAATGCCATTTTGCAGGTTAGATGGCTAGTTAGCTGTCAACACTAGCAGTTTGAATAGTTAAACTAAATATTGTTTGTTTTCCATATAGATTGTTGGTCAGTTTTCCTTTCAGTAATCAATTAATATTAACATTGAATGTCCAAATGACTTCTGATTGCAAAAAGGATAACTTTTCTAACAATAACTCTTGAAATTAACCAGAGGGCTGACCATAAACCTGCTATGAGTTGTAAATCAGCCGCAGCTGACCACTACAGACTTTTGAAGAGGGTGTGGAGAACATGGGGTATTTTCTCAGCAGCTGGTCAGTTTCTATATATGAAAGCGCAGGCCCTGCGTCACAGGAAAGGCTGATGGGGAAATCAGAGCTCAGGGGTAAAGCAGTTCTGCTGCATATGTACAATGAAAGTTTCCAAAAGGTCAACTACTTTCTCTGTCAGTCACTCATAATGTCGGTATTAATTTATTTTTATTTGGACCCGTGCTTTGCACTTCAATAGTTCCCTTCCTAATTCTTGTGTGGAGCCAAAGGGTTATCGAAAATACCCAGTGAGTAGAAGTCCTCAGGAAACCCCCTCAACAAGCTGATGTGTATCTCCCTTCTTGGCCCCTCAGAACACATTGTGCTACAGCTTGGCTTGTAGTCATGGACCCCTTTAATTCAACTCCCCAGAGAAAGGGGTTGGACAAAGCTCATGAAAACACATCGAATGGGTGGGGCTTCGACTTCTTAATCATTAACTGTCAATAGCTTCTAGGCTGGTGCATGTCCACATATTGTGTATTCATTGCCTTTAACGGAAGCATTAGGTTCATATTTTGACACTTGGTTGATCACAGCTACATTTCTGGCCAGGCTTCGTCATTTCCTGGAGATGAGCTAAAAATGGGTTTGGCTGTTAAGCTTGATCTGTGTTGTTACGAGTACTGGGCTAGATTTCTGCAACCATTGAACAGACCATTGTGAGTAGTGTAAGTACATGAACACAGTTCATAGTTTCTCACACTGCTATATCAGTAGGAGGCCCTTGGTGTACAGTAGGCTTGTGTCGTGCTACATGCTCCCACAGATGACACACCGATGACTGTTGTCTGGATGTTGTCTAAATCAGTTGGCAGTGATTGTTGTGAAACAGCCACTAGAGATTATCCAACTAAACTTTCTCTTGAGACCGTGTGCACACTTGTTGGCATATAAACACACCCACAATTAACTTGGCAATCATTCATCAGCAATTATTCATCAGCGCTTTTGAAAAGCGGTATTTTAACAATTCACACTGACTTATCAAACAGATGTTTCAGTGCACCCTCTTTCATTTTCTGAATGATCTGTTTGTGGTGGCTAAACTCTGGCAGTGTGATATTCAAATGTACCTGCATTTGTTAAGTTATTGTCTTTACGTTGTTTTCAGGAACAGTTCAAATTGCTGCACTGTCCAGTCTCTCACCTTTCCTTCAGTTACTCCACTTTCATCTAATCCCCTACCTGCCTGTGTTGTAGTGAGTAGCTTGTTGCTAATATCCCCTCGCTACCACCCCCCTGTGACCTTGTACCTTTGGTTCCACATGAAGTGACATGTGTTCGCTGACACAGCGATTTGTGTGTTGAGCTTGACAGGCATTTATAAAGCCTTTATTTTACCACAGTATATTTTTCTTTTATGCTTTCAGACAGTGTTGCGTCTTGTTGAGCGTCCCCACAGATTCAGAGCCATCATTTTCAGAGCAGCGATGGATTCCCATCCTGATGACGGGGTGTATAATGACTGTGAGCAGTGGGTGGTGGACTGGAACGCAGGCAAAAAGGCCTGTGTGGTTTCATTGTCAGCTGTAGACTCAACACCCCGCGTGTGAGTGCTTCTCAAAGGCCACTCAAGGCTTGTTATGAGCTTATAATATTGATTTAATGAGTCGACTGCCTGGTTAACATTCATCTTTCTGTTTAATGTTCTCTTTTAACCAATCATCTATGAGCAATTAAGCAGAGTCAGGGAGCATCAATTGTACATGTGTCATCTAGAGATGGAGAGGATATTGCTAATAGCTAAGCTCTTAAGGCACGTGTTTGGCGACATGTGTGTATTTAAGCTAGTTCAGTTGATGTGAAGGTCAGGTCTGGTCGACACTTCTGATCCCTGTATCTCTTAACTACAACACTGCCACAGTGAAATCCGACACTTCTCGCTCCCTTCAACTCTGGTTACCCAGCAATGCCAAAACAAAGCTCTCTCATTCAGTAAACAAGCCAGGATGCCGCCTCTGTTGAAATTATATCTACTTGGTTTTGTCCCTGTCTTTACAATGTGCTGAATTAAGTCAGAGTCTAGTGACCTACCTTCATAGTTTAAATAAATGAGCTGGAAGAGTAAGTGACAGACAAACTCACACAGGCAGACGTAAAAAAAAAAAAAGGCATGTGTTACTAATGTGACAGTGCCAGCATGATCAATACCAGGGGCAGGTTTCACAAATATGTATTTCACTGTAGTGTTAGACAAATCTTAATATTGCTCTTTGATTAGTTTATTGCTAGTTGGACAGTTTAACGAAAATAAAGACTGACTTATTTTAAACCTTAAAAGCTAGCCGCTCTACCACAAGGCTAACCCTGAATCAAGAGCCATGTTTCTAAGTTAATACTCACTGACACCTGCTGACCAATGGCACATAAAAGAGTAAACGATGGTTAGGAATCTGTGGTTTGCTAACAATGTTGTGGAGCGAGCAATGGGAAGGGAAAGTGGTTTGTTTGCTCAAGGAGACTATGCTGAGCCACATTATCTCAGCTCTGCTACATGTCTGCACTGCATTGAGATTTTATGCTAGTGGACATTCCTGTGTATTGTTCTATGGTATTAAATGTTTCACTTAAAGGTTCAGTGTGAGGGTTGCGAATTCCAACCAACGACTCCGTCACCGCTCACTCCTCCATTTCCAAGTGTGTAGGAGAAGCTACGGTGGCTGTCACACTCTTTCGGCTCTTGTGCTAAATAATACGTGTGGTCCTCCATTTCTCTTACTTAATAAACCAGACGACTACTACTATTACTACTACTACTATTACTTCTTCTTCTTCGTATGTATGTATTCAAGTAGTGACGCTTGTCCTTTCGGGCTATTGGAGAAACATGGCGGTGCAACATGATGACGTCCATGTATGTAGATAAAAATGGCTCATTCTAAGGTAATAAAAACATAACGGTTGATTATGTAAGGTCTTTATACATCATTGAAAACATAGTTATGGAAATTATATTGTAAATGCCCTTTTAACTGTTGAAGTCTTCCAGATGGCTACTAGAGTAAAGGGAGCTGAGCTACTTAAAGCATGATGCGGTTGCTTGGTCAGCCATGTTTTTTATTTTGGAAAAGGAAAAAAAAAGAAAAAGTACCCATAATTCCAAGCAAATTAGTTCCACTGATGAAAGTCTAGACAGCTTTGTGCAATGGATTTATTTAGACATCTATCCAAAGTCTGGGTCTGTTAGTTACTCATCAAATTGGTGTGATAGCCCCAATTCAATAACATTTTAAAGCTATTATTGCGCTAATAGCTGTAGGTGACAGATAATCCAGTAAATTTGGGATGCACTGAATGTTCAGCCACTGAAATTAATCGGCTTAAAATAGCAAAAAAAGCACTTTTGGTGTTCAACAAGTCAAAAGACCGAATAAATTTTACTGAACAATTACGTTGACATGTCGGCAGTGTGGAAGCATTTAAAGTGTCTGAGAAAGATGCAAAAATCGCCGTTTGCAAACACTGTTCTGCTGAATTGTGTCTTAGCACATCCACTCCATCTGTGGCTGACTTCTTATGCCGCATTCAGACCAACCGCAAATTTTTGCCTCGCGCGAGTACATTCGCTGCAAGTGTTCACACACAACGCGAGAAGGCGATTTTAAGGCAATTTTAAGGCGATAACGTGAATAAACAACTCGTCTGTACTACAACTGTATGAACCCAAAGTAAACATTTTGCTGTGATTAAATAGCAATAAACTGATTAAACTGATGCCGAAATAACTACAACATGATGCAGATTTGTTAAACATATGAATTCATGCTTTGTCAGGTCTGCTTTGTGTCCATTTTCTCTCTTTACAAAGACAAGTGTTGCTGTATGAGAGTCCTACCTGAAGAGAGGCTATGAAGTCTTCGTGTTACGTGATACAAGAACCACATACAACATTATTTATCAAATTGGGTTGGACTTAATGAATTTAGCATGAGGATACACATGTGACAATGTCCAGTTTTCAAAATAAGGTGTCTATACAGTATGGAAATAAGATTAATTGGATTATATTCACACAAAGTATAAAACATATTACATGTGTACATTAAAAGTAAATGGACACACCCACCCAGTCTCTCCAAATCCTGTGGGAACCACTGAGTGAAAAGCACATTTGACTATTTAATTTATGCAAAAAATATAGGAAAATGTGAATGGACTTGTTTGCTATTTGGCAAATTTTTTCATTATATTCGGTTTCGGCTTCTGCCTCTGGAGGTCTCACTCTTCTGTGCACCTACGCCCATTGAAGTTACAATGTGCTTTAGGGCAGAAGAGTAAACTACATTAACCTCTACTGATTGCTAACAACAGCAACCCACTTGTCACTGTCTAAGTCAGTGAACCATCCACAGTTGTTCACCCGTCATCACTTTGATGAAGTGATGTGCTCTGAATGTACCATATCTATAAAACAGCTTGTCACTACCAAGATTGTACAACATCCTTGTTATTGTCTTCAGGTAAACACTGACCCAAATCAAGATCAAGGTACAACATAGTTTATTTATCCTTATGCAACACAAGGTTGTATAACGAAATTAATATTTGTTCATACTACACACACAGATAACTTTACATAATGTTAAATGTATATTAAATTATGGTAACCTATAAAAAATTGTAAATAAAGATAAAACAATAGGCCATATACTAGGGCTGAATGATTAATTGTTTTCAGTTCGAAATTGCGATTTGAAAGAAAGCGATTAGCTAATCGTGAAGACAGCGATTAAAATGTAGGTTAATTTTACAGCACATCTGACCCTTTTTTTTTTACAGTGATGCAGTTACAAGTTACGGTTACGGTCCTGCTCACCCATCAGAGCGGGAACAGGGTGTGTACATTTTACAACAACAAACGAAACTAGAGGAAAACGTGTGGTATAATGGCGCCAGCCAAACCGACACAGGCAGCCGCTGTGCCGCGGTTTTGTCCGTCGTCAACTCACACTGAAGTGTTTCAGCAGCGGAGCGTTTAGCCTGCCCTGCGTTGTTGACATGTTGTTCATTTGTCATTTTGTGTGCGGATAACAGCTCTCAGTGAGCCCGTTCCGCTCTCTGCAGGATAACATTACATTTCAGAATAAGAGCGTTTGATTTTGCTGACTTGTTCAGATTTTGCTTATTTGTTCAGTTGTCCTTAAATTGTGTACTTCTACCATTGTTAAGTCGGCTAGGTAGTTAAAATGTTTCTTTTTTTCTGTTTTAACTATGTTTATTGTTGATGTACAATCGGGAGCCTGCAACGGGGGTTTTATTTTGAAAATCAACTGGATTTTCTATGCTGTTCTGTGTCTGACTTCCTGCCTGGTTCATCTGCTCTGTGCTGCTGGGCGCGGCTTCCGTCAAAAATAGACTGGCACTGAATTTTGAACTTTAGCATAACTTCAATAAAAAAAATTGCAAATCGAATCAGAATTGCAATATCTGGCAGAAAAATCGCGGTTAGATTTTTTGGCAGCAACAAGGTGATAATATAGTTTTCATCTTCACATAAAAAGTGTAATGAATGCAAGAAAAAAGTAAAAGGAAACTGTGTCCATCTTGACTGTGTTTGCGCACCAAGCATCATTGATGTATAACCAAAGGAGAGTCCGCTTCCTCTCATCTTGTCGGAGTCTGTCAGCTCAGACAAAAACACGGCCTGCCCGGCAAGCCCTTTATTTTTTTGTTCTGCACGGTCCTGACTCGAACCAGTGACCTCAGGTACGAGAGTTAGGCGCTCTAGTGGGGCTGGACAATAAAACAATAACAATAATTATTGTGATTTTATTGTGGATTTTTTTCAATAACAATATAACAAATGTTCAATTAATAGTCAATAAATATTTGATTCATTCACTTGAATCATATGTGAACTAGGACTTAATTTTTTTATTAAGATGTTTATTTTGTTGAGGAAAAAGGACTGAAAAAAGCTTTTTACTTAATTTTACTCATGCATATTTGTTGACAACGGTTTTATCATAATTGTTTTGAATGTTCTGCCTCAGATTTGTGAAGTGATCCACTGTTTGGCATCAAGTGTTTGTTCTGACCATAAAGAAAAGTTTAAACCACAATTAACCATGTGGTTTCTTCAACTCTCGCTCAGGAGCAAAAATCAGCCTTAAAGATTCTATACTTATCGCAATAATTAGCGATATCAAAAGTGCTCTATTCTCCAGTTGTCCTTTCTCAATAAGTCAAAAGTAGAAATGCGCTGTCAATGCTGTTAACTGTTCCTGGCTCAAAACCCCACTGTACTCACACAGCTGGCTCCAGAGTGCCGTCTCTGCCAGTATAAAATGCACAATGTAATAGAAGTAATGGAGGAAGTCTGTACTCAAACATAATGTGAATGCTCTAAAAGCTTGGAAGGAACATTTGTTTTATTTCTTTGTTAAAAATAACTTCAGGATGCTGACAGTCCAGTCTGATTTTCATCTTAGTAGGTCCAACACAATTGAGCTAAAGTGTTTTTATCCCATACAGGAAGGTCTGATTTGATGAAACAATTAGGTGTTTGAGTCAGGGAGAGTTGAATTGAAAGTTGGCCAGTATGTTGGTTCATATGAATGTGTGTGTTTTTATGATGGTGAAGGTGCTTAGCTGAAGGGCTGTGTGATTTCCTCACAACTAACTAACACAGTGACTTTGTGTGTATGTACATGGTGAGTTGCTTCGCCTTTGTCTTTCTGTTCTTTTCTCTCTAGTTCCCTGTAAGCCCCACCTTCTTGCTTTCCTACTAGTGCCACTTGCATGGTTTCACTGTCAGTTTTCAATACTGCTCACACCTTTCGTTACATCCTCTGTGCTCCCTCACGCTGTCCGTATTTTGGCAAACACAGAAGTGACATACCTTTTGTTTGAAAGCCTTGACACCACAGAATTTTTTTCACTTGAAATGATCTGTGCTAATCTGTTATTCTTACTATCATAATGTAGCGCATCATAGTAGTAATTCAAAACACAAAAGACATTCTTCGCATATCAGCATCTGTCATAGGATCTGTTAAGATAGAGGAAAAAACAAGATGTCTTGTTGATGTTCATGACGTATTGTACTAGGGCTGCAACTTGCATTCATCATTATCGATTATTTTCATTGTCGATTAATGTGGGGATTATTTTACCGATTAGTTGTTTGCTCTATAAAATGTCAGAAAATTGTGAAAAATGCCCATCAGTGTTTATATAAGATCAAGATAAAGTCCTCAAATGTCTTGTTTTGTCCACAGTATTCAGTTTGATATTTCACTTGATTTAAACACTTCAATACCTTTTTTACATTTAATGGAAAACTCAAAATGTCATGTGTCTTATTTTGTGTGTATATTTTCAGTATAATTCATCAATGGGAACGTTGAGACCAAGACTGAAATTTTAAATAGAGCATGAAATGTAGTGACCCCATACCATGAGTTTGTATTTATTGACCTGCTAAAGGGTCTGATGGTGCAGTGGATAAGGCGCACATGCCTTTGGTGTGAGACACCGGCGTTCAAATCCACTGTGAGACACCAATGTGTCCCAGAGCAAGTGCGTAAACCCTATGAAGGAGTATAAATGGGCCTTAAGTTAACCCCTAGTTGCTCCAGAGGTGTGTGACCTCTGGAGCAACTGACATATAGCAATTGTATGTCGCTTTGGATAAAAGCGTCAGCTAAATGAATAAAGACTAAATGAGTAAAGACTTGCTGGTTCTGCCCTCCAAGCAACCAAATACGAACCAAATCTCTGTTTCCGATGGAGATTCTGTCCAGAGAAATTACACTCCCATTGATGAACTCCCGCCTTTTTCTCAGCTGGCCAGCAGATTTCTTCAGCCATCCAGATAACACTTCACCTTCGCTGACTCCCAAAGGAATTGTAGCTCTGCTTTTGGAGTGGAAAACATTGGTCCTGGAGGCGGGAGGCATTTGTATAAATACTTGAGTCACTTTCCAGGCATGAATAAAATACCCCCTGAGTGCGAACTGATTGCTGTTGATATTTAATAGCTGTGATTCAGCTGCTGATACACTGAGAAAAAGTACGTGAAGATTTGCAGAGTTCTGCACAGTCCTGAGGGTGTGGCTGCCTATTCAGTTCAAGCTCTGATGCCTCAGAATAAATTATGTTTAATTTATTTATTTTTTAAAGTTCGATGAGGCGCATTACACCAATAAAAGTTTCACAATTGCTAAATAGAAAAAAAGGATATGCTAAAATACCCAAAATATACCTTGTATTTTCTTATAGTACTGTGAGGATGACAATTGACCAAGCAAGGTTTAAAATGCAGATAATCTGATCAAACTATCTTTTGGTAAAACAGTGTATTCACAGTAGAGCTGCAAATAATGACTGTTTTCATTATTTTGGTATTTGAATGATTATTATCTTAGATAATAGATTGTTTGGTCTATAAATATCAAAAAATAGTGAAAAATGCCCATAGCAATTTCCTAAAGCGGTATTTAGTTGCTTGCTTGACTAAGGCCACAACCACACAGGCAGACCTTTTGCTTTACTGTGTTTTAGTGCGGACAGGTGAAAACGGAGGACTTTAGAAACACTGACGCAGACTCTCACGTTTGGCTTCCTGATTGGGCCAAAAACACAATGCTACAGACACTGTTGATGTTTTGTTATTTTTATTAAAAAAATTTAAACTGTGTAAATAACACTTGTACTGTGCTTATTTACTTTGCAACGATTCCTAGTCTGTTTCCTCCGCCAAAATCGCTTTATACTCCCATGTTACTTTCACTAACAGTTTCACCTCGTTGTCGGTCCATGCAAATAAATCTCTGTTGTGGTTGTTCGTCTGTAATATTACTTTTTTTCTTTCACCAAATCTTCTGCTACTGCGGAGTAAACAATCTGCTTCCACCAAATGCGTTTTCAGTCGTTTTTTTTAATATAGACGCAGATCAATTCTGATACACAGCTAAAATGCTGGTGTGGATGGAGATCGTTTTGGTTTAAAAACTTCGTAGTGTATTTTCTTGAATAATTACTATTAACTAGTTGCCATTTATTTTCCAGTCAGTTGACTAATCAATTAATAGAGTCATTGGTTAAACTCCATTTCACAGTATTAAAATGAAAAGTGAAAGAATAAATCATACATGTGAATGCCCATCCACAGTGTTGGAATTTAATATTTTATCTAATCTAACTGGTTCCATTTATTTAGTTTCTAATTTAAATGGCCTTGGTGTCAGATTAATTAATTTGCATTTCCTGCTGAGTGCTATTTAGCCATGTTCTCAGCACAGTCTGCCTATTGTTTTTGTGTTTCTGCTCAGAGTCTCTATAAATAAGATCCTGTGGGTGACGTTACCGTCGCAGGCCCTGTGTTTATGTGTGTATTTGCATGTACTGTGGCATTTTGTGAGAGTATTTTTGTTTGTGCTCTGTGCATCTTCTTGCTGTCATCTGCTCACCGAGACCCTACAGGATTATAGCTTTCTTTAATTGGTATCTATATCTCATGAGATTGAGTTGTAAGAGTGTTGTTAGCGTCACATTTGTCACAGACAATAAACCACTAATAAACAAAGACATCTTTGTGCAGATTGAACCAGAATCACTGGCTAGAAGCCCGATCATGAACTAGATAAGCTTACACTACATGGTTGGAGGCTAGCCTCAGTTCAGACATTTTTGTCATCTACCCTTTTAGCAAGTCCACCGAAATGTCCAGACGCAGCGACTTAATCTGTTAGGTTAGATGTAATCTCAGATTACAGATTAGGATAGAGCCAAAAATGCTGGTTGATTCTCACATTTTATTTATCACTATCTGTGTAATCTAGGTAGTTGCTTTCTCACTGTGGTGTAGCTGTTTGAGAGTGTACAGTCATGTGTTTGCAAGTAACCTGACAAGTGACATGTAGGTGCCTGTGTGTGTGCAGAGAGGAACTGATACTGTTAGGCAAGTGGAAACTGTGGGTGGCAGAAACAATCATGTCACTTCCTACGAGAGCTGGATGCTAATCTGGCCACAGTAATTACAGAGCTCTGCCAGAGGGGGGGCTAAGTGTGTGTGTGTGTGTGTGTGTGTGCGCAAGGTAGGGGGGTTGCAGTGGTCTGTGCAATGTACGGATGTGTTTTGTGTTTGTAACCTCAACAGAAATGAAACAACCCATATTTAATGACATCAGTGCTGTTCACATCATCAACAGAGAAGTGAAAAACTGACTCACCGCCTGTTGTTCATTTGACATGAAAATGGTTAAAGCTTGTTCATGTGTGAGCTTAGTGTGGTTGTGGTAAACTGGTGGGGGCTGTGGGGCGTGCTTGGACACTAATCAGCTGACTCCCAAAGCCATTCAGTACCCCCAACCAGGGGAGCTGGACAAGGAGGGACTGAGGCCCCTTCCATACTACTCCGTTTTTGTTTAAAAACAGAGTTTTAAAACGAATATGATCTCTGTTCACACCAGCGTTTATGCTGCATATCAGAGGTGATCTCCGTCTACATTAAAACGACCACGGCCATTCACGTACACTGGGCATGTGCGTGCCGGTGTAAACATGAGGTAGATGGTCTCTTTATTCTGTAGTTACAGAAGATTTGGTACTACAGACGAAGAACCACACCAGATATTTTTTTGTCATGGATCAATAACGAGCTGGGACTGTTTCTGAATGTAACACGGGAGTTAAAAGCGACTGTGTCGGCGGAAAACAGACTGGGAGTCGTCTGCAGCATTTCCAAACTTCTCCGTTTTAGGTCTTTGTTTTCACCATTTTAGTCTGTACGGGAGGCGCAAACGTTTTAAAACGAAAACGAATTAATGTGGCTGGGGTCTGAGTATAGGCGCCCCTCACGTGGGAAGGGCCCACAATGAAACTAGAATGGATAGCTGTGGATCCAGGATCCTCTCAGCTATCAGCTACAGCTACCTGTACTTAGTCAGTCCATAGAGATGCCCCTGCCCCTAACAACACATACACAGTCTTGTACCACTGCACTGTAGTTTAATCTGATTGTGTGTCGCAGGTTGGTGGATGGACGTGTGTTAACCACAGTCCAGACTCTCCTGTCTGCTAGCATCACTATTTGCTCATTATTCTGTTTTAAAGAGGAAACATTAGCCCGGCAGTGACCTCTGCCCTTTAGTCAGACCCCTGGAAACTGTGCTTGCTCGTCTTAGGTTCTTCTGGAGTGTTTCCATAATCTGGTCCCCGCATTGCTGGCAGAAACATGTTCATTACTGCCATATTCATCTATAACCTCTCTTCTTTAAAAAACAACTAAAGGCACTTCCACACTCGCTTTTTCAAATTGCCTGTGGGTTTTTCATTTAAGAAAATGTGCTCTGGCCACAAAACAGATGGTAAACTTTGGCATTAAAAAAAGTGCTTCACTAAGCCTCTCAGGCAGAGAGGAACATTTTCCAAAATTAAAAACGGTTTTTCAAGCACCAACTTCCATCAGTTAAGATGAAAAAGCAATGACACTGTATAAAAGTTGGCAGCAGGTGTTGCTCTGATTTAAAGAATAGCTGGGGGAGCACACTGGTGGTGGTGTTGTTGGAGTTTTATGTAAATGCATACCAAAGTGCTGTTTGCTGATGGTGGCAGCAGGAATTAAACTGCTCGCTCAGATTATCAACACAAACCGAATAAATCCTTTCAAGTCCTCTACTAATTCCAATATTAATTTCACCCGTTGATGAATGACCTGGAGTATTTCATAAGGTTTTAGGTGCTTCTGGTTAGGATTTGTCCCAGTTCGTTTGTGTTTCATTGTGTATTCACCACCACACAGCGTGCTCTTATAACCATAACCTCAGCCTTTCCTTACTATATGCGTCTCTGACTGTGTGCCGTTCTCATACCACTGGTCATTACTCATCATTTATTCACCATTGATGTGGTATTAGTGTTCCTCTTTAGGTTTGTTTTGAGAAAGACAAATATTTAGTTCATTGTTAAGAGTGACCTGATAAACGTGTGTCAGCCTCAGTCAGTCAGTCAGATGATTCAACATTTCAGCTGCTCGGACAAGCCCACTTCTATCAAGACATTAATGTTTAGTACTCTTTTAGTACCATTTGCAGCATCTAGACAGCTTGTATTTTTCTTGCATTTCTTTCATGTAAGCCATACTTTGAATGTAGTGGATTATTGGACCTTTCCTCAAGAAGCAGGGTCTCTGTCTGTGATGGATGTAATGATTACTTCCCATAAAGATTTCAGTGTTGAGATTTACTGACAGAAGCCGTCCGTGGGGCCATTACACTTCATCCTGGTGTCCATGAAGCCGCTAATATTATAGATCCACGTCTCTGGATACTAAACAGAGTGGGCTGAAGGTATCAGTTGACTTTATCCAACTCAAAACATTTTTAGAAGAAGTTTATTTCTTTCTTTTTTTTTTATGTCACCCATAAGCTCACAGCATGGCATGTCAATAGCCATACTTGTACAGTTTAACCAGAATTTTGCAGGAGACTTCTTCTTGCAAATCTGAGAAAGATAAATTTGATGGCTTCAACTGTCATGTTGCGCATGAACTGATTCATGGCACACAGACGAGCTGCACAAACACACATATCTCCAATGTGCTGGATCAGACCCGGAAAAGCCTTGTGTGCCGATTAAAACTGAAGTGGTCACTAATGCCTGGATGCATGACTTCTGCTGTAAAATCCCTTTATGTTAGGACATGCTTTATCTGGCTGTAATCATTGGTGTGACTGGGAATGGTGTTTATGTGTGTGTTCATCCGCTCCCTGACCCTGCACTGTCAGCTGTGAGAGGATCAGCTGTAAATATGGCTTGTCCTGAGGTCACAGCAGCAGTTAGAGGGTCACAGTCATCTCGTCTTCAGTGAGCTCTGAAACAGCCACATTGGTCAGGCTGTTCACACAAGCAGCTTGATACAGACAAACTTTAAAGGCCTGGATGACGATTGCTTACAGAAATTAGATGACCTTTGTCAATCAGTTTATGCATCTGAGAGCCATTTTTTTACAGACACACTTTGCCAAACAGACTGCCTCTACCAAAACTATGTTTATGCAGGTCCAGCATATGCCTGGACAACAAAACACACACGGCGTGGTGGTTTGACACACTGACACACATATCACAGAGGAGGCCTGTAATGCCACTCTGCTCCAAGCTCAGTCAGCATTCATTCCTCTGTGTACTGTAGCACCCCTTAACCTGCACCAGCTGTATACACACACACACAGATACATTCACTTCCTGCACCTCAGGGGAGTTTTTGGCCATTGCGCTAGCTCTCCTGGCCAGTTGGCCCTCTCTGTTAAGTACGGTGTTCTCCCATCAGCACATTCCTCTTTCTCTAGACAGACACAGGGAGACGATTTTTGGCAGTGCACTCACAGGGTGGGGTAACGCTCATATCCTTTCCTCTGACCTCAGATTACACACACACGCACACAGTCACTGTACTGTTATGCTCATGCTCACACTCAAAACACCACATTCTTGCTCTCAAAACATACAGCTTTTCCTCTGTTTTCAAGCAGCTGTCACAGTCGCTCTGTCAACCCCTCAGTATCTCTCTGCCCACCGCCAGCCACAGAGCCACTGTGGCCGTGCCAGTCCACGCCTGTTGTCACGCCCCACACCAATACAGACTCCCCTCTGTCTGTGTTAATGACTGCCCTCCCTCCCATCTTTCCAACCCTCCCTTCCTCTCCCTCCGGGCACCACTCGAGCACCAGCACTAGGCTCGACAGAACCCTGTCTCCAACAACAATGACGCTCCAGTCCACTGCAATCAATTTGCTGCTGATTGCCGTGCTTGCATGTCTGTCTGTAAAGTGTTACCCCTTCACATAAACAAGTCTGTGGCATGTGTGAGAGAAGGAGAAACAAAAAAAAGGGACTGTAATTTGCTGCTGTGTTTTTCGTTTCAAGTAGATTTCAGGCTAGTTTGTGTACCCAGGCGTGAAGTCGGAGCTCAGTGCTGGCCACCCCATTTGAGCGTCTTTACGCAGATAATGACAAAGCACTCAGCGCTCAATCACACGCTCCCTCTCACTGAAACGGTCTCTGACTTACTCCCTCCTGCTCCTGTTCCGCTGTTTCTCATGATTTCACAGTGTTGTGAAACCTCAAGGGTTTTCTGCATGGGAAGGATCAGAAATATGAGTCCCAACCCATTCTGGACAATCTACATACTCGGCCCTAAGGGGAACTTACTTTCTGATTCTGTTGTTTTTCCAGGCGAACTCCTCACACACCATTAGATAGTGGACTAGAGTGTGAGAAAGCTTTAAGACACAACACACAGAATCTGAGTCACACATGGGACAACCCCACCCAGTGCCGGCTTATCCAGCCCCCCCCCCGCATTCCCCCTTATTCTCTCCTCATTTTCTTCATCCACACACCAGGCTGTTGTTCCCTCTTGCTCCATCCAGTAACTCTCACCATGTGTTTATCACCCCCTCCTCTTTAATCTTCTCCTTTTTCTCCTTGTATCAGTACGTGACTTGTTGTCACCGGTTAAAGTGTGGAGGAGGTGTCGGGATTGAGGCTAAGCAGTCCTTTGGCAACATTGCACTTGACATAGTATACGGCGCTATCACTGGACACAGAGGAAGGGGAATAACTGAGAGAGTGTTTGCATTAGTGGGATAGTTTGTTTGTGTGTGTATGTATGTTAGTGAACTGGATGGGGTGTGTCTCACATGCATGTTTGCTGCACAAACAGATTGTGTGTTTTGGGGTCCCAGTTAAGTAGACTTTGTCTCGCCGTTGTTGCTCTCCAACAAACTCTGACTGTGGGAGTCCTGCCAGTCCAAGGCCGAATGAGGAAGGGAAGGGGTGAGGCTGGGTGTACAGTGGGGAGAGGGGGGTAAATCCTTGAGTCTCATGTGAAACTGGCTCACATGGCTTTCTCTTTTCTCTGCTTACTATCCCAACTGTTCCTGATAGCCGTCAGTTTCGCCATTGTTCTCTGACCGGGCACAGTTATCTGCTAGTTGTCGTAATCATATTTGGGTTTCATAGCCCAGAGGAGGTTTTTGTGCACTCATCATGTTTGTTCACCGGGGCTAATATAAGGCCGCACAATGGTGTAGTTATCTCCTTGCCTTGTTGTGAATGGACTGAGCCGTCAACATGTGGAGTTCAGTAGATTTGGTTTAAAGAGGATTATTATTATGACTCAACCCGTGCAAATGTATTAGCTAAAGCAGAGGGCTGTGTGTTTGTGTGTCGGAGGAGTGCTGTGTGTACTTCATCTGGTTCATGTGTGTGTGTCTGTGTGCGCAGTTGCCTGGTGTTTGTGTGGTAATTATGACTAACGGTGTGGTGTCGCTGTTCTCGCTCCTAGGTGACATCACGCAGAAGGGCTATGAGAAGAAGAAAGCCAAGCTGCTGGCCTCCTACATCTCCCATTTGCCAAGTAAGAAACCCTCCCTGATTTACCTCATTTCACTTCCAAGCCTTGCTTCTCTCTTTCCTGTATAATTTCCACCTCATCTGTCAGCATTCTTGGTAATGTGGAAACTTAAAGTAATTACATCAGAACAGCTCATCAAGTCATTACTTCAGTACGCTGGAAGTTGGATCTCAGCTGATCATCAACAACTATAAAAAAACAACAACAATTTGAGTGTGTTGTGTGTTGTGTTTTTCTCATCTTGATTTAAAAAAAAAGAAAAAAAAAAAAAGAAAAAGTAACTTCACTGAATGTCCACTGTGACTGTGATTCTCTTTGTCCAAGTTGTCCAA
The DNA here is from genome assembly GCF_014851395.1 of Micropterus salmoides. Lineage (NCBI taxonomy): Eukaryota > Metazoa > Chordata > Actinopteri > Centrarchiformes > Centrarchidae > Micropterus > Micropterus salmoides. The sequence goes on along the minus strand of NW_024040707.1, from coordinate 19,221,546 downwards.
GAGAATTCCTGGCTTTCTGTGGCACTCTAGTGGCCGAAATAGGAACTGACGTATGATAACCACACATACAGGCACATCTCTTCTAATAACTGCACCACTGTAGAAAATCCCAAGAATAACAAAAACCACTGAATGCGTCAGAGTGTGTGCTGCCGATTTTGAAACTTTGAACACAATTTGCTTAAACCAGTTTCGGTTTACAAGAAGCCACAGAAGTAGGGAAGTACCAGAGTTTCACTGTACTACGACGAGCCAGTCACCTCTGTCCTCGTTGGTAAGCGGATCTGTTGTGTTTTTTTCTCAGCCACCTCACTCACATGAGGGTGTGGTCTTTCCTCAGGACAATTGCATTACATTAGCACTGGCATGAAAATATCCTTCTTGATGAGTCAATGTGAGCTAATTTAAAAAGTAGAATACTGAACGTCTTTTCCTGCTAGTTTAACCTTGGCCTTGTTTTTGACTTGAGCACACAGGGAATTGAAAAGGACTTTAAAAATCTAAATCTCATATGGATCACTTGCATATTTGAAACTTGAGTTACATTCCCATGGTTGTTAGTAGGGCAGGGCAATATGGCCAAAAATGTTATTACGATAAAAACGTTTCGTATCATTTGATATCGATAATTATCACGATATATGTCAAATCATTATTTATTTCGAATTTATAGGCAGATTTTTGCTTCTGAGTGAAAATTGAAGAAACCAGATGGTTAATTATGTGGTTAAACTTTTCTTTATGGTCAGAATGTGACAAACACTTGCCAAACAGTGGATCACTTCACAAGTCTGAGATATCTTTTTCAACTAAATAAATATTTTAATAGAAAAATTAAGTGCTAATTGGTTCTTGATTCAGATGAATTAAATCAAATATTTATTGACGATATATTGAACATTTATTATATTGTTATTGAGGAAAATTACATTGCGATAATTATCATTATTGTTTTATTGCCCAGCCCTAGTTGTTGTGAGTTCTGCTTTTTGTCATGTCATAGGCAGCTTGCCCTGGATGTATAAGCAGGTATTTGGAAGCTTTGAAACGCTAAAGGTTACTTCCTGCTCCTGCACCTGTCCCTTCGGGCCTCCTCATTTCTGTGAACCATCATATCCACTGAGACTCTGTTGCCCAGGCCCACTGGGAGGAGAGGACAGTTGTCTAAAAATACATTTGCTTGAATCTAGCCTAGTTTCATGTACTGCATTAACAGTATAAAGATACATCAGTCAAGTACTTGTCCTTATTTCACTTCATTCTCAAACACTCTCTAGTGAGGTTAAATTTAGAGAGCTTCTCGATGTATCATGTAATATTTATGCCTACATGCAGTTGTAATGGCATTATGTAAAGCAAAAGTGTGCAGCTTTCCAAAAGCTCGTGTTTGTTTGTTGTTCAGTAATGTTGCACTTATTGTCTTTGCACACACCTGCTTCTGTTCTGTAGATGTGGATCTTTCTCTGCCAGATGTACAGCTTTCTCCTGGCCACAGTGTCGACCCCAGCCCGAGTCCTGAGGCCCCGGGCCCCTCCACGTCTTCAGCCTCCAGACACCACCGCACACACCGCAGTGGAGGGGCCAGGGATGATCGCTACAGATCAGGTACACAGGATGCATACAGCGTACATAAAAAACACACACTTTTCACAAAGCGATTTTCTCTTTCTTTCTGTGTACCCCGCTCATTTTGTCTCACCATGTTTATTCTGTCTGTTTATGTAGATATCCACACAGAGGCTGTGCAGGCAGCACTGGCCAAACACAAAGAAGAGAAGATGGCACTGCCCATGCCAACCAAGAGACGCTCAGCCTTTGTCCAGTCGCCCATAGATACCTGCACACCTCCAGGTAAACTAAATTTGTCACACTCAGTGGGGTAGCTGGTCAGTGTAAGGAATATGCTTTTCATTTACAGTATAAACCTTCAGTCCCTCTGGATAAAGTGTCCACATGACTTAAGTGTTTATGGAGCAAGAAAGATACTGTGTCCCTGCCAACTGCAGGGGTGCTGCTCTGTAGCTGACAAAATTCCAAATGTGTCGTTTGGGGCTAAACAGTGTAAAAATATCTAAATAATCAGGATTTTCTCCTTCCATCAGACACATCTTCTGCATCAGAGGATGAGGGCTCACTGCGCAGAAAGGCAGCTCTCAGTGCAGTGCTGGCCCAGAGCCTGCAGAGCCCTGATTACTGGATCAACCGTTCCGTCCAGAGCTCCTCCACGTCCTCATCTGCTTCCTCAACCCTCTCCCATGGAGAGCCCAAGACCCAGCCACAGTCTCAGCCACAGCCCTCACCTGCTGCTTCCTTGTTGGCCGATGTCCTGGCTCACACACGCATAGGTAAACTTCACTGATAAATAGCTCCAGTTATAATAAAGGATACACAACAGTGATGGTTGGCTGTTGCTATAAGTTATGATGCTCACTCTCTCTTCTCCTCTAGAAAACAGTGTCCCCCCAGATGTGACATCCTCCACTCCTCAGGAGAGAGGGTCAAGGGTGGACCTGCCTCCGGCGGTCAGGGGCATGAGCCGTGGACAGAGCCGCTCCAGCATGCTGGATACCGCCGACGGTACAATCACACGTACACAAATGTCTGTTGGTGGTATATATGCGTGTACCAGGGTGTACATTTCTGCTGTATGGGGAGCAAAATCACAGTAATTTTTTATTCCTGAAATTTGTTTAGTTCAGATTGGGAGATAAATCCATTTGCATGTCCTAATCATTGCACCATGGTGAAGTTTTCTGTCTTGCATTGATCGAATGTGGTGACCAAGCTGATTGGAGTGCACTCAAGTCCATAAACAATCTGCTCGTGTTCATCCAGAATTATCTGACCATTATCCTCATTTCACTGTGTGGTGAATGCTGCTAACAACAGATATTTTGTGTTCTTTCTTTTGGGTCCATTAATCCTGTCCCTGTCTTGCCTTTGATTTAAAAAAAGGAAAAAGAAAAGGTAATATAAATCGAAACTCGGGAAGGGGAGGGATGCTGAAGAGGCCCAGATCAGCTTGCTTTCCAGCCTGGTGTCTCTCTCTCTGTCTTTATGTCTGTCTTGTGTCATAGGTGTAGACGTAGAGAGCGTCCTATATTTGTTTCCCTTAAGATCGTCCAATCTGTGTCTCCTCAAGTACCAGTTTCCCTTTTGAATCCTTCCTGCTGCTGACTCTGATCCTGACTGTGTGCTAGTGCGTAGGGTTCTGCCTGTGTGCGTGTGTGCGTGTGTGTGTGTGTGTGATATAAAGTAGAGATCTGTGTTAGAATAGTTTTGCATGTGTGGGTGTGTGCACGTGTTTCTTTGGTTGTTTCCATATGTTTGTGACGCTGGCTGTTCTTGGTGTTTGTCCAGGCGTGCCTGTCAACAGCAGGGTGTCAACTAAGATCCAGCAGCTGTTGAACACACTCAAACGGCCAAAGAGACCACCGCTCAGCGAATTCTTCGTTGATGACTCTGAGGAAATTGTAGAAGGTGAGACATTGTGCATATGTGTTCATGTTTTGTTTTTCTTTTTGTTAGAAAAAAATGGGGGGAAAGTGAAATAATCATTAGGTATTAGCTTATACACAGGAGCACATTTATCATACATGAATCTTACCCATCCCACAGTTAATCAAAGCCGGAGAAAAAAAATGCCAAAATTATGTATCTACAATTTTGCACTAGCCAGAGAGAACTATTATTTTAAAAATAAACCACACCGGTCAGTAATGACAGTAGCAAGGAAATCTTGGCAGTTGAATGGTTGATGACACCCTTACTAATTGTCCACACAAGTTTCTTTGGCCACTCAGTTCTGTTGGATACTATAATAATTTTTGTGACATATCAGTTGTGTTGCCCCTAATCCTGTATCATATAATGACCTCTGTTATTGTCCAGTGCCCCAGCCGGACCCCAACACCCCAAAGCCAGAGGGACGTCAAATCATCCCAGTGAAGGGGGAGCCCCTCGGAGTTGTCAGTAACTGGCCCCCTGCCCTGCAGGCTGCCCTGGCCCGATGGGGGGCCACCCAGGCCAAGAGCCCTGCCCTCACTGCGCTGGATATTACCGGCAAACCCCTCTACACGCTCACTTATGGTGAGCAACACCCTCCATTCCTAGAAATGTTAATGTAGACGGTAAACAGCAAAAGTTTTTGTTCCACTTGTTAGTTTAGGAAGTCCATGTTATTGTGACCACCAAATGTAAGTGTGAGCTATTTCTTGCATATGATATGAGTTAAAGTGACTAAATATTTGTTGGCTTGAGCAGAATAACACCCACAGTACATTTCCTCTGGTGTTGAGCTACAGTGGGTTGTGGAGTTCAACGGTGCTGCATCAGTTATACAACATTAATACATGGTAAAAAAACAACAAACAGGACATTTTATAATCTTTTTTTTTTTCTTCTCCACAGGTAAACTATGGAGTCGCAGTCTGAAACTGGCCTATACACTTCTGAATAAACTGGGCACCAAGACAGAACCGGTCCTACAACCTGGAGATCGGGTAAGAGTCTGTTAGTCACCACTCAGTATGTAAAGTATAAAGGAACATGGAAAAGGAAAATAAGTTTTTCTGTTTCTTAGGTTGCGCTGGTGTATCCAAACAGCGACCCTGGCATGTTCTGGGTGGCTTTCTATGGCTGCCTGTTAGCCGAGGTCATCCCTGTGCCCATTGAGGTGCCACTGTCAAGACAGGTAACGACGTCAGTGTTGTCAAGTGAATTCCTCTGTGGTGATCTCTGAATAATACAAAATCAGATACAATTCTTTGTGGTCAAATAAAAACCCAGGGATTCAGAACGACTTCAGTCAGGTCTGAAATTTATGCCTAGAATTTATACCAAAAGCACGTAGTGTCGCTCCCCACAATGGCTGGTACATTTTATGACAATATCTGTCTTATATATAATATCTGAGTTATCTTGAATATCGTGGCACTTAATAAATGGTAAACTATGTCAATTTTAACTGTGTAGCATACTGGCCTCTCCTTGTTGTGTCATAGGTCTCTTGACCCTTGTCTCTCTCCATAGGATGCAGGCAGCCAGCAGATCGGCTTTCTATTGGGCAGCTGTGGTGTCAGTCTGGCACTCACCAGTGAGGTTTGTCTCAAGGGGCTGCCCAAGACACCAAACGGAGAGATCATCCAGTTCAAAGGTCAGTCAGACCAATGCAGTCATGTCTGGCCCAGTCTCTTTGGGAGACATTAGATAGACTCATTAAATGGAATATGATGTTCACTAGCCAATTTAGGGCCTCAGCATATGAGCAGGTGGCTCCCTGGTCACTCTGCTTGTAATGTATTGGCTGTTTACCTTTTGACCTTAAAACCAAGAGGTTGGCGAGTGAACATTGTCAATTTGGTGCGGCTCCAAATTAGTATGCCTAAACACACTTTTTATTTGCTTTATGTCAGCTAAAATGTTTCTCTGTGTCCCTTTGTGATGTTGTAATTATGTTTACTAGGATGGCCAAGGATGAAATGGGTAGTGACAGACACTAAGTACCTGACCAAACCATCCAAAGACTGGCAGCCTCACATCCCCACTGCCAACACAGACACCGCCTATATAGAGGTACATAGAATAACACTTTTAGCATTCCTATTTTGGTTATCAAGCACAGTTGAATAGATTTTACTGGTCATAAATAAATTATAGAACGATGTAGCTTCTATTTATTAATCCTCTGAAATTCTCAAGTAGGTTTCATTTTACTTTTCCAAATTCTTGAGTCACAGGATGGCTGAGCCTTTGCCATTACTGCCCCAAAACTGAAACGTCTTGCATGGGAAACTTGGTAAAGCGAAATTAAATGTTAGCTTCTAAGTGACTTTGGAAAACATACAATAACTTACTAACTTAAACATTTACCTGATAAAAAAGAGAAGATGTGAAAAAATAAATAGACTAATTAAATATATATTTTTTCAATTAATTACATTTATTTAACACTCCATAGTATGACTTCTTGTATTTATGGCTTTTTTATGCCATGTAAAGAAAATACTTTTAAAATTGAAACGTGAAATGTATTTATTTCCAGGTAGCTTGTGCTCCCATTTAACTTTGTCCTTGTTGATGTGTTTGTGTCTCTTCCACCAAAGTACAAAGCGAGTAAGGAGGGGACAGTGATGGGTGTTGCTGTATCCAAGATCTCCATGCTGACCCACTGTCAAGCCCTGTCGCAGGCCTGTAACTACTGTGAAGGTCAGAGCTCAGTGTCTTATGTAACTTATACCTCTCCCGCTTTTCTTACGCTGACTCTCTTTGTGTGTATGGGTGACATACTTAAGCAATATAAATTAAGGATTAAAGGTTCAACAGTGCTCCGCTCTTGAGCTCTTCAGCAGCACGTTTCATGGGCAACCTGCCCCATCATTTATTTTCACTCTCTCCCTTCTCAAAGAGAGACACCTCAGAGAAGATAAGCTGAGATTAGGGAGAATATACACTCTAATGGACCACAAAATTAAATATTTGAAGGCACCTAAGTTAAGCATCTTTTACAGCTGGTGATTGCACATCATGTGTTTTTGTGTTTTTATGTCACAGGGGAGACACTGGTCAATGTGTTGGACTGCAAGAAGGATATGGGCCTGTGGCATGGCGTCCTAACGGTGAGATTGAATGCAACAATTTGTATATCCAGACCAGTTGAAATGTTTTAACTTTGATATGTAGCACAATATGACATTGACAATATGTGTATGATTTTTCCAGAGTGTCATGAACAGAATCCACACCATCACAGTGCCATATGCTGTCATGAAAGCATGTCCCATGTCCTGGGTGCAGAGGGTCCACATTCACAAAGGTTCAGCCAATGTTCAATCTTTCCATATGTGTATAGTTTCATTATTTTATTCTCTCTCTCTCTCTCTCTCTCTCTGTTAAGATAAACATATATATCTTACAGATTACATGAAGAAAACAAAAAAGGGTGTTGTTAAAATATGTTATTTCAAATGATAAAAGTAGACAAGTCACCAAGTTGAATTTGGAAACTTGGAAACAAAAGTCAAGGAGAAACAGTATAGCACTCACAAACTGTAAATACAGTATGTAAGTGCAGCATGTATAACATTATTCCCCTTGCCCTCTGATAGCACGTGTGGCCTTGGTGAAGTGCCGTGACCTCCACTGGGCCATGATGGCCCATAAGGAGCAGAGGGACATCAACCTGTCCTCCATACGCATGCTTATTGTGGCTGATGGAGCAAACCCATGTAAGTGACTTTGTACAGATATTTTAACATGTTGGATTGTGAATTTTGACCCTGTTTTGCCAATGTTTTTTATCCGTTGTTTGTTTTCAGGGTCTGTGTCATCGTGTGATGCCTTCCTGAATGTGTTTCAGTCTCATGGTCTGAAGCCTGAGGTGATCTGTCCATGCGCCACCTCTCCTGAGGCCCTGACTGTGGCCATACGAAGGTATGCTCTGGAAAGAGACACTCTGATACTCAGGAGTTCAAAATTGCTGCCATTTTGCTTGACAAGAGTCATTTTACAATACTCACCATTAAGTAACTCACATTTATTGTGTTAGTTTGTTGACATGTTAAAAAATCATTATGTAACTGACCACCTGACTTGTCTAAGATGTGGCAAGACGACCAAATAAGAGGAACAATGGCAAATAAACAAAGCATGTGATTTTAAAACCAACTGCATGACTTTTGTGCTTATTCATCTAGCCACTTAAAAAATCACATTTCATCCCAACATCATATTTTTCTGAGTTCAAGTTAAAAAATGATGTCTTGCTTAGCTCAGCTGGTACAAGGCTGGCTCAATTCCAGTCCGTGAATCATTGCTTCACGTCATCCCCCCTCTCAAATCATGTGATTTTTACGTTACTTCATCTGTCCACTGACTTTGAAAGCGAGACTTGTTTTGTGTATCAGCTAGGGCTGCACGATTAATCTAATCGCAATCGCAATGTCGTCATGCGCGATTACATAACCGCAAAAGTGTGGAAGGACGACGCTGAAGTTTGCTTCCGATTCGGCAGTTAAGGGGAAATTAAGTGAAAGTTAACTTACGTTGCTGAGCGACCGAATCTCCGCTTTTTGCACACCTTACTGCTGTGAAAGCTGTTATGCATTTTAGGCAAAGCATTAACTTAATTTCTCCTTAACTTTCCCCTTAACTGCCGAATCGGAAGCTAACTTCAGCGTCGTCAGAAAAGGTGTGTGTGACGCTCTCTTCTCTGCGCCCACACCGGGCTCTGGCATGTGTCTAAAAACAGATAAGCCTACTTACAATGAGAAAAATGTTTTATGAGCAGTGTGCCAGTAATTTTAAGACAACAACCTACCATAACCCCACATCCCGCCCCGCCGCTAATCGTTTACAACATAGTCGGGCTCGTCAACAGAGCAACGACAGAAATGCCGGTTCTCCGGTCGCTCTGTGTCAGAGACAGAGAGACGTCATCACTAACGTTAGCTGTATCGGTGCCTTTTGTTTTCAACATGTTCAACTTTTCACAGAGCCGACGTGCTTGTCAGTCACTTTTAATCAACCGACCAATCACAGCCTGGATGGGGCGGGACATTAAAAAAAAATTTGACGTGCTACAGAAAACTTTCAAATGTTGAACAATATGATTATTGACAAGTTAGTACTTATCATTAACAAATGAGAGACCAATATAGAGCTTTTGATTGCACAAGAATTTAATTTTAAAAAAACAACCCACAGAAATTTTGTTATATGAAATTATAATGAATGCTGTACATTATAGTTATACTAACAGTAAACTATTAACTAAACCTTATACTCTTTATTTAATACACTCATGTACAGTTCCTACTTCAGGTTGTGGATAGAGATTGCAGTAGACAGATGGACATTGAGTGCCAGTGTGCCAATATGTGTTCCTTGCCTAGCCGCCTCCTCTGTAGAGCAACAAGCTCCGCTTGTTCTGTTTTACATCTGTTTTACTAGTTGTTGTTATAAATATTTTTTATTGTTGAACTTTATTCAAGTTGAGAAATACACATTTCAAAATGTCAGTATTTCGCTCATTCCTTGATAATTAAGTAAGCAGACTCATAGTACCATTTGTTCCATTGTAATCAAATCGCAATATTGTCCACAATAATCGCAATATGATCTTTTCTCCAAATTGTGCAGCCCTAGTATCAGCAGATCTCAACATTGTGTTACCTTATTTTTCTGCCTTCCTGTGTGACCCGTTGACTTCGCTTTTTGCCCTCTCTGAAGGCCTGGTGCACGAGGAGCTCCACTACCAGCCAGGGCCATCCTGTCCATGGGTGGGCTGAGCCACGGGGTGATCAGGGTGAACACAGAGGACAAGAACTCTGCTCTCACTGTTCAGGATGTGGGCCACATCATGCCTGGAGGTTAGCCGCTGCACTTGGCTTTAATTGGCACTATTCAGGTACGTAAACATACATAATGTTAATGTGATCCGTTTTGTGTTTCAGCTCTGATGTGCATTGTGAAACCAGACGGGCCCCCTCAGCTGTGCAAGACAGATGAAATAGGAGAGATTGTCATCAACTCTCGGGCTGGAGGCACCATGTACTACGGCCTGCCTGGTGTCACCAAGAACACATTTGAGGTTTGTCAAAGTTTAAAACCCATGTTTAGGAACTGCCTAGGACTCATTCCAGTCTGTTCTTGATACTGTAGAACTCATAAAAATGTGCTATGAGACAAGAGATGTAAATCACAATTCTACCAAAAAATCATGTTAAAACCTGAGAATGAACTTCCTGGTCCCCTGCTTCTTGTCGAGTGTGTGCCTGTGGATCACTTCCAGTCCCCCCTTGACCCTGCATAGGATAAGCTAGTTTAGAAAATGGATGGATGGGAAAGAAGCACATATTTAAATAATCACTAGATGAAGCCACAGTGTATTTATTCCATCATTCACTGAGAACAAACTTCATAAGAAGTTGATAAGAGTGTTTCTGTCCAAGACATTTTATTTCCTAAACTAAAATTTTAACTGCAGTAACACAATTTGTAAGCCACTTACAAACATTTCTAAGACCTTTGAAAATAATGCCAGGGTGAGACATACTGTGCTGTGTGTTTGAGTTCAACGTGTGATTTCTCTGCTAATCTGTAGGTGATCCCTGTTAACCAAGCTGGAGCACCCATAGGCGAAATTCCCTTCAGTCGGACTGGTCTGCTTGGATTTGTAGGACCGGTGAGGCACACGCATACAGACAAATAAAAAGAGTCAGCTTTCTGAAATTTGACTGGAGAAATAAGGGCAGTGAGACTTCTGTGTTCCTTGCTGAGTCAACCTTCCTGCTCCACAGGGCAGTCTGGTGTTTGTTGTGGGGAAGATTGAGGGGCTGCTGATGGTGAGCGGGCGACGCCACAACGCAGACGATCTGGTGGCCACCGCGCTAGCAGTGGAGCCTGTCAAAACAGTTTACAGGGGGAGGTGAGACACTTGACTGCTCCCTGTGAGCCAGTGTGCTTCATTCACTATTCTTTTTGTGTGTACAATTTCACCCCATTAGAGGCTGCTTGGATGCACACAAACACCAGTAGACCATTTCTGTAATACATGTTCATGTCATTCATGCAGGATTGCTGTGTTCTCCGTGACGGTGTTTTATGACGAGAGGATTGTGATTGTGGCAGAGCAGAGACCTGACGCCAGTGAGGAGGACAGCTTCCAGTGGATGAGCCGAGTACTGCAGGTAAATCACATACATCTTGTCACCTGTGGTGAATAGTGAGTAAATATTTTCTTTTTTGTTTATTTAGGTGTACTAACTAACTCTTGTTGTGTCACACATTCTCTCTTTTTATGCCTTTAGTTCTGTTTGAAAGAGCTATGTGCCTTTCAAAATCATGATGGACTTGTTTGTACTGAGGTTCTCAAACCTTGAAACAACAAGGACTTTTTTATAGTATACTGTGTTAATTTTGCATCCATTAAACTATATCAAGTAATGTGTGTTTTCTGCACAGGCCATCGACAGTATCCACCAGGTCGGCTTGTACTGCCTCGCGCTCGTCCCAGCCAACACCCTCCCAAAGACTCCCCTTGGAGGTATCCACATCTGTGAAACCAAGCAGAACTTTCTGGAGGGAAATCTGCACCCCTGTAATATTCTCATGTGCCCGCACACCTGTGTTACCAACATGCCGAAGCCACGGCAGAAACAGCCAGGTAGACTGCCTCAGACCGTATCTACCGATGCTTATTATATAACATCACCGCAAAGAAGGAAATATCAGAAGTATTACATGTTTATTATGTTTGTTTTGTTGGCATCACGTCTGATTAATTCAGCGTTGAAGGTGTGTCACTGTATAGCTGACTCTGATTGTCTTTGATCTGTTCAGTGGATGTTGGTCCTGCTTCTATGCTGGTCGGGAACTTGGTGGCGGGGAAACGGATCGCCCAGGCTATAGGCAGAGAGCTGGGTGTGGTGGAGGACCAGGATCTGATCCGAAAGGTACTGTCAAAAAGACCATGAACCACACTTTGACCATGCTTGACCCTCGATTATAGTACTGTGAACTGTTATATCTAAAGCAATCTGTAACTGTGACTCTAACATTAAGACCTGGACAGTGAGCCAAAATAAACTTCATGCGGTTGCTATT